>NW_028317811.1:7662500-8262500 GCF_062004578.1 Staurois parvus | reverse complement strand
CTCTGACCCCACTCTGTTATTTTATTTGGCCTTTATTTGAGTTGCACTCAATATCACAACTTATAATAAAAATATAGTATACATTTTATTTATACAGGTTTAAAAGAATGAAGGACACAAATATATGGCTTTTAGTACATAGCATTAGATAAAGAATGTACATGATAGTTTGTCATAGAGGATATGATAATTGTGATGTATACTATATTTTTTATTATCAGTTGTGATATTGAGTGCCATGAAAGTCTCATAAGGGGGTTTAGCACCATATTTGATGCAGGAAGAATAAGACAAATATAATACTAATGCTCTCAGAATATAAGTATATAAGTTGAAGATGGTAACACAGTAATAGTGACATGATGGGAACTTAACTGAAAGCCAACTGTGGTTTGGACTGCATATTCTAAATATATGTATGTCTTGATAAGGCTAATAATAGTGCTTGAAGTAGATGGACTGCAGACGTCACTGAGGTATTATGAGCTGATTTTGGTTTGGCAGCTAGAATCACTTTTCAATCCGTCAAAGACTTTCTTATCTACAAAATGTCAGGACAAACTCTAATGTGACCAACCAGCAAGTGACTGTTTCTCTGGGGATGCCAAGGGGCACTAAGAAGTGTAAGTGACATGGGCTAACAGTGCACACAGTGGAGCCTGCTGTCATGAGCTGCCCTTCAAATTGCCAGAACATGGCTTGGCTCATGCTGTCACTCCTGATGAAGTGTTCTTAAGTGACAGGGCCGATTGAGGCAATTAAACCAAAACCAAAACAACAATTTGTTAACTACAGCATGACCTGTATAGCTGTGTATACTTTCCACTCCAGTTTCACATCTGAGTCAGGCCAATTTACATGTACAGGAAAGACTGATTTTGCCAACAACAAAAAAACAAGGTTTAGATGGAAATACCTTTAAAAGAACATTTCCACTTTTTCTCTTAAAATCCCCTCTAATTACCAAATATATACTTGATATTAAATAATTTAAAAAATAATTACACATTTTAAAGCATTCATAACAGCCACCTGAAACCGGCCACAGATACAGTAGGTGACTATCAAAACTGGCCAGATCAGATGACAATCTGATGTCAGTGGTAATAGCCAATGCCCAGCCAACCAATCATTTTGAAAAGTAACGCTTGATCAGACTAGATTGAAAACCTTTTTGAAGAAGTTTTTTTTATCCTTAGTCTATTTAATGCTCAAAGAGCTCTTGTGAGAGATCCAGTCTAAATAAATGCACAGTGGGGTGGTCTTTTTATTGTTTTATAATAAGTTAGCCATGTGCTAGTCTGAAGATATGACAACAAAATTATGTTTCTATAGAATTATTGTGGCCTAAATACATGTAACTGTACTTGTCAAACAAGGCACAATCCATATCAGACAATAGTTTCTTCCCCTGAAATCAGCCATACCAAACCTGTCTGCAATGGTTAGAAGTGGCCTGTATATGTATGGTCCTTCTTAGATCAGACTATTAATGGCCAGCTTATTCAGTGATCATCTTGTGTCTACAGGAAACTTTAGCTGGGATTTTCCTTCTAAGGAATTTATAGTATGAAACTAAAGCTAAAGGAGTATTGTCTGCTAACTAAGGTATGGAAAATAGCAACTGCACATTTAAACACCAAGTAGTAGAAATTTAGATTGTGTTCTGGCTTCTTCCATTATTAGATTGCATATCAGGATTGATTTAGGAACTATTCACTTTGGAAAGTATATACAGTATTCACTTAGCATAGTGAGAAACATCTTCTGTGTTCACTTTAATCTTTAAATAAGCTTTCATGTACAGTACAAGATGTAATGTTCATGCGTACCTGGCCCCCAAATAGCTGTGTGGGTAGCAGCCATTTTGTTCATGTCACAATTCTCCTATGCCGTTTCGTCATAAAGCGGCATAGCACAGTGGCCTTTTCCTCTTTCCTCCTCCCTTCTCCTTTCATATCATACAATTCACAAATGCTTAGCTGCTGCCAGGCAACCCTTACCAGTCTGGTAATAGGACTAGTAGGATCTAACACCCAATATACATCACAGGGTCCATAAAAGTGTCTGACTTCTGCTTCAGTGACCAGAAACAGACACTGAGTCATGAACACCTTAGTTGGAGGTCAGTAGAATACACATCCCTGATAAACTGGTTACAGCATATTTCATAACTCATGGAATAATAATAGCACAGCCAGAATAAAGTCATATTCACTTTCATCAGTTATTGGGTAGCATTTTGAACCCAAACACCCCTATGCTAGGAGGTATCAGAGTGGATTAGGCCTCCACACCCCTCCTATGAGAAATAAATATCTGAGATCTGTCATATCTATATCCATTGTGAAGCTAATTTCATGCTTGACAATAATATGCTGGGTAGCTGACTGTACCCTGCAGATATTCAGTTATTAAAACTTATAGAAAACTATATCTGGGACTTGGTCAGAAACAGCTGACCTCCCAGCAACCACCCCTTAAACCGAATGATAGGTCAGAAGGTCTTCGTCAACACCCCTTTGATACCACATAAAAAAGGAATGCGAGGACACTTTGGCAGCTCTTGTGTACCATCAGCCAAGGAACATCTGTCAAGTTATGGGAGCCAATAACACCTTGCTCACCCTTGACTGAACTCTGGTAAAACCAAAGACTTTGCAACTGTTTACTTGTTTCCCCTCTTTGTCTTGCTTTGGTTTGTTCTCTTTGTTACTTTGTAATATCTTTGTTTTTGTAAATATTTTATTTGCACCATTTTGATCTTTTCATTATTAAACCCATTTGAAAATTGTTGAAATTGTTTCTAAATGTGCTAATGCAAGCTAAAAGAATCCCGCCTCTATCCCCTGGTCCCTTATAAGAGGTTGCAGGGAAAAAGTAATCCTGAGGAGTATGGATCAAAGCTTGTAAATTAACAGAATGGTAGGCAAACTTCCTGGATGATGCTAGTAGTTTATCCAGCACCAGAGATCTGGGCGTTATTCCTGGAGTGTTTAACCAGAGTTTTCATAGTTTATCAAATTTCCTAGGATACCCCCTCTTGGTGTAGATATTGTAAATTTTTTCTTCACCAATGTATTATTTATGGCCTTCAGTCAATCCGAATTAGTAGATGGTAGAGGTGCTAGCCACCTTTGAGCAATAAGTTTACAAGCATGGAAAAGACAATGAAGCAATGGGATCTGTATAGTGGATGGTATAATTTCTTGGTTTAAGTAGCCTAATAAACAGAATCTGGGGTCCATCAAAAAGGATAATTCAAAGACAGAATTTATGGTATGGAGGACTGCTGTCCACTAGATGTACCATATACTAGAACAGAGATCTGAAATCAATCCCTTAGTAGAAGTGGCAAAAATGAATAAGTGGAAGAGAGGCTCTGTTCCAAGAGGATATGACATTTCTCTTTACTATGCCAGGCAATACATCCTCCTGGCTCTCACTATCTCCCTTTTTAGAGACAGCTGACTGCAAGACTTGGGGTGGCCACTTTTCAGCAAAAGTGAGAGTTAGGGGATTCAGTTGCAGTTATAACTAGGGTAAGTGTTTACCATGGACTAGTGATTAAAGTGCAGTTTAGATAAGTATAGAGTCTCATTCACAACCACTGAACATCTAGCAGAGTTTGATTGAGCTGGAGAGAATTGTTATATTCAGTTACAGATACGTGTATGAGGCAGATTTGGGGCTTTACATAAATGAAAGAAATGAAAGGTGGAGATGTTGGTGTACACAGCAAGAAGTCAAATTCCAAGTTTCATTTTCCCAGTGAAAGTTAGAGAATGAAAGTTGAAACCAATCTAATTGCTATGAATTGCTATTTTAACTTTCTTCCAGTTTTACAAATCAGCTTCACTGTTGGATACACTAGAGAGGCAGTCCTTGGGGGGGCCATGGAATTAAGATTGAAGATATAATGACAGAAGTTGCTAAGTCTTGATAAAAGATTGGGAATGTCTGTTAACATACATTTCTTTTAGTATGTGAGCCTGGAATTGCCCCTGCAATTCATAATTCCTTTTTGGTAGCCAATTACCCAGCATATCCTGGTAGTCTATGTGCACAAGTAGTTATAAGTATAGTAAAATACACCCCAAGGCATGCCAGCAATACATATTTTAATATCCCCAATTAAATAATGTACTATTAAGTAAGTAGAGCAGTAATAGTGGGTGAAAATATTACACATAGTATGCTTTGCAATTTAAAACTTTAAATAGTTCTACTAAGAAAAACGTCTCTAATGGTTGCAAACATCACTGCTTGACGCTTACTTAAACTTTTAAACTCTGATCTTGTGTGAACTTCTTTTGATTTATAGAATATTAATACTACCAGATACATTTCACCATCAAATGTTCCTTTAAGTTTTTCTTTAACTGTAGCTTTGCCAAACTGGAACAGCAGATTTACTCCAGCCTCCCTCTATGCTGCCAAAATAGCTTTTTTTGTCTCTACATTATTCCTTTCATTTTCTGCAGCATTGTACACTTCATAATTCAGTTTACTGGACCATTTCCATACACTCTGATTACGCTTCCTCTGCCTGTGTTATACATCTCTCTCCAGGAGTATCACAGACAGGTGCAAGGTCATGTGGTAGAAAATGCGTATAACATAATAGACTCAAATTGCATCAGAATTTCTGACTTAGACTGACTGTTAGCAAGAAACATTGAGAGGTATTAGAACTACTAGGAAGCAATGGAGTAGGAAACTTTTTCATCGGGTCCCCTTTATTCATAGATTCATGGGAGGTTCAGTGAATCCAGAATGAAGTCCACAAAAACCTGAACTTAGGTCCAAACTCCATTTAAAGTCTATGGGAAGCAATTTAGCTATATTTTCTAACCATTTTCAAGGTTAATAGGCAATCTACTGTTAAAAAAGGCACCAGGACCTGGGCACTGCCATGGGGGACAATTACCAATGCAAACGTGTTTTCAAAAAATAATGTTCAGCAGGGAGAGAGTCTTTTCTTGCTGCTTGAGGGGCAGCAAATCTTTACACAATGTCCCAAGAAGGATGTTGGAGTAATATCGGGGAGAATTATTGGGGAATCTTTCAGCCCACTTTACAAAAAGGGGGGTGCTCAGATATTCAACCTGGAGACTTCATGATCACTGTCCTTTTCTTTAAATACATCATTAGCAGGGTCCGGGGAGTTTCTATGAAACTCTTATTAATAATCAAGAAAATGCAGACAACATAGCTGTGTAAAACTGGCCAGCAGCAGAACATTTTCAATGAGGGAGAATAAGTCACAATTTACTACAGACAAAGAGTACTGGTAGCGGTTTTAATACAAGAGTTAAGAGACCACATAGGATACATGAGTGAATGAATTTGTAACCAAATTTGTTACAGAAAAAGAGAACAGGTAGGGGTTTCTCTACTAGGAAGCAAACAGTAGCAAACATTTATTATATTTCAGCTTACCATATCTTATACATGATGGCTACATTAGCTTTCTTTTTTTGTGGCTTTCTTTCCTTTTTTTGCATCTGGGGATCCTGCCATTAAGTCTTGCTTTTCAACAGAGCAAGCTGCCCTACCAGTTAGAATGTTGAGACAAACCATTTACCAATGTCAGGGGTACTTATACTGATCAACTTTTATTTATTCATGTAAAACCTTTATCTCAAAAGAAAGAAAAACAGTTGTAACTGCTTGTGTATCTGCAGTCTGAGCTAGAGTTTGTTTTCTATGTGTTTGTGTAAAACTGGCTAGTTCATCTAACGCTCCCCTCCCCCCAGACAATTCAGCTGTCTAAAAGTACCCCTGTGCTCATTCATCCAGAGCTGGGGCACTCTAATACAGGAGGTGTGATACTGGCCAGATCATCAAAACAGAGAAAACAATCATAAATAGCAAATTCGGGCCCAAATTTACTACAGACAAAGAGCACAGGTTGGAATTTTACTACAAGAAATATTGTGGAGGATATAGCATTCTAAAAGTGAGCAGCAGAAAGACCATTTTAAAAGCAATTTTAGGCCCAAAATTACTACAGACAAAATGCACAGGTAGGGATTTTACTACAACAATTATGATACAACAGGGAAAGCAGCATTGTAAAAAATGGCCAGCAAAGGGGCAGCTTTAATCGGGGATAATAGGTCTAACTGGTGTATGCCTAACTTTTATAAACAAAACATCTGCACAAAGGAATACAAGAAAAATTTATATTTGGATAGGTGCTGCTCAGAATTGTGTATATCCTTAAAGGATAAGTTCGCCTTTTGAAAAAAAAAAATAAAGAAATGCACAATTTTTGCAGGTAAAAAAAAAGTGCATTTATTTTTTTCCTAAGGAGCTTGCAAAGCATTGCACCCATGATCAGCAGATCGTGGTTGCAATCTCAGGCTCCTTCATATTCTCAGAATAGCTGTCTGCCAATACCTTGTAGAGACAGGCAGTTACTTGAGAGCAGGAAAAATCAATGAACTATGAGAGTGCTCACCAGCACCTTTGCAGTTCATTGAGAACTACAAGTCATCAGCCACAATGGCTGACGGTACTTATAGGCTATTCGATCACAGGAAACTGTTTTTAAATTGTGATAGTGGGTGTGGGGAGAAGATCCCCCGCCCGCTGTCACAGGAAGAGGGGGATTGGAAGTGTAGGTGCAGATGCTGGAACATGTTACATGTTCCACCCTAAAAATAGGTAGAAAATGTAACAGGTGAACCTATCCTTTAACCACCTTCCGCCCGCCCTATAGTACAATGACGGGCGCAAGGTGGTTCTCTCGTTCTGATAGGACGTCATATGACGTCCTACCATTCTCACTGCGCATGCACGGCTCAGGGAGCGCGCAGCGCGGCGATCGCCGGTCCGCTGTGTCGGATCACGGAAAGAGCCGAAGATGTCGGCTCGGTCATGTGATCAGCTGTGTCCAATCACAGCTGATCACATATAAACATGGAAATGCCGGTTATCTGCATTTCTCTCCTCTCGAGCTGTCACGCTGACAGCTCGAGAGGAGAGCCGGTAATTGGCTTTCCACGAAGGGGACATGTACACTGATCATCAGGGCACTGATGATCAGTGTGCCCTGATGATCAATGTGGCCCTAGAAGTGCCACCTGTCAGTGCTCATCAGTGCCATGTGCCAGTGCCCATCAGTGCCACTTACCAGTGCCCATCAGTTCCACATAAATGCCACGTATCAGTGCATACCAGTGCACATCAATGCCACATATCAGTGCCCATCTGAGCTGCCTTTCAATGTCACCCATCAGTGCCAGTCGGTGCCACCTATAAATGCCCATCAGTGGCACCTATCAGTGCTGCCAATCAGTGCCACCTATCAGTGCCAGTCAGTGCCGTCTATCAGTGCCAGTCAGTTCCGCCTAACAGTGCCAGTCAGTGCCGCCTAACAGTGCCAGTCAGTGCCACCTGTCAGTGCTGCCTATCAGTGCCGCCTATCAGTGCCACCTATCAGTGTCATGTATCAGTGTCATGTATCAGTGCTGCCTTTCAGTGCCCATCAGTGATGCCTGTCAATGCCCACCAGTGCAACCTACCAGTGCCTCCTCATCAGTGCCACCTATCAGTGTCCATCAGTGCAGCCTATCAGTGCCCTTCACTTCACTGCAGCCTCATAAGCGCACATCAGTGAAGGAGAAAAATCACTTATTTACAAAATTGTATAACAAAAACTAAGAAAAAACGTTTTTTTTTCCAAAATTTTCAGTGGTTTTTGGTTTTGTTTAAGAAAAAAAAAAACTCCCAGAGGTGATTAAATACCACCAAAAGAAAGCTCTATCTCAAAAAAATGATAAAAATTTCATATGGGTACAATGTTGCATGACCACGCAATTGTCATTCAAAGTGTGACAGCGCTGAAAGCTGGAAATTGGCCTGGGGGGGAAGGGGGTATAAGTTCCCTGTAGGCTAGTGGTTAAATACACCTTGATAAACAGATGCACTTATCTGCTATGTAGAAAACTCATCAGTGAAATAAATTGGTATGTAAAGGCTATTATGTGTTCAAAAAATTGCTTGCAGTGTACTTGCAACATAAAAATATAACAAACAGTCCATACAAAGTGTCTTATGCTCATTGTAGATCTTCAGAACAACCTTTCCAGTGCTGCCACCACACTTCTACCTCAAGAGGCGCACTCACCAATAAATATTGACCCCTTATATTGAAAAGAAGGTCAGACTGTGCCCAGGAATAATCCATTCTCTCCTTGTGTTAAATCTCCCTCCAGAATGTCCTTGGGTGGGAGCACCATATTCAATATGCAAAGTTATAAGAAACAGACCAAGGAAACTATTACAGTACAGTTTACTAACATTATTAGTAGAGGGGCAAAGGGTACCCTCCTTGTTTATTTACCTAGGTGTGTTTTCACAGGCACATCATATTTTCGTTATCCAATTAGTTGTCCTATCCAAATAATTTTAATGTGTGCATCGCCAGGACAATCAGTCTAAGGCTGACCATACACTGGTCAGTTTTTTTTTCTAACAGCAATGGACCGATCTAAAAAAAACTGATCAGATTCCCCTATCCACACATGCAGGGTTGATGGCTGAATCCTCCCAGCTGAGTTATTGTATTCTCACAGCTGGGACTCCTCCTCCAATTGGCTGCAGCACTGATTGAAGGAAGATTGTTTTCAATAAGCCAGTTTGAGAGTAGCTGAACTTTAAATTGGCTTCTCTGGAATGGGAATGGCCATAGATGGATCAAAATTCATCCAATCCCTGCTGAATCAGATGAATTTCGATGAATCTATGGCTAGCCTAAGTGGCCTCTGGGAAAAGAGATGATCACCAGTGGGGTAGCACAGTGGCTTAATGGTTAGGACTTCTGCCTGGCAGCACTAGGGTATCTGGTTCAAATCCCAACCACAGCACCACCTGCCTGGAGTTTGCATGTTCTCCCTGTGCTCCAGTTTACTCCCACACTTCAAATACATGCTAACTCATAGGTTAATTGGCTCCTTTTTAAATTGACCCTAGTATGTATGAAATGCATTAGGGACCCTAGATTTTACACCCCTTGAGGGCATGCAAAGCACTGCAGAAACTGATGACACTATATACCATATTTTTGACTCCATAAGACGCACCTGACAATAAGATGCACCTAGGTTTTAGAGGAGGAAAACAAGAAAAAAAATATTCTGAATCAATGGACTGCAGACATAGTATAGAAGATGACCAGAAACTGCAGACATACTACAGGAGATGACCAGAGACTGCAGACATAATACAGGAGATGACCAGAGACTGCAGACATAGTACAGGAGATGACCAGAGACTGCGGACCTACTACAGGAGATGACCAGAGACTGCGGACATACTACAGGAGATGATCAGAGACTGCGGACATACTACAGGAGATGATCAGAGACAGCGGACATAGCACAGTGGATGACCAGAGACTTCGGACATAGTACAAGGGATGACCAGAGACTGCGGACATAGTACATGAGATGACCAGAGACTGTGGACATAGTACAGGAGATGACCAGAGACTGCGAACACAGTACAGGAGATGACCAGAGACTGCAGACATAGTACAGGAGATGACCAGAGACTGCAGACATAGTACAGGAGATGACCAGAGACTGCGGACCTTTGGAGAGCGGAGGGGGGGGGACCGGGTACCCAAATTTAACAGGCACCTGCTCCCACTTCCACGGTGTTGTCCTTCCCCCTCCCTCCCCGTAGTCTTCTGGTACATGTGACAGGTCCCAGAAGACTACAGGACCATCCACAAAACACAGTGCTTCTTGCGCATGCGCAGTGGGCACTCGATTGTGATGCTACAAGCTGCCACAGCCAGGTGCCCACACTAAAGGTGCCGGCGCCGGGGTTAGAAGACGGAGAGGACACCACTGGACCAAGGAACAGGTAGGAGGTCTGCAGGTTCTGCTGCACAGAAGAGCCGAGGAGCCGGCCCGTATTCTAACACGGCGGCAGCGACGGGGGGAACACAGGGCCGGCCACTCCATAAGACGCACAGACATCTTCCCCCATTTTTTGAGGGGGAAAAAGTGCGTCTTATGGAGTGAAAAATACGGTAAGTATCTGAAATAAATAAAAATAAAAAATAATAGTGGTGGACAGCTATTGTTTGCTTTGGGGGTGACTGCATGGTTAAAAAACATGCACACTCAGCTGATACCCGTATGCATGCAAGTGCATTAATCAGCCTCATAAATTATTTCTCTTCAGTGAGATCTTTTGTCTGTCATCTCATGTCTATGAATAGCTTTAATTGCCTTATAGTTTTCAACTATACTATTGTCCCAAATATATAATAGATGTGTCTCCTTTTAATTAAACATGCACTTTGTTGTAATATATTAGCATTGCTGGTTCTAGTATTACAACAAAAGCTACTTCTGTTTGTGTATGTGGAGGAGTGGATGCTTGGATCATTTTTGGCAGAACGAGCAAAGAAATTTGATTAGAATTTATGGCGTGCTTGGGTAGACATAGACATGTATCCAGTGTTATCTTGTTCGAGTACATCTTGATTTATAGTTTTTCTGGCTCCTGCCTATTACCCATTGTTATTATTTCAGAATTTATATAGCCTTTGAGCCCACTATAAATAAAGTCATGCACTAGAAACATCCTCCTAACATTACTTGAAATGATAACTATAGTTTTTTTTATGATTACCAGGGTTACAGCTAACCAGCAGAAATGAGGAGACAGTGGCTTGGGTCAGCTAAGCTCCTGAGTGTTCTGCTGTAACACCAAAGGATAACAGAATCGACTGCTGCAACTTTGGCTATGCTTAGACATGCTCACTTACAAGGTTCAAACTTATAGTATTATCATTATTTCATTATTACTGATTTATACAGTACCAACATCTTCCAAAGTGAGAACACAGAGTATCTAGAACATCAACATACTGTACAATATAAAAATATACCAAACAGGATTTGATGCTTTTTCAACAGAGCTTACAATCATCCTTGTATTTAACAAATTTGAGGTTTACTAAATGTTTGATATCATACAAAAATTATAGTGACACTAAACTAACATTTTTTTAAAAAAAGAGAAGTAGAATGTATCTCCTATTTCTTTTTTCCTTTGTTTCATCTCCTAAACGCATGCTTTTTTTCTGCTGTTCTTAGACTTCCTGTTCTAGGATGGCTGCATTCACACCCTATGCCCTCCTTGTGTATGTGAACATAGCCACTCTTTCCCGCTCTCCTCTGAGATGGACACCACATCTATGTGCAAACACAGTAAGCTCTATGGGAACTGTAGTAGGTAGCATGTGTCCAGAAATTATGGCACTGCTTGCTTTACACCAGTATTGGTAAGGTGCCTCAGTAGAGGATAGGGAGAGTGCACAGGACAAAATATATTTGATACTTGGTATACTTGATATTTAAAATGATTGTTGTAAAGACTTGAGTTTAGAGTCACTTTAATGCTACAGAAAGGGAAAAGCTTGATAGAAACCAAAATATGTATATGAGAAGTAGTGACCAAGGAGAAAGAGATGGAAGGAATGGTTATGGATTGGTGAATGAAAAAAAGGGTTACTAGCCAGCCAGGGTTTGATTATCATAGAATGGCTACAGTCATTATTTGTTTTTTATTGATTTTATATAGCAACAAAGTCAGAGTCAGTACAGGAATCACTTCTTACAGGTAGCAAGGTACCATGGGATATGTAGTCCCTATAAATTGAAAGTAAACAGCAGAGAAGAAGCTGCAAAGTATGCAGGGAATCCAAGAAGTTGTGGAAAGAGATGACCAGCAGACAGGAAGCAATTACTGCTTGAAAGGGGATTTTTCAAGTAAGATTATATTGGATTGTCAAAAATAATTATTGCCTGTACTGTTATTGCAATCTTCATGTTATAAAATGAAAGAGTATGCTGTAACCACAAATCTTCTTTGGAGCCACCAGCATCAATTTATAGTATGTGTGTGTGTATATACAATTAGGTCCATACTGTATATATTTGGACACAGGCACAATTTTAGTTTTTTCAGGTATTTACCAAAACATATTCAAGCTATAGTTATATACAGTAATTGATATGGGCTGAAAGTGTACACTCTCAGGTTTAATTTGAGGGTATGTACATCCAAGTTGGAGGAAGGGTTTAGGAATTACAGCTCTTAAGAGTAGATACCACCCCTTCAAGGGACCAAAAGTAATTGGACAATTGAATCAAAAGCTGTTGCATGGCCAGGTGTGGGCTACTCCTTCGTTATTTCTTCCTCAATTAAGCAGGTCTGGAGTTGATTCTAAGTTTGGTATTTGCATTTGGAATCTATTGCTGTGAACCTACATCATGCGTTCAAAGAAGCTGTACATGCAAGTGAAAAAGGCCATTGGAAAGCTTCAAAAACAAAACAAATCCATGAGGGAGATAGCAGCAACATTAGGAGTGGCCAAATCAACAGTTTGGTACATTCTGAGGAAAGAAGAATGCACTGGTGAGCTCAGCAACATAAAAGGCATGGACAGTAAAGAAAACCCCATTTACAACATCCAGACAAGTGAAGGACACTCTCCAGGAGGTGGGCGTATCATTGTCAAAGTCTACAATCAAGAGAAGATTTCATGACAGCAAATACGGAGGGTTCACCACAAGGAGCAAACCATTCATAAGCCTGAAGAATAGAAAAGCCAGATTAGACTTTGGCAAAAAACATCTAACAAAGCCAGACCAGTTCTGGAAAAGCATTCTTTGGATGGATGAAAGTAAGATTAATTTGTACCAGAATGACAGGAAGAAAAAAGTGTGGAGAAGGTTTGGAACAGCTCATGATCCGAAGCACACAATGTCATCTGTAAAACATGGTGGAGGCAGTGTGATGGCATGGGCATGCATGGCTTCCAGTGGCACTGGGTCTTTGGTGTTTATTGATGATGTGACAGAAGACAGAAGCAGCCAGATGAATTCTGCAGTGTTTAGAGGTATACTGTCAGCCCAGATTCAGCCAAATGCAGCAAAGTTGATTGGACAGTGCTTCACTAGAGATGAGCGAATTATTCAAAAATTCGATTCGGCTGATTCGGCGAATTTGCGGAATAAATTCGATTCGAGTCGAATATATTCGCTGCGAATTTAACTTATAAAAAGGGTGTTTCTAGGCTTCAGAGAGCCTTTATATTAGTGCAGAACACTGTACCTTTAATTTAAATGCCCTTGGAGTCTGCTGGGGAAGAGAAATAATACTGTCAGTCAGTATGACATGCAGATGAGTGCCGTCGATCTTAGAATCACCGCACACTTCACTCATTTGGGAAGTCACGGGGCCAAAACCAGAGTGTGGAGCCACAGTGTGGCGGTGGAGGCAGCAGCAATGGGAGGCCATACAGCACCCTATGACAAAATGGAACCCACCAGCAGTGTGAGGAGACCTGAAAGTGGCACATGGCAGAGTGTGGCGATGGAGACAGCAGCAATGGGAGGCCGTACAGGGACCCATGACACACTCTGGACCTGGCAGCAGCATGGGGAGGCGGTACAGGGGCCCATGACAGATTACGGGCCTGGCAGCAGCATGAGGAGTCGGTACGGGGGCCCATGGCAGATTACGGGCCTGGCAGCAGCAATGGGAGGCCATACAGCACCCTATGACAAAATGGAACCCACCAGCAGTGTGAGGAGACCTGAAAGTGGCACATGGCAGAGTGTGGCGATGGAGACAGCAGCAATGGGAGGCCGTACAGGGACCCATGACACACTCTGGACCTGGCAGCAGCATGAGGAGGCGGTACAGGGGCCCATGACAGATTACGGGCCTGGCAGCAGCATGAGGAGTCGGTACGGGGGCCCATGGCAGATTACGGGCCTGGCAGCAGCAATGGGAGGCTGTACAGGGACCCATGACACACTCTGGACCTGGCAGCAGCATGAGGAGGCGGTACAGGGGCCCATGACAGATTACGGGCCTGGCAGCAGCATGAGGAGTCGGTACGGGGGCCCATGGCAGATTACGGGCCTGGCAGCAGCAATGGGAGGCCCGTAATCTGCCAGCACCCTATGACAAAATGGAACCCACCAGCAGTGTGAGGAGACCTGAAAGTGGCACATGGCAGAGTGTGGCGATGGAGACAGCAGCAATGGGAGGCCGTACAGGGACCCATGACACACTCTGGACCTGGCAGCAGCAAGAGGAGGCGGTACAGGGGCCCATGGCAGAGTGGCGAAGCGTAAGCAGCTTAAATTGAAGGCCATACAGAGGCCTATGTTAAAAATAATAACATGTTTGGGGCATGATTCATGGCGGATTTAGTCAGTTGTGTCAGGAACTGGTGGTTTGAAATCCAGACTAATCCACGCCTGATTCATTTTCACAAACGTGAGTCTCTCCACACTTTGGGTGGACAGTCGTGTCCTCCGCGGAGTTACAATACCTCCTGCCGCACTAAACACGCGCTCCGATGCCACGCTACTGGCCGGGCATGACAGCCTTTCAAGGGCAAATTCAGCTAGTTGGGGCCAAAGGTCAAGTTTCGTTGCCCAGTAGTCAAGGGGATTGTCTACCTCGGTTGGCAGGGTGCTGTCCAAGTAGGCCCAAGCCTGTTGTTTGAGGTCCTGCTCCAGGTCCACCTGATGCTGCTGCTGCTGCGGCTGGTTAGTAGTTTCCTCACTGCGCTGGTGAAGAAAGCTACTCATCATCGACTGCAGACTGAGGCAGCCGCTGCTGGTGGAGCTGCCACTGCTCCTGCCACCCCACCCCTCCCCTGCTGCCATGGCAGCGGAACGCGAGTGCACAGGGCCCACAGTGTCTGAGGATGGACGTTGGCGCAGAAAGGCAGAGACCAACTGACTACATAGGTGGTTTTTATAGTACGTTATTTTGGCCTCCCTCTCAGCAGGTGTGAAAAAGGCCACCATTTTTGAATGGTAGCGAGGGTCCAACAAGGTGGACAGCCAAAAGTCATCCCTCTGTCTGATGGTTATTATTCAGCTGTCGCTACGCAAGCAACCGAGCATTGTATGGGCCATTTGTGCCAAGGAATGCGAGGGACTCCCTGCCTCCATCTCCACAGCATACTGCCACGGTGCGTCTGGGTCCTCTGTCTCCTCCTCCTCCTCTACCAGATGCTCCTGCTCCTCCACTCCTGTCCGCTGAGTGTAAAAACCACCCATTTCACTCAATAATTCCTGAGCACCAATGTCCTCCTCTACCTCCTCCTCTTCTTCCTGTCCTGCCCCCACAGGGGTCATGTGGCGTTGAGATCTGTGCGCCACGTCTACCGCACCCTGACCAGCCATTGTTAACAGCATTTGTTCCAGGACGTGCAACAGAGGAATGACGTCGTTCATCCCATAGTCCTGCCGACTCACGAATAGCGTGGCCTCCTCAAAGGGCCTGAGCAAGCGGCAGGTGTCACGCATGAGCTGCCAATGGCTGACATCTAAGTTACACAGGGGAGTACCTTTATCCGCTTGTAACATCAGGAAATCGGTGATGGCCTTTTGCTGTTTGTAAAGGCGGTCTAACATATGTAGGGTTGAATTCCACCTTGTTGCAACGTCGCAGATCAGGCGATGCTGTGGAATTCCGTTCTGCCGCTGCAGCTCAAGGAGGGTGTGCTTTGCGGTGTAGGAATGGCTGAAATGCATGCAAAGTTTACGTGACATTTTAAGGATGTCTTGCAGTAAGATGGTGGATTTTAGGAACCGCTTGACAACCAGATTGAACACGTGAGCCATGCATGGCGCATGGCACAACCTTCCTTGACGCAGAGCAGACACCATGTTCTTTCCGTTGTCGGTCAACATGGTTCCGATTTTCAGTTTGCGCGGAGACAGCCATCTGTCGATTTCTCTGTTCATTACACTCAGAAGTTCCTCCCCTGTGTGACTACGTTCACCAAGGCATACCAGGTGCAGCACAGCGTGACACCGTTGCGCCCTGCACATGTGATATGCCGGTCGGGTAATGGGACTTGGCACGGGGGTGGCGGCTGAGGACACGGCGGAAGAAGAGGTGGTAGAGGCGGACATCTTTACTGGACCAAGGACGTGCAAACGTGGAGGCAAAAGCGGCGTGACCTGTCCAAGTTGCTGGTGCGGCTGTGCCGGCACCACGTTCACCCAGTGGGCCGTAAATGACATGTACTGTCCCTGACCGTAGTTACAGCTCCACACGTCGGCGCTGCCGTGCACTTTGGCAGAGACCGACATGCTCAAAGACTGGCCCACCATCTCTTCTACATGTGAATGCAGGGCTGGCACTGCCTTTTTGGCGAAGAAATGCCGGCTTGGCACTCTCCCCCGCGGCGCGGCACAAGCCATCATTTCTCGGAAAGGTGCTGAGTCCACCTCTTGGAAAGGGAGGGACTGCAGCACCAGCAACTTGAACAGGAGGACGTTCAGCTTCTGCACCGTCGGGTGCGTGCTCGCAAACTGTTGTCTCTTGGAAACGGATTCCAAGAAAGACTGCTGACGGAATCCGTGAAGAGGAGTAGCAGGAGAAGGAGCATCTGAACGAGCAGAAGATGCCAACGAGCGACAACTCCCCTCAGCAGAGGTGTTGGAGCCTTGACTGGCTGATAGAGGGCGATTGACGTCGGGTGACGGAGCAAGTAACGGAGCGGGTGATGGAGCGGGGGCTGGGGCAGGCAGAACCGCCGTATCTTTATCACGGTTTTCCCAGGCCACCGAATGGCGACGCTGCATATGCTGACGCAATGCTGTAGTCCCAACATGGGCCCCCTGGCCACGCTTGACTTTCTGGCCACATAGTCGACATACGGCTACGTTTACTTCCTCGGGCGGCTTGACGAAAAATTGCCACACCGCCGAGTAGGAAACTTTGCCCCCGCTACTCCTCACTGGCTGACTGCTACTTCCTCCGTGCACACCGGCACCACTACTGGCCGTGGTGGTAGGCTGCAGTGGAGCTGGTGCTCTACTCCGTGGCCGTTTGCCTCCACTGACACTGCTGCGACCCTGCTGCCTCCTGGGAAACCCACCGACTGTTTTGCTCGCTGCCAAGCTGGCACCCTCTTCTCCTGATGATGCGGAAGCAATAGCCTGATGACGATGAGGCTGCCAAGTGCGATCAGCCTCATCATCATCAATTAGGGTCTCCGCCTCACTACTAGCCCCCTCGGCTGCGTGTGGGTCAGGAGACAGACCTGTCTCTAGACCGGCTACCGAGCCACTCTCCTCGCCAGTACTTCTTCGCCTGGCTGCTGAAGAGGCGGATGTCTCCCCCCGTTCCTGACCGCCCTCTGTTAGCTCTTCCTCACTGTACAGTGGGGCTGAGCCCACAGCATGCGATACTTCGCTTGGTGAGGGAACACCAAAGGACAGGGGCAGGTAGAGGACACGTGATTTCAGTGGGCTTGCTCCCGGGCCATGCCAACTAACGGTTGTGTCTGACGTACCCACCGACCGTTGGCTGTAGGTGTCAGAGGTGACCTGGGAAGAGGAAGACGACCAAGCCAACCAATCGATGACGGCAGGGTTGTCAGTGGAGACACGACCGCTGGATGACACCGGGAGCACTGGCCTCTGGCTGCGACTAGTGCTGCCTCGACCCCTTCCTCTGCTGCCACGTCTGCTCGCTCCTGAAACATTGCCTCCTCTGCCACTCCTCTGCGTGTTGTCTGACATACTCTTTAATTCAACGATTCTGTGTCCCTGAGTAACGATTCTGTGTCCCTGAGTAACGATTCTGTATCCCTGAGTAACAATTCTGTGTCCCTGAGTAACAATTCTGTGTCCCTCAGTAACGATTCTGTGTCCCTCAGTAAAGATTCTGTGTCCCTGAGTAACGATTCTGTGTCCCTGAGTAACGATTCTGTGTCCCTGAGTAACGATTCTGTGTCCCTCAGTAACGATTCTGTGTCCCTGAGTAATGATTCTGTGTCCCTGAGTAACAATTCTGTGTCCCTGAGTAACGATTCTGTGTCCCTCAGTAACAATTCTGTGTCCCTGAGTAACAATTCTGTGTCTGTCCCTGAGTAATAATTCTGTGTCCCTGAGTAACAATTCTGTGTCCCTGAGTAACGATTCTGTGTCCCTCAGTAACAATTCTGTGTCCCTGAGTAACAATTATGTGTCCCTCAGTAACGATTCTGTGTCCCTCAGTAACAATTCTGTGTCCCTGAGTAACAATTCTGTGTCCCTGAGTAACGATTCTGTGTCTGTCCCTGAGTAACAATTCTGTGTCCCTGAGTAACAATTCTGTGTCCCTGAGTAACAATTCTGTGTCCCTCAGTAACGATTCTGTGTCCCTCAGTAACAATTCTGTGTCCCTGAGTAACGATTCTGTGTCCCTGAGTAACGATTCTGTGTCCCTGAGTAACAATTCTGTGTCCCTGAGTAACGATTCTGTGTCCCTGAGTAACGATTCTGTGTCCCTCAGTAACAATTCTGTGTCCCTGAGTAACAATTCTGTGTCCCTGAGTAACGATTCTGTGTCCCTCAGTAACAATTCTGTGTCCCTCAGTAACAATTCTGTGTCCCTGAGTAACAATTCTGTGTCCCTGAGTAACGATTCTGTGTCCCTGAGTAACGATTCTGTGTCCCTCAGTAACGATTCTGTGTCCCTGAGTAACGATTCTGTGTCCCTTAGTAACAATTCTGTGTCCCTGAGTAACGATTCTGTGTCCCTGAGTAACAATTCTGTGTCCCTGAGTAACAATTCTGTGTCCCTGAGTAACGATTCTGTGTCCCTCAGTAACAATTCTGTGTCCCTGAGTAACAATTCTGTGTCCCTGAGTAACGATTCTGTGTCCCTGAGTAACAATTCTGAGTCCCTGAGTAACGATTCTGTGTCCCTGAGTAACAATTCTGTGTCCCTGAGTAACAATTCTGTGTCTGTCCCTGAGTAACGATTCTGTGTCCCTGAGTAACAATTCTGTGTCCCTGAGTAACAATTCTGTGTCTGTCCCTGAGTAACAATTCTGTGTCCCTGAGTAACAATTCTGTGTCCCTGAGTAACGATTCTGTGTCCCTGAGTAACAATTCTGTGTCCCTGAGTAACGATTCTGTGTCCCTCAGTAACAATTCTGTGTCCCTGAGTAACAATTCTGTGTCTGTCCCTGAGTAACGATTCTGTGTCCCTGAGTAACAATTCTGTGTCCCTGAGTAACAATTCTGTGTCCCTGAGTAACGATTCTGTGTCCCTAAGTAACGATTCTGTGTCCCTAAGTAACGATTCTGTGGCCCTAAAGTCTCTGTGGCCCTAACTCTGTCCCTAATACACAGAGGTCTGTCTCTCTTGAATGACCGGAGGCTAATGGAGAATTCTAAGATGGCCGCGATTTATAGCTCCACCATTACACAGTGCTGGTTGGCTGGCTGCTGATTGGCTAATGCGATCACATGTCATGAATGAATGCATTATGGGTCAGCGCGCCTTGTCTGCGCGCCTTCCCAGAGATCCCCGCTCCGTCGCCACACATGTCGCCGCCATTTTTGGGAAAATTCGATTCGTGCATCCGAAGTTTGCTAATTTTCGGATTCGGCGCGAATCGAATATTTCCTAATCTTCGAAACGAATTCCACTTCGTCATGTTCGATTCGCTCATCTCTATGCTTCACAGTACAGATGAACAATGATCCAAAACACACTGCAAAAGCAACCCAGGAGCTTTTGAAGGAAAAGAAGTGGAATATTCTGCAATGGCCGAGTCAATCATCTGATCTCAACCCAATTGAGCATGCATTTCACTTGCTGAAGGCAAAACTAAAGGCAAAAAGAACCACAAACAAAGAACAACTGAAGACAGCTGCAGTCAAATCCTGGCAAAACATCAGAAAGGAGGAAACACAGTCTTCGGTAATGTCCATGGGTTCCAGACTTCAGGCAGTCATTGCCAGTAAAGGATTCTCAACAAAATATTAAAAATGAACATTTTATGTATGATTATATTCAATTGTCCAATTATTTTTGGTCCCTTAAAAATGAGGGATGGCTACTCTTAAGAGCTGTAATTCCTTAACCCTTCCTCCAATTTGGATGTACATACCCTAAAATTAAACCTGAGAGTGTGGATTTTCAGTCTATACCCATTGTATAACTATAGCTTGAATATGTTTTTGTCAATACCTGAAAAAACTAAAACTGTTTCTGTGTCCAAATGTATATGGACCTAACTGTATGTATATATATATATATATATATATATATAAACAGTGAGGAACAGAAGTATTTGACCACCCTGCGATTTTGCAAGTTCTCCCACTTAGAAATCAGGGAGGGGTCTGAAATTCACATTGTAGGTGCATTCCCACTCTGAGAGACAGAATTAAAAAAAAAATTCAGGAAATCACATTGTATGATTTTTAAAGAATGTATTTATCTTGCACTGCTGAACATAAGTATTTGAACACCTAAGAAACAGCAAGAATTCTGACTCTCAAAGACCTGTTACTGTGCCTTTAAAAAGTCCACCTCTACTCCACTCATTAATCTAACTTAGTAGCACCTGTCTGAGCTCTTTAAAGACACCTGTCCACCCCACAGTCAGTCAGACGCCAACTACTACCATGGGCAAGATGAAAGAGCTGTCAAAAGACACCAGAGACAGAATTGTGGACCTCCACAAGGCTGGAAAAGGCTACGGGGCAATTGCCAAGCAGCTTGGTGAAAATAGATCAACTGTTGGAGCAATTGTTAGAAAATGGAAGAGGCTAAAGACGACTGTCAGTCTCCCTCAAACTGGGGCTCCATGCAAGATCTCTTCTCGTGGGGTATCACTGATGATAAGAAAGGTGAGGAATCAGCCCAGAACTACAAGGGAGGAGCTGGTCAATGACATGAAGAGAGCTGGGACCACAGTTGCAAAGGTCATTGTCGGTAGAACACTACGCCGTCATGGTTTCAAATCATGCTTTGCACAGAAGGTTCCCCTGCTCTAGTCATCACATGTCCAGGCCCGTCTGAAGTTTGCCAATGACCATCTGGATGATCCAGAGGAGGCATGGGAGAAAGTCATGTGGTCAGATGAGACCAAAGTAGAACTTTTTGGTCTAAACTTCACTTGTCGTGTTTGGAGGAAAAAGAGGGATGAGTTGCATCCCAAGAACACCATCCCTACTGTGAAGCATGGGGGTGGTAACCTCATGCTTTGGGGGGCTTTTCTGCAAAGGGGACAGGACGACTGCGCTGTATTAAGGAGAGGATGAATGGGGCCATTTATTGTGAGATTTTGAGCAACAACCTCCTTCCCTCAGTCAGAGCATTGAAGATGGGTCGTGGCTGGGTCTTCCAACATGACAACGAAGCACACAGCCAGGATAACCAAGGAGTGGCTCCGTAAGAAGCATATCAAGGTTCTGGAGTGGCCTAGCCAGTCTCCAGACCTAAATCCAATAGAACATCTTTGGAGGGAGCTGAAACTCCGTGTTGCTCAGCAACAGCCCCGAAACCTGACAGATCTAGAGATCTGTGTGGAGTGGGCCAAAATCCCTGTTGCAGTGTGTGCAAACCTGGTCAAGAACTACAGGAAACGTTTGACCTCTGTAATTGCAAACAAAGACTTCTGTACCAAATATTAACACTGATTTTCTCAGGTGTTCGAATACTTACAGTATTTTCAGCAGTGCAAGACAAATACATTCTTTAAAAATCATACAATGTGATTTCCTGAATTTTTTTTTTAATTCGGTCTCTCAGAGTGGGAATGCACCTACAATGTGAATTTCAGACCCCTCCATGATTTCTAAATGGGAGAACTTGCAAAATCGCAGGGTGTTCAAATACTTCTGTTCCTCACTGTATGTATATATATATATATACATGCACATACAGTATGTATGAATTATAGTTCAACTGAACTATAATACACCTCTAAAGTTGTGAACAGTATTGCTGGCGTGCAAAAGTGGCATGCAATGAAGACACCGACCTATACTGCAAGATTTGTTCAAAAGTGGATGAAATGATATGCCTTGAAATAAAACAGTATGACTGTTGTATGAAAATGCACAGAAATTCCTCAGTTACATTCCTTAGTAGAAGTGGAATATATAAACAAACTGAGAAATAACAGATTCTTGGAAGTGTCATACATTTTATGTGCAATACAAGTAACTACTAACTATATTTTGCAATATTTATAGCAAACAAACCCTGCCTTAAGTCATTTATTTGAGGGCTATAAACTTCAATGCAAAAGTTCATGCAATGCACAGATGATTAGATTCTTGGCAACTTAGAGCCAACCAGAGGCGTAACTAAAATTGTTTCACTAGGATTAATTTGAAACGTGGGTGCCTATTCATTCTAACTCCTAATTATTTATTTACCTACTAAATATAATGTCATACTTTTTATATTGCCCCACGGAACCTTTATTTGGCTCCTGGACCTTTTTTCTACAAACTGTACAACACTACTACCACTTCTTCCAATTTTTGATGTTGTGTGTAAGCCTTGTTGTTTGTCCATAAAGGGATTGCCAGTTATTAGTAAAATAGAGACCTTGTCAACAGAGCATTAATTTAAACAAAAATCTTCCCAAAGACTTATATGTGCTTTGACAATATTTTATGCATGTTATTTACCTGTAAAAGCCTCCTTTGTGTAAACATTCAAAGGGCCCAAGACTGCTGCTGGACATTACCATCTTAGATATGATGTCAACAGCCCCTCACTCAAGTGACACTCTATAGTAGGGGTAGGCAACCTTTGAGCACAGTGTGCTGACATTTTTTTTCAAAGAAATTGAGTGTGCCAGCTACATAAAAAAAATGTCAACTTTACACTTTCAATCACGAAAAGTAATCTTTGAATAGTGAATGCTGTAAATGACTTGAATAATAGTAAGAAATAAATATTGACCTTTGCACATTCACATCACGGATCACACTAATTCCAGCACTTGTACACATCAGATAACCCCAATTCCTGTTGCTTCACACCCCAGATCACCCCAATTCTCACACCTTCATACCTCATACCACCCCAATTCTCGCACCTTCACCCCTCAGATCAGCCCCAAATCCTGTACCTTCATCCCTTTAGATCACCTCAATTCCTGCACCCTCACACTGTACTTTCACACCTCAAATCACCCCAATTGCTACACCTTCATACCACCCCAATTCATGCACCTTCACACCTCAGATCACCCCAGTTCATGCGCCTTCATACCTCAGATCATCCCAATTCCTGCATCTTCACATCTCAAATCACCCCAATTCCTGCACCATCCCACCTCAGATCATCCCCAAATCCCGCACCTTCACACCACCCCAATTTCTGCGTCGTCACACCACAGATCACCTCAATTCCTGCACCATCACACCTTAGATCATGCCAATTTCTACACCTTCACACCACCCCAATTCATGCACCTTCACACCTCAGATCACCCCAATTCCTGCACCATCAGATTTCAGATAAACCCCAATTCCTTCACTTTCACAGCTCAGATTACCCCCAATTCCTGCACAATCAGATTTTAGATCAACCCCAAATCCTGCACCTTCACACCTCAGATCACCCAAATTCCTGCACCTTCATACCTCAGATCACCCCAATTCCTGCATTTTCACACATCAAAACACCCCAATTCCTGCACCATAACACCTTAGATCATCCCCAAATCCTGCACCTTCACACCACCCCAATTCCTGCATCTTAACATCTCAGATCACCTCAATTCCTGCATCTTCACACCTCAGATTACCACAAATCATGCACCTTCACACCTCAGATCACCCCAATTCCTGAACCATCACACCTCAGATCACCCCAATTCCTGTATCTTCACACCTCAGATCACCTCAATTCCTACTCCTTCACACCTCAAATCACCGCAATTCCTGCACCATCAGATTTTAGAACATCCCCAATTCCTTTACCTTCATATCACATTCAGATCACCCCAATTCCTGCAACATCACACCTCAGCTCATCCCCAAATCCTCCACTTTCACACCGCCTCAATTCCTACACCTTCACACCTCAAATCACCCTAATTCTTACACCTTCACACCTCAGATGACCCTATTTTCTGCACCTTCACATATCACATCACCCCAATTCCTGCACCTTCATACCACAGATCACCCCCATTCCTGCACCATCACACCTCAGATAACCCCAATTCCTGTACCTTCAAACCTCAGATCACCTCAGTTCCTACACCTTCACACCTCAAATCACCGCAATTCCTGCACCATCAGATTTAAGATCAACCCCAGTTCCTGTACATTCACATCTCAGATCACCCCAATTCCTGCACCTTCACACCTCAGAATACCTCAGTTCCTGCACCTTCACACCTCAGATCACCCCAATTCCTAAACGTCAAATCACCCCAATTCCAGCACCTTCATACCTCAGATCATCCCCAAATCCTGCACCTTCACACCTCAGAACACTCCAGTTCCTGCACCTTCACACCTCAGATCATTTCAATTCCAGCCCCTTCACACCTCAAATCACCCCAATTCCTGCCCCTTCACACCTCAGATCACCCCAATTCTTGCCCCTTCACACCTCAGATCACCCCAATTACTAAACGTCAAATCACCCCAATTCCAGCACCTTCATACCTCAGATCACCCCAATTCCTACATCTTCAAACCTCAGATCACCCTAATCCCTGCATCATCACGCCTCAGATTCCTACATCTTTATGTCTCAGATTACACCAATTTCTACACCTCACATCACCCCAATTCCTGCATCTTTACACCTCAAATCACCCCAATTCCAGCACCTTCACACCTCAGATCATCCCCAAATCCTGCACCTTCACACCTCAAATCACCTCAATTCCTGCATCTCCACACCTCAAATCAGTCCAATTCCTGCACTACTTACTTCTATGCAACATGATTCTTTGTATTATTGAACCTGAAATAGAGAAACTGACTTGTTGTGTCAGATAATATGCAAGTACCATTATCAGTAACCTATATTTCCATTTTGAATGCATACAAACAATACATAAATTGTGATTTGTCATTTATTTATACAGTTGTTCCCAAGAGTTTGCATACCCTGGCAGAAATTGTGAAATTTTAAAATATTGAAAACATGACTGATCATGCCAAAAACTGTCTTTTATTTAAGATTAGTGATCATATAAAGCCATTTATTAGCACATAGTTGTTTGGCTCCTTTTTAAATCATAATGATAACAGAAATCACTCAAATAGCCCTCATAAAAAGTTTACATACCCTGGAATGCTTGGTCTTGGTACAGACACACATAGTGACACACACGGGTTAAAATGGCAATTTACCAACACCAAAAAAATAAAAAGGCAACTGTCCTAACCTATAACCAGCCTTAGCAGTAAGGTGCACATGGAGGGGCACTGATGATCAGTGCGCTGATGATCGGTGCCCAGCAGTGCCACCCACAAGTTCCGCCCACCTGTGCCCAGCAGTGCGCCCACTAGCTCCGCCCACCTGTGCCTAGCAGATCACCCACCTGTGCCCAGCAGTGCACCCACCTGTGCCACTCTGCAGTGTCACACACCTGTGCCCAGAAGTGCCACCTACCTGTGCCCAGCAGTGCCACCCACCTGTGCCCACCCACCTGTGCCCACCAGTGCCACCCACCTGTGCCCACCCACCGGTGCTGCCCACCAGTGCCACCCACCAGTGCAGCCCAGCAGTGCTGCCAGTCAGTGCCACCAGTCAGTGCCCAGTGGTTATGCCAGTCAGTGCCACCAGTCAGTGCCCAGGAGTGATGCCAGTCAGTGCCGTATATCAGTACCCATCATCAGTGTCACCTATCAGTGCCGCCTATCAGTGCTGCATATTAGTGCCGCCTATCCGTGACACCTCATTAGTGCTGCCTATCAGTGCCGCCTATCCGTGCCACCTCATTAGTACTGCCTATCAGTGCCCTTTAGTGCTGCCTATCAGTGCCCATCAGTGCCGCCTATCAGTGCCCATCAGTGCTGCCTCATCAACGCACATCAGTGAAGGAGAAAAATTACCTGTTTGAAAAATTTTATAATAGAAACAAAGAAACTTTTTTTTTTTTCAAATTTTTTGCAATTTTTTTGTTTATAGCGCAAAAAATAAAGCGCCCAGTGGCGATTAAATACCACCAAAAGAAAGCTCTATTTGTGAGAAAAATTTCATATGGGCACAATGTTGCATGACCGCGCAATTGTCAATCAAAGTGCGGCAGCGCTGAAAGCTGAAAATTGGCCTGGTAAATAAGGGGGTATAAGTGCCTGGTAGGCAAGTGGTTAAAGGTGCAGGGACACACGTGATGCCAGGGCACAGGTGGGTAGCACTGATGGGCACAGGTGGGTTGCACTAATGGGTACAGTTGAGTGGCACTGATGGGCACAGGTGGGCTGCACTGCTGGGCACTGATCATAAGTACCCTGATTCTCTGACAATTGCCCATTATCAGCAGTACTTTCCTCACGCTGTGACAGCATGAGGAAAGTGCAGCCGATCATTTTGTTTACATTGTGATCTGCTGTGTCATTGGACACAGCTGATCACGTGGTAAAAGGCCGCTGTGATTGGCCATTTACAATATCCCATGATAATCTGTGTCCGTAGGACACAGCGCTCACTAGTTGCACCGGGTGCATGCCGCTGGGGGTGCGCAGGGGGCGTGTTCTGGAATGATGCCCATGGATGTCGTCCTAGAACTAGACAATCACACGGTAGGGAAGAGGTTAATATGATCAAGCAGCTCTGGGAGATTTCAAACATGTGGTTCATGCAAGACTACCAAAGACTTTACTTGACCTGGAGGCATTTTGCCAAGAGGAATGGGAAGCTATACCACCTACTAGAGTTCCGGGCCTCATAAACAACTATTACAAAAGACTGCATGCTGTCATTGATGCTAAAGGGAGCATTACACAGTATTAAGAACAAAGGGTATGCAGACTTTTGAACAGGTGTAATTTTATTTGTTTACTTGTTACCATGTTTTGTTTTATGATTGTGCTATTCTGTTATGACCTACAGTTGAATTTGAATCCCATAAGAAATAAAAGAAATGTGTTTTGCCTACACACTCATGTTTTCTTTCAAAATGATACATAGTATTACCAATTTTCCAAGGGTATGCAAATGTTTGAGCAAAACTGTAAATTAATATGATAAGATCTTTCTGATTTTTTTTTTTTTTTTTGCTGTACTGCTCCTAGTTGTCTATCTGTAAAGTAAAACCAAACTACTGACATATTTTGAAGTAATAGGTTAAAGTATATGTAAACCCTCACCTTGTAAAAGAACCTATTCAGTGTTTTTTATTTGTGTATACAAATAAAAAAACCATAATAAATACCCCTTTCCCCCTTTTTTTTGTAAATGATGACATACCCTCTGTTCTCAGCTACATAAGGAGCTCAGAGAACTCAGAGAACTGGGGAAGGAGAAAAACAGCACACTGATCTTCTAAGTAAATTGCTGTGCAGGGGGTGGGGGGCATGTCAGCACAAGTCTGATAACTGGGGGAGAGCAGAATACATTCCCAGCACAGCTAGAACACTGACCACGCTGTGCTGTCCTGCCTAGTGTAGTCAATTTTTAATAGGAAAGCAACAGCGGGGATTTCATACAAAGGAAGCAATGCAAACAGATTATATTTGCTGTAACTAGCTTTGTTGCTTACTCCACAACTTTAATATGCCTATGGATTTATAACTATCTCTCAGATTACTAATATCTCATAGCTGTAGCAATCCTTTTGATGCTAGTCTTTTATTTATTTATTTCAGGTACTTATATAGTACCATCAATTTATGCAGTGCTTTACATATATATATTGTACATTCACATCAGTCCCTAACCCTCAAGGGACATACAATCTAAGGTCCCTAACTCACATTCATATACAAGGGCCAATTTAGACAGGATCCAATTAACCTACCAGCATGTCTTTAGAGTGTGGGAGGAAAAGAGTACCTAGCAGAAACCCACACAGACACAGGGAGAACATGCAAACTCCAGGCAGGAGGTGCAGTGGCTGGGATTTGAACCAATGACCCTAGTACTGCCAGGCGGAAGTGCTAACCATTTAGCCACTGTGCTGCCCGGTCTTTTTATAAGCCTTTGACCGAGCTTCACTAGCGTAACATGGCTCTTCATAGGGTATACGCAGCTGTGATATTTTTTTATTAGCTCTTTTACTCAACTTCCCTAAACGTCTTTGATTTTTTTTCAGGATGTGACTTAGAACTTGTATTGGCTTGAGGACTCTCTCTCTGCCCGAAGTGACATAGCTGGATGGAAGAATGGCCAACTGCCAAGCACTAGCACTGTCGCTCAGGACTAAGTGCCAGGGGAGTGAGTCACATATTCATCTGTGTCTGATAGTGCCCAGTATTTTTGGGGGTTTCTAGCAGCTGCATGGAGAAGTGGGGGAGCAAAGGAAAACTAAGAATACATTGCCAGTAGGGTGGCCAATGAACTGAATTTGTTGCTTGGCCCTGCATTGACAAAGCACTCATTTGCTTTAAAAGTTAAAATGCAGTAATTCAGAATTTATTTATATATTTCTTGTGATTTTTTAATATTCTTTTCAATTTGTCAGGCTTATTGAGTAAGTCAAAATGCAAAGTGTACTTACAGTATATACAGTATAACAATAAATACTAATCATTATATGACTTGGCCTAAAATGCCTATTTATCCTTGCTGGTAGAAAAACTTTGTTTCTAATAATAACAGCAAATTATTAGTTTTGCTGCAATATCAAGGAACTTTTGTTTTAGGCTCTGTAGTCATTCAAGGCTCTTAAAAACAGGCGTTTAATAAAGGTCATTTGGTGTGCTCAGTGCCCTTGAGGCATTGCTTGGATCAACAGGCTAAAACAACTTCTGAACAATTAAGTCCTAATATGGAATCTATCACATTCTGACAAGCCCTTGTACATACAGAAGTTTCTTAATTAGATAAACTATGTATGGTGTATGTAAAATCAAAATTTTTGTTTTTAGTTTTGGATAGAGTGGGGAAGGGTTAAGATCTCTACCAAGTTTTTTGGGGGGTTTTTGCACTCTGTGTCACTGCTTTTTTCACCTGACAGAAACAATCAATATGTTGTGCTGTGTATAAATTATTATTATTACAGGTACTTATATAGCGCCATCAATTTATGCAGTGCTTTACATGTATATATATATTGTACATTCACATCAGTCCCTAACCCTCAAGGAGTGCACAATCTAAGGTCCTTAATTCACATTCATACTAGGGCCAATTTAGACAGGAACCAATTAACCTACCAACATGTCTTTTGAGCGTGGGAGGAAACCCATGCAAACACAGGGAGAACATGCAAACTCCAGGTAGGTGGTGCTGTGGTTGACATTTGAACCAATGACTCTAGTACTGCGAGGCGAAAGTGCTAACCATTTAGCCACTGTGCTGCCCATAAATATATATCAATAGTGAAAACACAATAAAGAACCCCTTTCAGTAACCCTTTCCATGATTATAAAAGTGAGCTATACAGTGATCCTTAAATTAAATCAATAAAGTCCAAAATTATTCTTCCTGTGTGATAAAAAGTGTCCACTATTCAATTCATTCAGTGATTCCATGACACCACCACCAAAGACTCTTACCAGATATATAGACCCCAGATAAAAGGTGGTCTATAAAGGCATAAAACTGTGTAAAAAACATGATCCAAATCCTTCAAATGCTTGATACAACAGTTTTCCTTTGCTAATCCTTCAGGGACTCACATGTAGAAAAGGAATTTCACAAAGTGAAGTACCGCCATAAATATTTTATTACATATATTAAAATCTACTCACAAAATTTCCAATAAAAACTTGCATGTAACAAACACCGTTGGTGTCGGCTCCAGCTGGCAGGGATAACATTAGCATGAAAATCTCCTCCTCACTACTGTCATCAAGGGAGTAAGGGAAATCCTGAATTTTAGATTTGTCATATCAGGGGGATGTGAGGGAAAATCTTCCAATGATGTTCAGGTGAGTATTCTAATATTCGGATTTCCATGAGTTTGGGGAAATTTTTTCCCATTTTCTGTTGTGTCTCCAAGATCAATAAGGTGAAATCTCCTTAGCCAGACACAGAACAAAAAAGAAACTGGTGGAGCTTTAGATCTACCCCAAAACAAAAAAAGGTTTTGGCTTTACATACACTTTACCATGTTTCTGTGGAGTTTGCCCCTTTGGATGTAGGAATGCCCCTATTGATGGTATAATGTAAGAAAATGTCCCTGTAGGAGTAGGTATTTTGAGTATCTGCAACATCCAGGCACTGAGTATTGGTAAGCAATCCAACTGCAAGCAATCTCTATGTAGACGGGCTGCACTCTGCAACACACCTAATTTCCCATCGCTGGTTTCTCAGCAATGGCAGAGTTCATTTCAAAACTAAACCTGATTTCTAACATATCCTTGCCTGTTCTATGCATTGCTTTACATATGGTAGAATCATTTTGGGAAAACTTAAGCAGCTGTGTGGAAAGGTGTAAACGTAGAAATACGATCAGACCATGACATGCTGAACTAGTGATAATCTTGAACTCTGGTGATGTGTGAAAAATGTGTAAAGAATCATAAATCTTAAGGTCTGTGCTCCAGTCTAATAATAATGTAGATATTTTAGCAGCTCTAAATCTTTCATTGATTATTTCCTGTTGAATGTACACTATCACCCATGTTTGTGCAGGTAACTACATCTAGATAAGATAAAGGATGTGATAAAATCCTGCGCAGAATGCTATAATTCAGGTTAGGCAGGCCTGTTTTGAATATAACTTGCTGACTGAAACATCATAAAGAACATTTTAGCCTAATGGCAAATGAGTATTCATTGTAATGTTCTACATCTAGGGTTGGCATTGTGCAGGGCCAAACAATGAGTTGGACTGGGGCTAAAGAATATATCGGCCTATATTTGTTTGATATTGGGAAAATTAACTGGAGAATATAAAGAATACTTTGTATGTAATGATAATCATATACCGATTCAACTAGGTTCAGACTGGATATAGATTATAGAGAATATCCCCAGTTGATTAAATGTCTTTTGGGAATAAAACATCATTCAGGATCAGGGGCGGACTGACCATCTGGAAACTCGGGCACTGCCCGAGGGCCCCATGAGATGCCCCTGGTACCTTTTTCATAGGCTTTTTCGAGTTTGGGCAAGAACACAGGGGCCCCATGATCCCCTATTGCCCGGGGGCCCCATGAGTTGTCAGTCCGCCCCTGTTCAGGATTGTTTCTTTGTCAATTGTCCTGCAAGCTGAATACAAGTTTAACCTCTTTTCCAACAGGGCATTTTTTTCACACATATTAACCACTTGCCCTCCTGAGGATTTACCCCCCTTCCTGACCAGGTCATTTTTTGCGTTACAGCGCTGCAGTACTTTAACTGACATTTGCACGGTCATGCAACGCTGCACCCAAATTAAATTTACATCCTTTTTTTCCCACGAATATAGCTTTCTTTTAGTGGTATTTGGTCGCCTGTGCATTTTTAATTTTTGCGCTATAAAAAAAAAAGACCAACAATTATGTATATTTGGCTTACTCATGTGATAAACCCTCTGGTGGGTGTTTATTCATTTGTTGATCACAAAAATATTTAGCAGAGCAGCACCATTGCTTATTCGTCACTTATTTCTTGTTTGTGGGAACACATTTGGGTGTCTGCAGCAGCAGTGGTTTAATTTCTTAGTTCTGTGTTAAATAATGGCAGCGCATAACATACCCCCCTTTTTATCTTCTGCTTTTTTTTGGCAACCTTTTTTTTTGCTACCTGAAGGTAGCAGCATAACCCAAGTAGTTGTGAATATGAAGTTCTCTGTGGGCTCAGTTCATTAAAGAATATCTCATGAGATAATTGAATCATCCAATTATCTCATGAGATGCTGAAAATATCAACTCACTATCACCTATTTACTTCACAAACTAAAAAGAAGAGATAAATATCTCATAAAACAGTGTTAACCACTTGCCCTCCTGAGGATTTACCTCCCTTCCTGACCTGGCCATTTTTTGTGTTACGGCGCTGTGTTACTTTAACTGACAATTGCGCGGTCATGCAATGCTGCATCCAAATGAAATGTACGTCCTTTTTTTCCCACAAATATAGCTTTCTTTTGGTGGCATTTGATCGCCTGTGCGTTTTTCATTTTTTGCACTATTAAAAAAAAAGTCTGACAATTTGGAGAAAAAAACAATATTTTTGACTTTTTGCTTTTAAACATGTCCAGTAAAAGAATTTAAAAATGTTGTCATAAATTTAGGCCAAAATGTATTCTCCTACATGTCTTTGCTAAAAAAAATTCTAATACATTTAATTTCATTGGTTTACATGAAAGTTATACAGTTTACAAATGGTGGTACATATACTGGGTTTTCTTTTTGTACATTTTTACTAGTAATGGCAGTGATCAGCGATTTTTAGCGGGACTGCGGCAGGCATTCTGACACTTGGGTGAACCGACTTGGTGTCACTGACATCCCCAATGACACCAATACAGTAATCAGTGCTAATAAAAAGCACTGACACTGTACTAATGGCACTGGGCATTAAGGGGTTAACATGTAGGGTGATGAAAGGGTTAACTGTGTGCTGTTTTACTAGTTGCTGTGTCTGTGTGCTTCACTTTAAGCTCACTGCTTTGCATGGCTGTGTGCAGGAGCTAACAGGGGAGAGAACTGTTTTGTTTACAAACAGTTCTCCCCCCCCCCTCCGTCGAAGAAGTTTGGCAATCACGGGGTACCGGCGAGTGCGGCCTCTACCTGGAAATGCAAAATCACGTATATATACGTGATTTTGTGTACCTGTGCCCCCCTGTAGCAGTACTTCTGCTATAGGGTGGATGGGAAGCAGTTAAAATCTTCATCTTTTTCCAGAAAATTACTTTAAACCCCTAAGCATCTATATGATTTCTGAAAACAGGTGCCCTGTAGAATAATATGGCTTCAGTTACAATCCATTATGTCCCAAGATATTTGCTCAACTGTTTATGTAACACATATTTTTGGGAAAAGGTACACTAAAATGGTTTTTTTTGCACACACAATATAATACCCATTTTTGGTAAGCTATAAAAGATGGGGTTTGCATGGAGTAAATAGATACCAAACATGTCAAGTTTTTAAATTGCAAAAAAAACTATGGTACCTAAAATTGTCCATAGGCAGGAGCTGTTAGCTTGTTGTAACCCTTTGAATACTAGGACATTTATAATTGTACCTTGGTAGACAAGGGGTTAGAAGTGGATATGCACGCAAATATTAAAGGCAAACCCCAGTCAAAAATAAAAATTAAACCTTGAGCTGCATACAGGGAAAGAAAACAACTTTTCTTACTTTACTTTTTCATGGAGGCATTGCGGACTGCAGGAGACAAGTTAGTGCCTTTTCTTGGTAACCTGACTGGTAAAATAAAAGGCCAGCACTAAAATATGCCTGTAAGTCACAAATCAAATTCAACCCTGCCTTGGCTGTTTAAAGGAGAAATATGGCCAAAGCTCTTTTGGCTATACATCTATGAATTATAGGAGTGCATTTCAATCTGCACTCCTGTGACCCATTTTCAGCTGACACTCACTCAGCATCACTCAGTTAGTCCAGGCTCAGGAAGTATCCCAACTTCACAATCGAGACCCACACAGATGTCTGGATCAGCAGCTGGCTCAGCCTCTTAGCAAGCTACTAAGAGCCTGAGCCAGCCACTCTCGCCCCCTTCTCAGCCCAGCGCTCCAGTGTGCACTGGAGGGGAAGAGAAGACATTCACCGGCTCTTTGCTCACCGAAGACCGAGAACTGAGTGATCAGTGGTCTTTGATTGCTCATTTCTGGGTCTTAGAAGCAGTGGGGAACAGGTGCAGTTGGGATCGATGCTGCATCCACCTAGATGAGTATAATTTTTTACATTTTGTTTTGTTAATCCCATAGTTCTCTTTTATATTGCTGGTGAAGCTGGAAGCATACAGTAGAAGTTCTTAGCACAGGCTTCAGGAAGTACACAACTATTTCCTACCTACCAACCCTGATACAGAAGTATGGGTTTATGGATGTGAGGGATTTTAAGGCTGGCTTCAAACCTATACACTTCCATTTTCATTCATTTTATGTTTTTCAACATTCATTTTCATGTGTGTATTTTCTTAAATTATATGCTTAGTATCTATAGGGGGTGAAAAGAGCCGGTCACATTTCAAATGTAGCTAGTCCAAGAGGACAGTTGCCACACCTTAAATAAGAACTATGTGTGTGGCTAATACAAGTGGAGAACAAATCCTGCCTGACAGAGATTTTCTACATAAATCTAAATCTAAACTCTTTTACTTTTAAATCTCAATATACATTTATAGCTTTTTTTCCAACACTCTCTAACCCATATCTGCTCTTCACTAGATTCCCCTGATCCATAGACTTGCAATGAAAGATGGAGACAGTGAAATGCAATCATTGTGTAGTACTTCCTAGGGGAATTGGCAGCTGCCTTTGAAATTGCTCCAGTGGTTCAGGAAGTGATGTCACTTCCTGCACTTAAAATGAGACACTGTACGGAAAGTGTTTGGTATAAAATCACAACATTCACATAATGGAAATACTGTATGTTACAGCTACTGAACAATTAAGATAAAAATAAATCCCACATTCTCAGACCTCTTTTACTATCCACTCTGACTTCCACCCAAACCTACCACAAAGATAACACTTGTTGCAAATTAGGTCTCAGAAGAGGAACATCTTCCTTCTTGAATCAAAGTGTGGTGGTTGAAAATAAGGGAGGAAAAAGCAAGATAAAAATCCTTAAATAATACTGCAATTAATAAGGCACAGTACCTCTAAGATGATACATGGCTCCATCACGAATAGCCTCCTTTATTCTGGATGCCTCACCTAGCTGCTTCCAAAAGACAAAAACAGAAAGGCACTGTATACCATTATTGTGGACCTTCTGAATTCTGGATCATAAAATGCAACTTCATATATTCCCTCACCCAAATATACCTGAGCAAATTCCTACCTGAAGCATGGCTAACATGACCTACCAGGTAGATAACCAGATGCACTGGGAGATATCGTTCATATGAATAGCATCTAGAATTGCCATATCCAGATCATGGAAAACAACATCTATTTAATTGAAACTAGAAAAAGCTTAACTCTCATGGATATTAATTAAAAAAATGTCAGCTTAATCTAATGAGAGAATAGAAACCTTCTGGGGCCCTGGATATAATAATGTTTGGGATACTTGGGGAGAGAGTTGGCAGTAGACCCTGCATGACAACAGTTTACAACTCTCTATTTTCTTAGTACATTTGGTGTTCCCAAGCTATCTGCATTCTCTTCATTACAAAATAAGTGTGGCACTTTCCACCTTTATGATTCCCCCGTAGATGAGCAACAGCAAACTAAACTTTAATGACCATCTATTGCCTGTCTATCTCTTACATGAGACACACCAATGGCGACACCTAGACTTAGCCATATGTATCCAACAAATCTTAACTATCCACATGACCTTCAAGCTCTTGTATATGTAAAACTAAATAAATTATTGAAACAGAAAAGCAAAGTAAAGTAAAAAAGCAGACGAGGAATCAAGGAAAGAAAGTATGGATCTGAGGGAAGGAAGGAAAAAAAAACTGATAGTAGAAAAGGACGTTAAAAAGCAAAAGGAGGCCCCATGATCCCCTATTTCCCGGGGGCCCCATGAATTGTCAGTCCGCCCCTGATTGTACCATCAAGTCTGCCGTTTTTTTTGTGTGAATGGGGGGGGGGGGTTGCTTTTTTTGTGTGTGTGATTTTTTTTTTGGGGGGGTGGTTTTGTTACCTTTTTTGTCTGAGTCTGAGTTTGGATCTACAGTATGCTTATCCCAAGCATGTTTGAAGCTATTTACTGTTGACTGGCTGGAAGTTTATTCCAAGCATCAACTACTCTTTCAGTAAAATAGTACTTTCTGAGATGAGTTTTGTACTTTCCTCCAGTTATTTTAAGGTCATGTCCCCGTGTTCTTGATTTTGATTTTGTGTTGAAAATACTAACTTCCTGAACCTTATTCACCCCCTTGATGTATTTTAAGGTTTCATTCATGTCTCCCCTATCCCTTCTTTCCTCCAAACTGTAAATGTTAAGTCGCTCTTGATATGTTTTATCCCCCAGTCCCTTCACCATTTTTGTTACCCGTCTCTGGATTCGTTCTATCTCATCAATATCTTTTTGTAAGTGAGGTCTCCAGAACTGGACACAGTGTTCTAAATGAGGTCTAACTAAATATCTGTATATGTGTATCAGGACCTTCTTCATCCTGCAGGTGAACCCTCTAGTGATGCATCCTAGAATTCTAAATGCTTTCCCCACTGCCTGGACACACTGTTTGCTCGTTTTGCAATCATTTGAAATATGTACCCCCAAGTCCTTTTCCTCTGAAGTGCTGGCCAACACTGTACATCCAATGTTGTACTCTCTCAAGGGATTCTTTTTCCCTAGGTGCATTATTTTATATTTAGAAACATTGCACTGCAATTTCTACTTCTTTGACCAATCTTCCAGCAATGCCAATGTTCCATGCTACATACACCTCCAGGGATATCAACCCTATTACATACCATTGTGTCATCAGCAAAAAGACATACCTTACCCAACAAACCTTTAGTTATATCACTTACATATAGATTAAATAGAACAGGACCTAGTACAGAGCCTTCTGGTACACCAGTGGTGACTGGTCTCTGTTCCGAGTGAACCCCATTTACTACCACACTCTGGTAACTATCCTTTGGCCAGCTGCATATCCACTGAACCACCCAAGGGCTAAGTCCTAGCTTGTACATCTTTTGTATTAGATCATTATGTGGAACTGTATCAAATGCCTTGCTGAAATCAAGATATGCTATGTCCACGGCACCACACTGGTCCAAAACATTGGTGATATAGTAAAAAAATCCAATCAGATTAGTCAGGCATGATCTGCCCTCAGTAAAGCCATGCTGGTTTGGATCCAGCAAGTTGATGTTAAACTTAATGGCCTGTAATTGACAGCTTCTACCTTACTGCTCTTCTTGTGGATAGGTACAATATTAGCTGTCCGCCAGTCATGGGGAACTTCTCCTGTTAGAAGTGACTGATTAAAAAGATCAGTTAATGGTCCAGCAACTATACCTCAAAGCCCTCTTAGAACTCTGGGATGAATACCATCAGGGCCCATTGCTTTATTAATTTTTAACCGAGCCTGTCCCTCTGCTACCTCTGTCTCTGGAAATCCTAAACATGAACCATCATTACTAGAAACAATATGATGAAGGAAATCAAAAGATGAAAAGAAGGTAAGGATGAACAAAATGAGTAGAGAAGGACGAATAGAAGAAATGTAGGGATGAGAAGAAAGGAAGCAATGAAACTAGTGGTGGAATAATGAAAGAGAGCCACTGTGCTGGATCTGTCAGCACTGTATTGCTGCATCGAGGGATGGGGATTTAAACTCGAGCTTGTGTAGAGCAGCCAGTTCTGCAGGCTGAAGTTTGCATTTTCATCTCAGTGTCTGGGAGAACTGCAGTGAAGTGAAAAAAAACACAACCATCAGATCATTTGCAGGGAAATATGCTCTCAATGCTAGATTACTGCATGCAAACATTCAGTTTAGTTGCCCACATTTAAAACTGTTGAGCTGAGTAGGTGTACCTCAGCCAATTGCAAGCTTTGCAGTGTCAGTGGATGTGATTGTAATTTTAAGGTTTATGCCAGGGGTACCAGGAGTCCTTTTGAAGAGTGAAGGCCACTTAAGTGATTTGGTAACTGGTCATGGGCCACAATTAAATGAAATGATTCAGAATTTCAAAACTTTTTATTTTGAATAGCATAATGAACATTTTCCTCGTACAGACACTGAATGCCAGCAGGAGGGAGAGAAGCTAGGTTTCAGCTGTTGCAGGAGGAAAATTAAGAGGATTGGTTCCTGTATATGCCACCCTGCCACCCCTCCTGTCCAAATGTAAAACAGTATCGGACAGGGAGGCTGCATGGGCCCCCTGGAGCATGGGCCGAGATCACCATTCTGACCCTAATGCTATACCAGTGGAGTGTGGGATGGTAAAAGCACAAATATGGATTTTATCAGCTCCCAAACTGCAAACTTAAACAAGTCCTTACTGTCCTGAACCCCTATAAGGCTGCTTTCACACTGATGTGCTGCAGTTTACACACACTGTGGGAGCAGCGCAGTTCACCTACGGCTTTCATGCATGTTAGTTGTCCTTAGCCCTTAGACTTCTATTATATCCTGGGTGTTTGGTGTGCTTTCTGAAAGTACACCAATCCTCTAGGATATAATAGAAGTCTATGACTCGGTGTAGCTAACCTGCAGGAAAGCCGCAGGTGCACTGTGCTGCACCCACAGATCAATGTGAAAGCAGCCTCATAGTTGTTAACCCTTTTATAGGTGCTAATATGCCCATTGCAGTGTATGTGATGTTTAATGCACAGACCTTGTTTTCCTCCTCCAGTTTCTGCTGGCATCGCACTCTGCCTTCTGGCTGCGAGAAAGGTCCCTGGCACGAAGTGCACTTGGTATCACTGCCTTGGATAAGAGCCGATGATACAGAGTAAGCATCGGCTTATGTGGCTCCTGCTTCCTCTGCGGCCGCCTGCCTCCTCCACTGCTGGCACAGGCTCAATTCACTCTAATTCTCTGAGATGGCAGGTCGGCAAGCCCAGATCAACAGGTTGGGCATGCACTTCCCCGGTTTGAGGTTGAGGGCCACATAAGAGGGCTGCAAGGGTCACATGTGGTCCACGGACCACAGGTTCAGCACCCTTGGTTTATGTATATATTTAGCAAATTATAATAATAATAATATTTAAATATTTCGTTCAAAGCCACATACTCACACTAGCTTTGTGAACTATTATTTTTTGGCACCCCTTCATTAGTATAGTACACATAGTAAGCAAAATAAAATATGTAAGGCCATGCTAACAAGAAATGGCATTATGTCAATGATTACTGGCACACACGGGGAGTGACATGCAAGAGGGAAGATAAAAGAGATATGCACCCAGCTCATTCTCCAGTATCCATGCTATATGCTCCGGGGCTAAAAGATTTGGCAAATCATTTGAATACAAATTATGGACTTCAACCAACATTAGGATAATGTAGCATATGTAGTATTAAATCCTAGTATTATGCTGTTAGGGCTAATAGAACAGCTGGAGTTATGGTTCTACCAAAAATTTTATTATCGTTCTGTTATACAAGCAAGAAAATTGTATTTCATTGGCTACAACCATCATTGACTAAGTCAGATTTAATTAAGACTCTTAGAGCTAAACAGCAACATATAAAACACCAGTCAATAAAGTTATTTTCATTAACAATAATCACATTTATTTTTAAATACAGAGAGTGTAAGTACCTAAATTTGACTTTGCGTCAACTTCATTTAATCCCATGTACTGTAGTATTCACACTAGGAAAGGGTGGGATAGCAGTTGGAACCAATCAGATGTGTTGCATGCACTTGTTCTAACAATAAAAATACTGGCGAGTGAGCAGAGGGGTCATCAGTTGCTGAAATGATTGTTGTTACCTAACTGAAGTGAAAGCTGTGAAAGTCAGACCACCAATTAGGTTCTGTTGTCTGGAAGGGCTGAAAAATCTCAGGACCAGATGGAAGGAAATAAAATCCATGTGGCAAGTAAAACAGCAAGTGCTTCTACCCCAGAAAATGTTGTACCACTGACACAGTTACCTTGCCCTGGATCAAGGATCTCTTACCTGTGTCCTGGTGAGCTTCTATGATTTGAGTTATATCAATATTTATGAATATTATATGGGCACACACTATGGGCAATTTAGGAGGCTGTCATTAACTGATCAGCATACTTTTATAGCATCCTTACACAAATGTGGAGAGAGCACAAAATTAATACAGATAGTACATTATGCGACATTAAGATCTGGGACCTAAAGCTACAGAACAAGTGAGTTTACCACTTAGCAGCCATACTGTATGAAATGACTGCATTGCTAATTAGGTCCATGCTGATTCTCCAGATCCACTGACCGGCAGCTGCAAAGCTTCATTCCCAGATCACTTTTGGCCTCTGCATTATACTGTGTGATCTCCCTGAAAACTCATGGAAATCTGTGGAAAATTCCAACAAATGTGAAAATTAAACAGTAAAATACAGTGGCATGAAGCAGTCTATACTCTACACATCCTCTTCCCAATCTGTACTTTAGAGAGTTAATCTTTAATGAACCAAAGTATTTTTAGCTATAATTAGTTTTTCAAGTTTAGTTGTTTAGTAAATGGGAGAATGAGTGCAGTGCTTAGTACATTGGTTAAAATTGATCATGTCAGAATGTTGACATCCAGGAGATCACCCTTTCCTGTTTTGGATTTTATCCACAACTTTGTCAACTATTCTAATTAAAAGATAGATTTAGTGAAATTGTATAACAGATTTATTACTGATGTCATGCCTTCCTCCACAACACTGTCCAGATGTAATTTCTAGAATCATGCTGTGGTCTTACTGGAAAATCATTAGACAAAAATATAGTTGGATCATATCGCATCAGATTAGTTACAGGAAATTTCTCCTATGTCTTTTCTAGTTCAAAATGTTAAGTTATGTAGCTATAGAGCACATTTCCTCAGAAACCTTTTTTTTCCTAAATGGCAGGCAAGCTTGGCTGTTTTCTATTAGTTTAAGGTATACCGAAAGGCAAAACATTTTTTCTAGTTTTTAGATAGAATGAAAAGGTATTAGAACACCTGTATGGTCTTTATTGCTGCCTGTGTTCCCACAAGGGAGATTCACCCTCTCTAATTATCCTGTTTACCATTATTACCAACAATCAAAGTAAAAGAAAATCTCAAATTTTGGATTATCAGCAGAACAGTAATAGAGGGGATATCTTCCAATGAGGATACTAGTTTTGGTGACCTTGGTGTCAAACAGGTTTTCCCTCATTTTGATGGGAATTCCTCTCACTTCCTGTTTTGGCTAAGAGACAGTAAGTGAATACTATGATATATATACTATGATATATGATATAGTATGCATCACTCATGCAGAGACACAAGAAAGACAACCCATTTTAATACCAATAGTAAAACTCTTTTACTGTTAAAATGAATAAAACTTACAAGCTGAAGCACTCGATAGTGTGAGATATCAGGCATATACAGGTTCTATCACATGTCTGCAAGATGGTCATGGGATGACAACATATATGTGGCTCCACCCCTGCACACGTAACATCCTGGGCAGAACTTACTCAGCGCTACACTGTTATACTTGTATATGACACTGTCACTGTGTTTACTACAGTATGTTTCAGTTTGTGACTGAAACATAGTAAACAGTGTTTACTATGTCTTTTTGTGAATGAGTAGGAGTCTGTACAGACTTCTATTCATTCATCTACAGTGCAGCTCAGACTGCAGAGAAAGGAACTGCCTTCAGTCCCTCTCTCTGTGTCTCTAAAAGGAAATGTTAGGGTTCTGTTTAGAGCCCTGATGTCTCTCCAAAGCTCCCCACCAAAAAAAAAATTAACTAAAAATAAAAATGTACTTGTAAAAAATGCATGCATATAAATCTCCCTTGCGTCTGAAGCTCGATGCGCATTCATTCGGAACGCGCTCCAGAGGCTACTGATGGGGTCAGGAAGCGAGTCAACACTTCCTCACCACCTGTTTTAACCCTGTTTTTTCCGGAAAATGCGCTGCAACCGCATGCATTGCACTCAGTTGCAGGGCGTTTGAGGCTCCCCCCCAAAAAAAAAATGTAAAAAAAAATTAAAAACAATAATAAAAGTGTACCTGTAAAATAAAATAATAAACTTGTAAAAAAAAATTAAAAATTAGTAAGGGTAGATTTAGATCTCCCTTGGCTCTGAAGCCGGATCCACATTCAGATCGCGGTCCAGTGGCTACTGACAGGTGGTAAGGAAGTGAGTCAACGCTTCCTCAATGCCTGTTTTAACCCAATTTTTGCTGGCAAATGTGCATAACCACATGGATTGCATGCAGTTGCAGGGCGTTTGTGGCACTTTCCTATTGACTTGAATATGTTCAGGAGGCTGCATCACTACAAGTCGACTCAAGTTTGCTGTGGGCACAAATGTAAACATCCCCATTCACTGCCTCTGCAGCCTAACGAGGGCAGTTGGCAGGCTGCAGAAATGCAGATCAACCGAGCATTTTTGCTGCCCCCAACCGCAAGTGTAAACAAGGCCTAAGGCCTTGTTCACACAGGGCATACTATAAAGAGACTTCGTTTAGCTGCACAGGGATGCACAGGTGATTTGTGCATCCTGTACAGGCAGTCCCATTCATGTCAATTGGGATTCAGCAGCTGCATGGGCACAGCCACTGCTCCCAACTTGACATACGTGTGGGTGCGTGTCTCTGAACTCACACTGTCTGCATTTGGGACCATGCACCTACACCCACACAGATGTCAGCTGTTGCGTCCCAACTGACTTGAATAGGATTGCACAGAACACCTGTGAATTCCCATGCAGGCAAACATGGCCCTCCATATCGCCCTCCATGGGCGAACATTTTAGTACACCCCACGTGAATGAGGCCTTAGTAGAATTGTAGCAGTAATTTTGTAAGTTATGGTGCGTTTATGTTTGCAAATAAGGATTTTAGTGTTTTTTAGTGAAAATAGAAATTTAATAAACATTTGTGCAAATATCGCAGGGCCCTAAAAATCAGTAGCACCTTCTTTGTATTCTACTGGTCATGTGTCTTAAAAAAAATATAAAGCTTTAAGTGAAAAATGAAAACCTCCAGATTTTTTGAGAAATTTGGATATTTACAGTTTTGCATACGTTCAATTTTCATCATTTTGCAAGAAGGAGCAAATTGAAATTTACAAATATTTGTTATTTATTAACTCAATACAGGTTAAGCTTTTATATTTAGTAGAAATGTTGTAACATTTGCTGTGTTTGTATCTGCATATAACGATTTTAGCAAAAATATTGTTTTGATAAATATTTGCGCAAGTATTATGGGGCCCTAAAAATCATTAGCCCCTTTTTTTTATTCCATGTGCTTTCAGAAAATGTATGGTTTGGAGGGGGGGGGGGGTCTTTTACAAACTCTGAAAGCTGTAAGAGAAAAATTAAAAAAAATTGCAAAAATGCTCCGGCCACCTAAGTTTAAAAGTGGAGCACAGGGCCTAACAGCAAAGGAATTAAAACATTTTGAATTAAAAATAGTTCTCTGACATGCACAAAGATACTTGTTTGATTGATTGGATGTGATCAACAAAATTCTATCAAAGACAATCGATTTGCCAGAGTCAAAATTGATGAAGAGCTTAATAAATTGATTGAATGGAGAATCTTCTCTTTGTGTTTTTTTATTCAATCGTAGCAGTTTAATTGCAATGAAAGATCGATTGTATTATCACACTGATACATGCATGGGCAAAATAACTTTATCTGCATTATTTATTGAAAAAAGTTCTAGCCTGGTATTCATTGTAGTATCCACAATAATAGGTGACATGGTAAGACATTAGGCATCTGAATCTACTGGTACTTGTCTAAATAAGAACAGTCACATTCTGCAAACATTTCTATTTATTCTTTGGCTCGAAGCACACTTCTGATAACAGTTTTCATATGAATAATATTAGTGAACAAGCACTCACAAATATCAGCCAGTGGCTTCTGACTTAAAGTGTTATTAAACCCACAACAGTAAAATCAGTCTGTGTATGCATTAAAGCATGCTTGTATACTCACTGTGGAACTTAAGGGGTTAATCCTCTGCATTGTGTATAAAGGCCATTTGATCCTGTTTTTTCTGCCCCTCCTCTTGTTCAAATGTCCACGTCTTATCTTCTGATAAGACAGACTAAACTCATAGCCAAATAAACATGCTTAGTTTAGTGTGTATTGCTAGAAAGGTTTTTTTTTTGTTGAGAAAGTGCATGTGATCAGCATAGGGCCAATCAGCACTGTCCAGACAGAGGTCCGGGGTTTTGCATCCTCCTAGAGCAGAAAGAAAACTCCTCCTACAAGCTTTAACCAGTGCTCTGCTGGACACTGATCGAAGACACAAGAATGCTCTAACTGCTTAGGAGAAAAGGTATTTAGCAGTTTATATTTACTAAAATAATTGCACTTAAATGTTGTGTGCACTGTGGGAGACCAGATATAGTGAATGCAGGGTCCTGGGTTTAGTAACACTTTAATTGACCTCAGTGCAACAGACAATTCAGCCAGTTTGGGGGACTGTCACTTAATAATTGGGGCCATTTAACTGACCTACACTAGCGCAATGTCAATAAACAATGGCTTCTAAAAAGCATACACTGTACAATAAAACAGAAAAACAGTGCCCAGAACAATAATTTATAATGGTGGGATATTTCTAACATTTATAATAAGAATTTCCATCTGTTATTCCCATGGCAATTACACCATGAGATTAGTTAAAGATTTTTTCTACATTTCAACATAAACTACGTTACATATTTTTGTTTGGAATTAAACTTACTAAAATCTTCATGTTTTATATAGATACAATTATATCAATGTTCACAAAAGTATAAACTGCATCTAAAGCAAAAAAACTTTTTTTGTATTAATTATGGAATATGGTGGGGGTTAGAACCACTTTCAGGTTTCTATTGCAGTCTGTGTCCTCACTGGGGAGATTTACACTCTTTATTTGTGTAGCACACCCTTCGGTGATGCTTGGCTAGATATATAGGTTCAGCTCCCACCTGAGTCTGGTGACACCTCCGATTATGCCCAGAACACTTCGACACTCTGAGAATAATTTTTATGGGTTTTATTGAAGAAGACAAACCCTGAAAAAGAACTAGTTGATTTAACACAGGTAATGTACATAAAACACAGATACCACTTTGCATAACACAGTAAGAAATCACTCTTCACTCGCCAAAGACTCCAAAAACTGACTAGTATCACACTGACTAGGGTGACATATGAGAGTGACATTGACACATGAAACAATAACTTTTAATGAGATTTAGCAGCTTATTGACATTTGCTATAGCAGTACTATCTAAAGCAGAAATGTCCTACCTAACCACTGGCCAGTGGGATGAAACTTACAGTCTCTCAACATTGGGGCCCATTAATCAATGGAAGAGCGCTCACTCTCTGCATGGGAGAGTATTTGTAATCCAGGGGTAGCAGGATAGCACAGTCTCCTTTAAGCAGAATCTTCAAGTGAACATTGCAATAGAAGAAAAACAACACTTCAACAAAATCTTTACCATACAGGTGAAATCCTGTAATATACAGAGACAGAGTTCTCTCATCAATCAGCAGCAGGAATAGCTTATTCTGAGCAGCTTGATCTTTCCAAGATCTGTGATCTGAGAATTAGAGAGCAGGCTTTCTCATGACCATTCTCCAGAGATGAACAGCAAATGCAGCAATATCAAAATCCCCTTTCATCACGGAGTACTCACTGTTTCTGGATTGTCCTCTAAATAGCATTAGACATCAGTAGAAATCCTCTCTCTTTCAGCAGCTCCAGACTTTGAGAGACACATGCACTTGAGTGGCTGTAATCCTGAGTGTCAGGCAGGACAATCCTTAGTTTGCACACTGTCCTCCTGCAACAATTCCTCTGCTACATACTCCCAGCCCAGTCCATGGGCTCTAGCAGCACAGAGAGTGAGACTCTGTGACTTTACACCAAGAGCCCTTGCTCCATGCGGTCCCCTGAAAATGTCTGCCTCTCCACATGTGCTTCTTCTTCCTTTTTCCTCTCTCCTTTTCCTCCACAGCCAATCATAAGTTCAGCTGCAACAGTGCTGCTATGGGTGGATCCTTCTCAGCTGTAGCAACCACCAATCAGAGCTCAGTCCTGCTTTTCCTGCCTGTCACTCACAATGAGTGAAAAGAAAAAAAAATGCTTTGCAACTGCTGTTTAAGATTTAAAGCAACCAGCACATCTCTACACTTGAAAAGGAGGGAAATCCAAAATTGAGTTGGTCCTAGAACACATTTTCCAGTGGGGACATTTTTTTCAGTGACAGCTATCTAATCAGGGATTTCACATACTTGTCTACAGAACAGGAAGTGAAGAAAGTGAAGGTAATTCACCCCAGTGAGACACAGATAGCAAAACAAAAAGGAAATGGGCTTAAACCATTCCTTATTCTATCGAGAATGTGAAAAAGAAAAACAAAATTTTGGCTTTGACTACATTTTGGCATTAGATATGCTTAAAACTATTGTCTTGAGGAAACAGTTGTCTCCGTCACCCCCACCAAATTATTTCTATTAAGATGAATGCTCTCCTTGCTCATTGTATCTATTTTTAGTTCTAACCATTCAAATTCAATGCTCAGACCTGAATGTACATTAAGCTACTTCATCTGGGCACACAAAAGACAAAGGCTTTGTTCACACTACTGTGATGTGACTTTGATGCGATTTACAGTGAGATTTACAGTGCGATTACGTGGTGCGACTTTGATTCTATGGGGCCAAGTTGCACTGTAAATCCTACCAAAGTATTGCAGGAAACATTTCCAAAATTACACAGTTCTGAGTCGCATTAATTAGAACGAGCACCTTTGAAAACAATGAGTTTTCCCTTTTCATGTAATTCTGTGCATCTCCAGTCACATCAGAAGTCGCACTAGTGTGAACCAGGCCTAAATAGCATGATGTTACTTTGCAAACACTATGAGATCTTTCTTCTTCCAATGTATCAAAACGCTATATAGCAGCTTAACTGAGCTGCTAACCAGCTAGTACCAATACACGTTGGGAAATGTGCTTCTCTTTGGGTTATTATTTTATTATACAGGATTTTTATAGCGCCAACAGTTTAAATGGCCTTTACAAAATGGAGTGAGACAGCACAATTACAATACACCTCAGTATGAGAGGAATCAGAGGACCCTTCTTGTTACAACTTACAATCTAAAACGTTATCAGAGTTTCCCTTCCCTAAAGTCTAGTACACATGGGCCAAATGTCAGGCAGCATTGAAACTGGCCAACATTCGGCCTATGTGTACAGCAGCCAGTCCAACAGAAGCCGGCCATTCAGCTGGCTTCTGTCGAATGGGCACGACCGAAAAGGGTCTGCTGATCGGCTCCCGAAGGCTGAGAGCGCTGACTGGAGTGTTCTGGCAGGCTGTCCCCCCTGTCAGAACACAATAGCTCAGTGGGGGAGATTGCTGAAGCAACATCGGATGGTTAGTACACCGGCTCCTCCTGAGCTGTCAAGCAACTTTTTTCTCCAGTTATATCAGACAGATCTTTGGCAGACAGCTCCCCTCATTCAGCTTACTATAGAACCAAGGTCACTCTCTCTATCTTCTGGCCCTCAAGTCAACCCACCTGAGGTCACATGGCAGGCTGCGCCAAGCGAGGCACCCTGCCTCCAGCCTAGCTGTTCAATCCTCTCCCAGGAAAGACACTGAGCCCATGTGCTCACAGAACAGAAATACCACTCCTAGCATGTGACGGGACTGCCCTCCCTTACATTTGGCCAGGGCTGTATCCATATTAATGCTGTTCATTTGCCTACTGTAGTCCTTACCCATTTTCTGGAAGGCTCTCATAGCTTCCTGAAGGTGGGCAAAACTCAGACAAACTCAAACAACATCAGCAGAATGTCACACTGAATTTATCTGACAGCTATGAGAAACACAGCTATGCTTAAATTAACTATACAAATCCTAGCACCTTACTAGGAGGATGCTACACTGACATCTCAGAAGTGCTTTGAAAGCCTGTGGCTTCCCAGACTGGGTCTTGGTTAAAACCTCCACAAGGTCAAGAAAACAAACTGGGGAGAAGCAGAATACTTGGAGAAATATAGTAGTAGTGGCAGGGTTGAGCTCCTCAGTTACAGGCCTGTAACGGCAGACTGTGGCAGTCCAAAAGTTATAGAACTGAGCAATATCCTTTGCAGTAGTAACAGTTGGACAAGCTCTTCAGAACACCAGCCAGTGTTCCCTTTTTCTCAGACCCACTCTGACTATCAAGCACCAGAGTCTCCAAGATCTCTCAGTGTCTGTACTCACAAGTCCAAGGACAGAATGGCAGCCTCCCTCCAATCTCTCTCCAGTGATAACAGACAGCTCCTCTCAGTCAGTGTACAGTAAAACCAAGGTCATTCTTTCTTGCTCCAGGCCCTCAGGTCACCCACCTGAGGTCTGCATGGTAGCAAGTGTCGTGCCAGGAGGGGCAAGCCTGCCTCCAGCCTAGCTTGGTGCAGCCCTCTCCAGGGAAAGACGCTGATCCCATGTGCTCACAGAACATAAATACCACTCCCAGCATGCAATGGGATCATCCTCCCCTGCAATTGGCCAGGGCTGCATCCATATTCATGCTCATTTACCTAGTTTCCTTCCAGGTTCTGGAAGGCTCTCATAGCTTCCTGAATGCGGACAGAACTCAGACAAACTCAGCAGCACTGGAGCATCATGAGCAGACCGTACTAATCCATCACAGCACTCTGTTAAGCAGAGAGCCCAATTAGATTTTCCTAACAGTCTCTCTGTTAAACAGAGCAACACAGTTATACTCAGGGATGGACTCACCATTTGGAAACTCGGGCACTGCCCGAGGGCCTGGGGTCAGTAGGGGGCCCCATGAGATGTCCCTGGTACCTTTTTCATAGGCTTTTTTGAGTTTGGGCAAGGACACAGGGGCCCCATGATCCCCTATTGCCCGGGGGCCCCATGAGTTGTCAGTCCTCCCCTGGTTATACTTATCCTAACTATACAAATCCTAGTTCCTAACCAGGATGGTGTTACACACATATATATATAAATGCAATTATAAATTAAGTATTCTGATCAAGAGTATCAAGAGTTCAGATCTCTGGTTTTTAGTGCCACAATTGTGTCACTGGTGCAACTTAGCAGGGGGTATCAGTCCAGTAAAGCATCAACCAGTCCATTAGCTCAGGTATTCTTTTTTGAGGTATTAAAGTTAATTAACCTCAAAAACCCTCATGTATCCAATTTCTTCCGGATCCTAACTTACCTTAAAATTCACAGTAATTGGGAACACATCTCTCCCTTTGCCCTCCTAAAATGCAAGTCTCAGTGAATACAACCACCAAGGCCAAGTATTGTTATGCTGGAATGGGGAGCATCAGTTGCACTACATAACCTTAGATTACCATCCTCATGCATGCCTCTTGTGGTTTGGTTGAAGTTCACTTATTCCCCAAGACTGCCTCCTTTTAGTCTTCTTTTATTTAAACCACTGTCACAACATATGCCTTATCTAACTACTGCCTATAATCCAGTGGTTCTACAGAATTCTAATTCTCTTCACAATAGTGTATTTCATATCCATGCCTCAAGAAGGTTTTTTTCCCCTTACTCTAGTCAGTCTTTATCATCTAGATGTCCATGGATGCTAGTGGGAGGTTGGCTGTGCAGGCAGGATCTGAAAGCCCACGGGCATGTGTGCTGGCCAGTGCTTTCTAAAATACAATTGTTTGCAGTTGGTAACCATTTGTTTTAAATTAATGAAAAAAGATTGGTGAGGTCTTTAACATATTCAAATGACAATAGCACCTGGGGAAACTTGTAACATCTGCTGGTGGCGTACAGACAAAGGGGGGGATTTACTAAAACTGGCACACAGAATCTGGTGAAGCTGTACATAGTAACCAATCAGCTCCTAACTTTTATTGTGAAAGCTTAATTAAACAAGCTGAAGTTTGAAGCTGGTTGGCTACTATGCACAGCTCTACCAGATTGTGTGTGCACTGGTTTTAGTAAATCCTCCCATATTCTCTTAATCTGGCATAAAATGGCCAGACTGAGAAATACTAATCTATTGTCTATGGGCCCTTTTATAAGACTAAAGACAACAACACCAATTTTAGTCATTAGACAGTTTTAGCCTTAAAAAAGCTACAGAAACATTAAAAGCAAAAGTAATTTTTTTTTAATGCAGTTTGATGAAAAAAATATTTTTTCTTAGATTTTGTTTAGCTTTTTAATGAAAGGCAATGATTGAAAATGGCCTGTTCATTCCTTTCCTTTTTACTAGCATGGACATGTGGAATGCCTCAATTGGTATCTTATATGTACATTTCAGTTCATATGTAAGCAGTACAATGATCCTGCACACCTGTCTTCCATTCCATCAAGCTTTGCTTTTACATCATTTTCTGTGCCACACAGTCTTCCTCATAGCACAAAAGGGAGCAACCTAGTCTCTCCATCACTTGAGGGAAACTTGCTTTTTGCAAGCCTGTTTTTTCACTCACTCTAGTATCCTGAGACCCCACATGGCCTGCAGGCTATTGGACACTATGTAGATAGCAGAGTGGAAGCAGGGTGCAGGTGCTGGAATGCTCTCTGTGTTCTAGTGCCTGGCCCTGAGAAAAAGACTGTATTGTGTACTTAGATTTTACTGTCTCTGACCACCAATGCAGGGTGGCGGTGGGTTATATTTCTTTTACAATGGATTTTATTAGTAGTATCAAATCATCAGAAACATCCAAAATCAGAAATGACACTTAAGAGGAAATAGACATACAAGTCCTCCAATGAACAGAAAGCAGAATAAATGCACTGAATTACAGACAAACTAGCAAACTGGATGTGCAGTTACAATATATAATTGAATGAGAAGATACATAGCAAAATGCAGTATTGATTTGCATGTGAAAGCTTATGAGTTAGCAGTAAAGCATGATGCATAATTCCACGGGAGAAGTGTGAATACATCAATGCCTAGGGCCCTAAAAGGGTCCAACGAACATACAGAACACTTCAGGTTCAAAACACAGAAAAAATCACGTTCAGCGCAATTACAGAATGAAAAAATAGAAGAGAAGAGAGAAAAGAGAGGAAGAAAGAGAGAGAGAGAAAAAAACCCGGAGGAACTTTGTATATGTGTCCAACAATATAGCTGTCAAGTTCTCGTTAACCATTAGAAAATTCATCCGGTTTTGACTGCTTCGAAAAACTAAAGAGGGGGGTCTTCCATGCTTTCGCAATTATCAGTTTGACGGCTGTAAATAAATGTGATGCCAATTGTCACTCAGGGCGGAGGAGACCTGCCAATGGTTTAAATAAAAGCGCCTCATAGGGGTCTTGTTTAATAATATGTGAAACATAGTACAAAGGAGGGCATAAACCCTGATCCAGAGTCTGCACACCTTGGGACAGGTCCACCATATGTGGGCAATGGTACCAGTTTGTTGACAACTCCAAAAACAATTCACCAAGTAAGATGGAATGAAACGGGCCAATCGAGCTGGTGTATAGTACCACCTATAGAGAATTTTGTAAGCATTTTCTAAAATAAGAACATTTTTTGAACATTTGGACAATGCTTGAGGCATGATCTGCCAGTCCTGCTGGTCAAGTCAGCCTCCTAATTCAGATGTTGGTGGTAAGCTCATAGCAGGGGCTTTCTGCAAGAGATAATGGAGGAATAAATCAAAGATATCAGGCCCGGAGAATGAGGTCTGTGCCTACAGAAGCTTTCGAAGGAAGTCAGTTTTTAAGGTGTAGGCTGTGCACATAATAGCATAGTGATAAAATGGCGAATTTGAAGGTAACTATAGTGCTCCCTCAGAGGAATGTTATAAGACAAGCAAAGAGTGTCGAAAGTGAGAATCCTAGTAGAGGAAAGGAAAGAATGTACATCAGTGAAACCATGTGCCGTCCACCACGTGAACTATCCTGGATTGTCAAGACCTGGGGGAAGGTGGTGGGTTATATTTCATTCCCAATGTGTGGGAAGGTGCAGCGTGGTGTATACAGTAAATACACAGAGTCCGGTTGCAGTAAAACATGGATTTTGTATTGAATAGAATGCCAGCTGCAGCAGATCTTGCACTCTTCGGTTTTAGTAAATTAACACCAATTTATCTTTTTTTCCATTGAGGAGAAAGAGTGCAGTGACAGACTGTATTTTGACTACACTGTGGTAGTCAGTTACAGGCCATCACAGCGGTCATGTAATCGAAAGCTGGTCCTCCCGTCACTCAATTATCAGTATAAAACCCATTGCATTTTATTCTCCTTGCTAGAGGGGAAAAACGTTTTTCCCCTCCAGCACTCTTTGCTGGAGGAAAAATATGTAAAAATATAAAATAAAGATAAAATGGCTAGATCAGGGTTTGATCTAGGTCAGTGTCAGGGTCAGAGTCAATTTCAGGGACAAAGGTCATGGTCAGTGTCCCTGAAAGTGTCCCTGAAACACCCTAGCAGAACAGTGCCACTAGGGAAATAGCTCACAGTTCAATGTAGTCAGATGTGGCTGAGGAGAGGTGCCAGCAGCGTCTGTTTCAGAGGGAGAAGTACGGCCTGGCTGGTCTGGTCCTAAGAGGCGAAAATTCTTCCAAGTTAGCAAGTCCCTATCCTTTCCCTCCTCATCAGGAAACTTTCCCTACTGCTAGTTACTCTCCATAGCAAGCGGGGTCTCTCTCCCTACAATTGCAACTTGCAAGATGTGCGCCAAATAAATGGGGGCAGGGACTTAAATAGACCTTGCTGACCCAAGATGGCCACCAAGGGTCCCATGGCCACAGCATAGCCAACTAGAACGCTGTTCCACTGATCCAGGAAACCATAGAGAAACGGTGTTTCCCTTGGACTTTCTCTCCAGGCTGTGGTACCACTCTGTAAAGTGCCAACTACAGTGCAGAAAACAGACTGCACCTGCCTACAAGCAAACACCAATGTGTGGGAGGGGGATTAATTGTACTGACTCCAGTGCTGGGGGCTATTATTGCGTTCAATGATGCAGATGCTGGGAACTATTATTGTGTCCACTAACACCAATGTTGGGAGTTATTATTGCACTCACTGACACCAATGCTGGGTATTATTAATATACTCACTGACACCAATGTTGGTTGTTATTATTGCACTTACTGACACCAGTGTTGAGGGGTTACTATTGCACTCATTGACACCAATGTTGGTGTTATTATTCTTCTTCACATACTGATTGCTAAGATACTTCTTTAGTATCACTTGTAGTGTTCCTTTCAGTTCTTTTAGTTATTTTTGCAAGAGAAAAGAATATACACTGCAATTGACTGGGTTTCAGAAAAGGCAGAGCAGTGAGACATCTGCCCTTCTCCTCTCTCTTTACTTTGTGCAAACTTTGCAATAAATAGAGACAGACTGAAAGCAAACAGCTTCTACTCTCTTCTCTATTGTTTTTTAAATGTATCTTTATACTTCTTGCCTTTACCATAACCCACCACCAAAGAGCACCTCAAAATTAATTCTTCTGAAGACTGCAATGATAATACATACATGTATAATATTTATTGTTTGCACCCAAATAATATTATGTATTTTGTTGTATTTTGCAATAATATGTATTTTTCTGTTTTTTAATTCTACTTAAACAGTCTAACACTGCTGCTAAATAAAATAAAAAAAAGCTTTTTTTTTAATCAAACCTAACACACACTGACCATGACCTTTGTCCCTGAAATTGACTCTGACCCTGACACTGACCTAGATCAAACCCTGATCTAGCCATTTTATCTTTATTTTATATTTTTACATATTTTTCCTCCAGCAAAGAGTGCTGGAGGGGAAAAACGTTTTTCCCCTCTAGCAAGGAGAATAAAATGCAATGGGTTTTATACTGATAATTGAGTGACGGGAGGACCAGCTTTCGATTACATGACCGCTGTGATGGCCTGTAACTGACTACCACAGTGTAGTCAAAATACAGTCTGTCACTGCACTCTTTCTCCTCAATGGAAAAAAAGATAAATTGGTGTTAATTTACTAAAACCGAAGAGTGCAAGATCTGCTGCAGCTGTGCATGGTAGCCAATCATCAGCTTCTAACCTCAGTTTGTTCAATTAAGCGTTGACAAAAAAACTGGGAGCTAATTGATTTCTATGCAGAGCTGCACTAGATTTTGCACTCTCCAGTTTTAGTTAATCAACCCCAATGTATCTTTATCTCCATTTAAGAGGAGAAAGTATACAAGGGCAGGCTGTATTGTGACTGATCACTGTGGTAGCCAGTCACTGGCCATCATTTAATTGAGAGCTGATCCTATCGCCACTCATTTATTAGTACAAAACCCAGAGCTGTCAATGACGGCTCGGTTATGTACTAAGAGAGCATTATGCAGTGAGTACAAACTCAAGTATGCACATATGCAGCCCCACAGAAGAAGGCCCACTACAGTGACACTGCCTATGTACATATGCTCACTGGCATACGGTAAAGATAATTTGTCGCTTGAAAAACCAAATTCTAATAAAAAAGCAACCTACTAAATAAGAACCCTAATACTGACACCAATGATGAGGGGTTATTACGTCCACTGACACCAATGTTGAGGGATATTATTGCACTCACTGACACTAATGATGTTTGGTTATTATTATTGTACTCACTGACACCAATGTTAGGGGATATTATTTTTGCAACAGACACCAATGCTGGGGGTTATTATTGCACCCAATGGCACCAATGCTGGGGTTTATTATTACTGACATCAATAATGGGGGTTAATGTACTCCAGCTTTTTCAGTGTACATTGTGATACAGTGCAAAAAAAAATGCATCAAGGTCAATTTTTTTTTTTCATTTTCAATAAGCTGTCTAACTAAATGCAATGCACCTTAATGTAAGCTCCAAGGAACAGGACCCTCCTATCCCTCTTGTATTGGACTATATTGTTGCTGTATTGTCTCCCATTATATTGTAAGGCGCTGAGCAAACTGTTGGCGCTATATAAATCCTGTATAATAATAATGTTTGAAAATGTGCTGCTATTGGCAACAGCAGTAGTATTCTCCATGTTGCAGTATTTTTCCATACAACACTAATTTCTAGCAATGCCCATCATTGCATCATTGTTTTGCAAGAGGGTGTGTCATACAGGAATACCTTTTCTTCTAACATAAAAAGAAAACAGTATAGCTTGGTTGTACTGTCTAGATATTGGTGGCAAGAAACAGCCATAAATTTCTTGACAATTGTGCAATTCAAAATATACAATACACCAGACAGAATGTTCTCAAGCCTTTGCGCTATGCTTGGAACCTGACTTGGGGCTCCCCTGCCAAAAGTCTGTCAGCTGGGCCATAGTTTTCATTTGCATGACTTGCGAACAAATAACAAAAATGTGTAAGCACTTGAACAGACTGGAAACAAACATCTGTGCTAATCACAAGATTTCTGGAGAATGCTATATTATTATTTTATTATTTTCTTTGTACGCAACACATTTAGAACGGAAAGCTTAGGTTAACTGTGAATGTGAAATACAGAAAATACTATCTTTTGCTGCCCTTTCCAATGTCAAAGCAAACATCATATATGTCTGAATCAAAGGCTTATCTAGTTTATGTTTATTGTAGGCAAGAGTGGGAAATTTAGACAATACACAAGAATGGTAACATACATTTCTGCTGTGTGTATAAAACATGTAATATTGGGCATAGTAGCCCAATTTGCTACAGTGCCTTGCAGGGAAAAAGAGCATAACTCATTTGCTTCTCTGTATAATAAAATTATTAGGGTAAAATTAGGATCTCATTACCATACATATAAAAACAAAGAAAAATAACAAGATTTATGGACTTTATAGGCACTCCAAGGATCACAGTGTTTGTAGAAAAAATACAACTTTAGTAGATATTGCGAATAAAAATCAATTAAAAACATTATACAGTGATAGTATCATGTAATCATGGAAGTCAGAACTCCCCATAAGCATGAGGTGCCTATAAGGTCCATACGACTTCCTTTTCTATGATATTCTAGTTTAGGGGTCTCCAAACTTCTCCATCAAAGGGCCAGTTTACTGTACTTTAGGGGGGTCGGATTGTGGCCAATGAGGGTAGAAAATGTCCTGGGCCCAGCGTCAGTGAGAATAAACATCACCTCAGGGTAGGTGGTCAGTAAGAGGATGAGTAGTGCCCCATCATTGGTATCAGTGGGATGAATAGTGACCATCATTGTCAGTGGCCAGAATAGTGCACCATCATTGGTATTAGTGGAAGGAATAGTGCCCCATCATCGGTATCAGTGGGAGGAATAGTGCCTCATCATTGGTATCAGTGGGAGGAATAGTGCCCCATCATTGGTATCAGTGGGAGGAATGGTGCCCCATCATTGTTATTAGTGGAAGGAATAGTGCCCCATCATTGTTATTAGTGGAAGGAATAGTGCCCCATCATTGGTATCAGTGGAAGGAATAGTGCCCCATCATTAATATCAGTGGAAGTAATAGTGCCCCATCATCGGTATCAGTGGGAGGAATAGTGCCTCATCATTGGTATCAGTGGGAGGAATAGTGCCCCATTATTGGTATCAGTGGGAGGAATGGTGCCCCACCATTGGTATTAGTGGAAGGAATAGTGCCCCAACATTGGTATCAGTTGGAGGAATAGTGCTCCATGATTGGTATCAGTGGGAGGAATAGTGCCCCATTATTGTTGTCAGTGGGAGGAATAGTGTCTTGTATCATTCAGAGGTATAGGGGTTTATTTACTAAAGCTGGAGAGTCCAAAATCAGACTCCCTTCTGCATAGAAACCAATCAGCTTCTAACCTCAGCTTGTTCAATGAAGCTTTGGCAATGAAACCTGGAAGCTGATTGGTTTCTATGCAGAAGGGAGTCTGATTTTGCACTCTCCAGCTTTAGTAAATAAACCCCTTAGTGTCCCAAGGGCCAGATATAGGCTAGCAAAGAGCCACATCCAGCCCTTGGGCCACAGTTTGGAGACCTCTGTTATAGGTGTCTGTTTATGACACAGAGAATAGCTGCAATTCAGAGGATCGCAGCTATTCTCTGGTCATTCACAGTTTATGACACTCAGGAGATCAGCAGAGAACATGTTCAGCCCTTCACTGGAGATCTGTGTTCTCCCTCCAGATTCTCCAGCCCAGAGCTGGAGAATCGGAGGGACCGCAAACTAAGGAGGGATACTTTACCTCTGCTTAGTAAACTGATCTTTTACTGTAATCTCATGAGATTATAGCAAAATCAGCCGTTTTCCAGTGCTTGTAGACCGTTCTCCCTTCGTTTGGAGAACTGATCTACACTGCTTCATAAAAGGCATTCACAGGAGAACTGTGCCCCCCGAGAATGCCGGAGAACTGAGCAGCGATCATTTACCGCTGGTTCATAAACGGACACCTTAGTCAATGGGATGTAGCACCTTTATGTATTATTTCATTATATTGGATCTCTATGATTGCCAACCAATAGAGATCTATTCCCAAATTCTTATAAAAACAAATGCACACTAGAGTAAATTATTTGTATATAGGTCAGCCCCTCAAATCAAATAAAAAGCCAGTTAGTGCAATATTACTTGCTCTACCAGTGTAGCACATCTCTAAGTGGAGAGACTTAGATAAAAGGCTATGTAATGGTTCTGGTTTGGACATTGACATCTATTTACCCGTATTGACATATTTTTCAAAATAATGTCAAATGTTTTAGCATGTAGAAAATAAGTCAGCTCATTGAAGAGGGGGTTTGTCCTATATGAACAGTTGATTTCTTTGGGCAAGAAGTAGTCCAAACAAAGACAGTGATATTAAGTTGATTGCTGTGAAGTCAAGACATCAATAATAATTATATCAATGATAATAATACTATTGATATTTGGGACTCATAAATTACAATCTTCACATATAAAAAGAAACTGCTGTTGCATGGTAGACTAACTCATGTCTTCAGTCGTGTTCACTTTGAATACCCTCTCACGTGCAAGCAAAAATCCTGTTGTTTTTTTTTTAAAACCCTTGCTCATAATTAAAAAGTCAACATGAAAGGTTTACCTTATTTACCAACATTCACATCGCAAACTGAACATACACTTTAAAAAATGACCAGTCTCTGCTTTGTTTTGTAAATTAATTCCAATGTTTTTACTAGTTTTCTTGAATTTCCAGAAAACTCCTTTATATTTTTTCTATTTAGATGTACTGCTATCCAATTTTAGAAGAGCCCATATTATGACATTTAAACATCAGTATATATAGTTCTGATCTCTTTATCTTTAAGCATTACCTAACAATAAAAGCCCTTAAGCAACAGTCAAGATCCATATGACAGTAATAGGAGAGCCAGAGGTGACATCAGAGTCAAAATCCAGTATTGTTGAGCATCTTGGTCAATGCTGATCCCTCATGACCAGCTAGTAATGATTTAATGAACTCACCACCTAATCTTGATCAGAGACAAACTCTTTCATCTACTGGTTTTGTTTCTTTCAGGTTGCTGATCAAAGCAGTGCCATTGCAACAGGGAGGCCTGGAGTAAAATGTATAATTTGTGTGAAACATCTCAGCAGACAAACCAAACATCTCACTTTCTCTGCATAGCCTGACTGGTTATCCTGTCTTGTCTCTGTCAGAGGGAGCCTCTCCAGCAGATAAGACTAAACATCTTTAAAAATCAGCACTGACCCTGTGTCAAGAGTTAAGTGCTGTTTGGAAGATACTACTTGAGACATCCTTGTAAAGACATAATGGTAATTTAAAGGGTGCTGGAGAGATTTATTTGATGCCAGATTTGCTTGGACAGTTACTTTGAAACATTTGGTTTACTAGATGGATGGACATAACTATCAATATGAATCATACAGATGTCCACCGACCCCATTTTCTCCACCCACACAAGCTTTGGGGATATTTAACAGTGACCTCATCATATTCCTTGTCTCTAGTATCCTTTGAACTCTTCTTGGCAAACACAATTTCTGTTTATATGTCTATGAAATAAATTGGATTACTTTATGGATGAGATGGGAAAATATTTAAAGAACAATCAGGAAAATACGGATGTCACTTTATGCTGTGACCGGTAGCTTTCTTGTAGAAGTAATTCTCTCAGATGTTAGGCCATCACCCTTCTACTTCTGGTTTAGAGATAAAAGGAGACAGGACTTTCCCTGTGGATTAGATGTACAGGATTTTAGGGAAATGTCTGGAGTTTGTTACATGTGAAAAAAAGATCTGAAGATTTATCTGAAAACATTGTAGCTCTTAAGGGAAAATGTGGGCTACAAGTGAATCAAATTATAATATGGCTAGACCTGACAAGTTTTCAAAGACCACCAATAATGTCTGATTTAAAGATTTTGGTCCATTGTCTTCTGGTCATTTTTTCTCAATTAATTGATTTCCCAGAATGTATCACCTCTATGGCTAATTCGTAGACACAAGATATTGTAAAGAAAAGTAACAGTTAGAAATTGATCATTAAAGTGGAACTTTAGTCATAAAATGAAGTCCTGCTAGACCACTTCATGCTGGGCCCTTTTGCTGATATGTAAAATATTAAAAATAAGCGCATATACTGTTTAAAATCCAGTAATACACAGTCTCACCCTCCTCTGCACATGCTCATTTGATCTCTATGTTTAGGCACTGTGCCAAATTGGTAGAGGCAAAACTGCTGACAGCCTAAAGATTTAATGTTGCTAAGGACTCTGGGCTCCAGCAAAATGGTAGCCTCCGGCAGGAACACAGGAACAATGCTGGAGGCAATATACAGCACCCATAATTTTGGTAGCATAATATATGTGGACTGTATATATTTTGCTAAAGTACATTATTTTTAAGTAGTTAAGGATAAAGCTTGTCTTTAATTAAGAATAGAAAAAGGTATGTTCTGGATATTATTCCGAAACACGTTGACCTGTTGATATTGGATAAGTATGTTTGTTCTACAGTGGACATATATAATATGAGTTGGTGCTACAGGGCACACCTAGTACTTCAAATCTAGTGGTATTTTATTCAATATATTGTGGGCGGTTGCTTCCCACCCCAGGAGACTCACTATGTTTTAGGTTAAAAAATGTTTTATCCATTGTTAATAAAGCTTACAATTGTATGACACGTGTAAATGTTTTTTCATGCTGTGCCAGTGAATTCCGTTAAATTTAGGTTGGCTGAAATTATATCCAGTGCATACCTTTTTCTATATATTTGCAGATGTAACCCTTGGAAGTCTCACCTTGTACATGCATTTAATTAAGAACAGCAACTAGTGAATGAATTGAAGGAATGAATAATTGTAGTATAATACATAGTCGAATGTTGTACATGCTTGGAGCATTGACTCAATTGCTACTCTTACACACACTGCGATGTGAGGTCATTCATTTTGAATGGCACCCCAATGCACATTTCCAGCACTCCACAACATACCTTTGTTTCAGTGAAAATACCCAGCAAAAAGAGGAAAGTTCATATTTAGCTTTGTTGTGGTTTACTTGAGCATAACACAACGCACAAATGTAAACCCAGCTATGGGGATTAAAATCAAGCAAATTTAGTAGCATGACTGAAAAACTAAAAATTGCCCATGTGCTGTGGCTTTTGGAGTTTTCAGGTATTTCTGGAATACTTTCAAAATATGTGATTTGAGAATTAATAAACATGGAGGCATTATCATATACAAATCTAAAGCAGTTATTTATTTGGTGGATGCATGCCAAGCAAAAAGGATTTCTATAGATTACAGATAGGTGTGTAGAGTTATGCTAGTGTACTTGAGCATTGCTCCTATCAGACATCATCAGTTAAAGGGTTAATATGTTATGTGATGACTAAAATGTTATTAATACATTGTAATAATGTTACTTATGATGCCCATAATTGTAACCATTCAGTTATCACAACCCAACCAGTCTAACTTAGTTATATCAGTAGGGCTTATTTGGAAATGGAAATGTTGCCAATAACTATCAATCAGATTTCACCTTTTATTATTTGTAAAAATTAAACAAGAACTCTAATTGGACACAATGGACACAAGAACATTTGGCTTCATTTTCAATTAATCGACTGCAGTGCGTCTGTAAAAATATAATTCTGCTTTGCCTGGGAGCCATTAACAAGTGCTGATAAACAGGCACAGTACATTAAACTGTTTTCTCAGCCCACATCCATCCAAATGCCCTTCTGACCCAGGAATGCTTAAAATACCTGCACTATCAGGACAAGGAACCAGGGACAAGTGCTGCCACATGGAAACAATCTTACTTATTCACTGAGTGCTATATGTTGCCAACAGCTGTACAATTACATTTACTTCTAAATTAAATGATTTTGATTAAGAGAAAAAACTTTCATAATTTAAACCACATAAAACATGTAATAATGATGTAATAACATATAAGACACATACTGTATTTGTTGGTGATGAAAGTGTTAAGACAAGCACATACCAACAGACATATTATGCAATGATATTTCTATAAAATATAGTAGTACAGGTGGTACAACACACACAGGAAAACCACTACTTCATAGCCAATTCAGTCATTCCTGGAATTAGATGATACAAAGATAAAGAAAACCCACATAAAGGATAACAGGTATTCTTTCAATGTTCCTTCTCATGGCCTGTATGAGACATCTTGGAGGAGATCATCCCTGCTTATCTTGTGGTCGCTTCTTTGGTGGATTCATAAATGGTCACAATAGGGAATGCAAAGAACTATGTAAAAAAAAAAAAATATATATATATATATATATATAAATATATATATATATATATATATATATATATATATATATATATATAGACTGTAGCATAAATGGGTATAAACAACCTGATCTGAATAGCAATAACTTAGATGTGAAGAGGTCCTTTTAACTAAAAATACCAACAAGTCCTTAGATGTTTAAAGTTCCTGATATGATAGTAGCTGCTGCCTTCTGCTAGCAATGGTTGGGTTAGCAATGGTTGGGCCCATATAAATTAGTGAGACTGGCCATAGGACATACCGGGCATTAGCCTGGTGGGCCGGGGCCGCCTGGATAGGAGGGTGGGGCGGGCGGCACATAGAGGAACCAGACCATGCATTTCTCAGTTCCTTTATGTGCCACCTGGCTGCCCCTCCTATCCATCTCCTGAATACCCTGGGCTCCTGTATGCTCCCCCGCAGACACCCCCCCTCACCTCCTGCAGCGCTGCTGCCGGATTCCCCTCTCACTACAGCTGCTGCGGAGCATCTGTCAGCATATTCTGTCCCCAGTACTGACAGTTCCACGCCCCCCACGGACAGAAGAGGAGAGAGAAAGCTGGTTCTGACCCACCTCCTCCTGCCCTCTCCTCCTGTGTCTGCCCTGCCCACACTCCCCACCAGCCTTGTGTCTTCACACTTCTTTTTTCTTTCTTTCTTTCTGAAAAATTAAACAAAAATAAAAACCTACTGACATTAGTGGCGGAACTCCCAGGGTCTCAAAGGTCGCTGTGGCGACCGAGCCCTGGTGTTCTGCCACTGGACTCTGAGGAAAGGGTCCCTTTGCTTGGGGCTGCTCAGCCCAAAATGCCCGGGCCTCTTTTTTCTCCCAGTCCAGGCCTGGTAGTGAGAAATGGTAATTCAATGAAGCTAACAGACTGTGGTAAATGCTCAAAGCAAAAATCTCCTGGTACTGAGGTGTGAAGATGTCTGCATGCAGTGTCTCTAGAGTGTTGTCAGAAAGAGGTTGGGCATCTGTCCGCTCACCAATCCCATGGATGGCATGGCCTCCTAGGAATAGAGTTCTTGCACAGGCCTCTCAATTGTTTGCAGAGAAATGCAGAGTTACCACCTGACAGCCTGTCAGAGTGGCAAGCAGAGATGACTGGCTGAAGACTGGATAGTGACAGTCTCAAAGCAGAGAAACTGATGTGATCCCGGTCAGTCCCGCAGTAGTAGCCAGCAATCTACCTCTGGAGGAGAAAGGCAGTCCCCCTATTTTCATCTCTGAATCCTGGGGCAAGAGAGCGAGGCAGTCCTTTGCCGTAGAATATATATGTTTTCCCTGTGTCCCTTTGTATTCTCTGGTAGCTGTAGTCAAATCGGCACTCAGGAACACAGCATGTACAGGCTATATAACTACAGATCCCAAGATCCTCAGTTGTACAAGATCTGCATCCACTCTGCTAACAGGAAGCGATGTAGCAGTCCCGGTACCGGGCACTAGGGGGGAAAAATGGTTATTGTAGTCCCACTTGTAAGTATCCATAGATGGCATAATGATATACTGTAGCTGGCACCTGGCTACAACTAAAATCCATAACCTTTCCTCTTGCAGTCTCGATAATGTAATGAAAAGGTATTGTCCCAATGAACCCATCATTACACATTTACTCATTACTATGGATTTGGTTCATACAGTACTATGACTGCTTTGCTTGTGGGCACAAAGAATTGGAACCCTAGTGAATTTGATAACTAAATATTTATACAGCTACCCATTTAACCACCATCAGGCCACCAAATTTTCTACTCACCTGTCCCTGCTCCTGCAAGATCCACACTGTGCAGCCTACAGGGAGTCACACAGCTGCCTCTGTAAAATCTCTGGCTGGACCTAGCTGAACACCATTCCTCATTTCATACGGAACAATTTAAACAGTTGTATATCCCATCCCAATGACCCAGAACCATCACAGACTGGGTGACCTACTAAATATTCATATTATAGTCTAAGATCCCATCAGTAGAGTCATTGAAAAACTGATAGATAGGTTTAATACCTATCCCAGCATCTACAAAAAAATGCAATATGAACTTTGTGCGGACTGATCCTTTATTTTGAACAATGACAGTACTGGCTAAGACATGATGCTTTATTTACTTAGTAGATTGCTACATGGCTATATTCTCATTTACAGAAACAGGAACAGAGAGCCATTTGGATCAATATTTTACTGGGGTGCAGGGATGCAGGAAAGTATGGATGTACACTTATGAGTAAAATTAGTTTGAGCCAATAAAAGACAACCATAAGGAAAACATATTTTAAAGTGACTTGTATTATTTCAATAATATGTTTTGTATTATACTAACTCTAATATGCTTGAATAAGTTTATAAAGTACATTATAACTTACTAAATTACCTAAAAGATAAAATATGCAGTTAAGTACAACTTGATAACTAACAGATGCATAACTTTAATAAATTTTATTTATATGGACTCTTACTGAGAAGCAAGCAAGCACACTCCTAGCCGAAACAATTGAAGCCAACTATTATTACAGCATAGTGAACAGCTTTGCTAAGTGTACAAAATGTATCCCATATCAACATCCAGAAAACTATACATACAGTATAATTTAAGGGAAGGGGGGCATGCTTAATTGGTATTAGCAGTGGTAAACCATGCACAAGACAGGGACACCCAGGAACAGCAACAAGCAGGTTTGTCCTGCACATTTATTCACCAAGGAAGCAAACAAACACAGTTTCAATGCAGGAGGGCTCTGTACAGCAAGTCTATAGTATAAAACAGAGCATCTGCTTGTCTGAGCAACTAAGGCTAGATTCACACTAGAAAGCAGTGCGGGAAACCAGTGTTCTGTGAGTGTTTCCGGCACTGTGTTCAAAACGCAGTTGCGATCTGCAGTGGGTGTCAATGTTAAGTTAACAACACCCCAAATTCAGGCTGCAAATGCAATGCATTTGTCTGCATCAGATTTCATGGTACAAAAGTATGTGATCCAGTTACAGTGTGGTTCCAGAGTAATGCAGGCACTACTTTTGGTGTGATGCAGCGTGATTTGAGCCCATCCAAAATGAATGGGCTTAAATGGACCTCACTGAATCACATGTGAATCGCACAGAAATGCGCAGCACATAGTGTGAACTGGGGCTTACTAAACTCAGGTTAGTACCTGATTAACAGGTTGTCCCCTATTGGGTTCCCCCAGGGGTGGACTGACAACTCATGGGGCCCCTGGGCAATAGGGGATCATAAGGCCCCTGTGTCCTTGGCCAAACTCAAAAGAGCCTATGAAAAAGATACCAGGGGCATATCATGGGGCCCCCTACTGACCCCGGGCCCTCGGGCAGTGCCCGAGTTTCCAAATGGTCAGTCCGCCAGTGGGTTCCCAAAAACAAACAGGCAGCACTTTTGCCTTTTTTTTTACTCTTCTGTCAGCACTTTTCACTCAGCAGTAAGCTCCTACAGCAGAGAGAGAGCCCTGATCATCAGTTAGCTCACATGTACACTGCTCAAAAAAATGAAAGGAACACATTTTAATCAGAGTATAGCATCAAGTCAATTAAACTCCTGGGATATTGATCTGCTCAGTTAAGTAGCAGAGGGGGTTGTTAATTAGTTTCAGCTGTTTTGGTGTTAATGAAATTAACAACAGGTGCACTAGATGGGCAACAATGAGACAACCCCCAAAATAGGAATGGTTTTACATGTAGAGGCCACTGACATTTTTTTCCATACTCATCTTTTCTGACTGGTTTTCACTAGTTTTGTATTTGGCTAGAGTCATTGTCTCTACTGATAGCATGAGGCGATACCTGGACTCTACAGTCCAACTCCTCCAAGATGGCACATCAATACTTGCCATTGCCAGAATGTTTGTTATGTCTCCCAGCACAGTCTCAAGAGCATGGAGGAGATTCCAGGAGACAGGTGGTTACTCTAGGAGAGCTGGACAGGGCCATAGAAGGTCCTTAACCCATCAGCAGGACAGGTATCTGCTCCTTAGTGGAAGGAGGAACAGGATGAGCACTGCCAGAGCCCTACAAAATGACCTCCAGCATGCCACTGTTGTGAATGTCTCTGACCAAACAATCAAAAACAGACATCATGAGGGTGGCCAGAGGCCCAACGCCCTCTAGTGGGCCCTGTGCTCACTGTCCAACACCATAGAGCTCAATTGGCATTTGCCATTGAACATCACAATTGGTAGGTCTGCCACTTGTGCCCTGTGCTTTTCACAGATGAGAGAAGGTTCACCCTGAGCACATGTGAAAGTCATGAAAGGGTCTGGAGAAGCCATGAAGAACATTATGCTGCCTGTAACATTGTTCAGCATGACTGTTTTGGTGGTGGGTCAGTGATGATCTGGGAAGGCATATCCATGGAGGGATGCACAGGCCTCTACAGGCTAGACAATGGCACCCTGACTGCTATTAGGTATCGGGATGAAATGCTTGGACCCATTGTCAGACCCTACGCTGGTGCAGTGGGTCCTGGGTTCCTCCTGGTGCACAACAATGCCCAGTCTCATGTGGCGAGAGTATACAGGCAGTTGCTGAAGGATGAAGGAATTGATAACACTGAATGGCCCCTACGCTCGCCTGACCTAAATCCAATAGAACACCTCTGGGATGTCATTTTTCGGTCCATCCGACGCCACCAGGTTGCACTTCAGACTGCCCAGAAGCTCATTGATTCCTTGATTCAGATCTGGGAGGAAATACCCTGGGACAACATCTGTCGTCTCATTAAGAGCATGCCCCAACATTGTCAGGCATACATACAAGCATGTGGGGCCCATACAAACTACTGATTACCATTTTGAGTTGCTGTAATTACAATTCAGCAAAATAGACTAGCCTGCTGTATCATTTTTTCACTTTGATTTTTGGGGTGTCTTTGAATTCAGTCCTCTGTAGGTTGATAATTTTAATTTCCATCAAATGATGGGGCATCCTTAAGTTCCTAACACATTACCCAGTCCATATCAGTATAGATATCCAGCATGATATGTTTTCCTCATTGAAATCTGATGTGTTTTCAAAGTGTTCCTTTAATTTTTTAAGCAGTGTATAAAGGGCTGAAGACAACTGAGACTAATTGGTGAGGATTGGCTACCAGATATGGTGTGGTCCTAGGAATAGAGGCTTTAGCCTAACTAAAACTCTACAAAGCCTCTGGGTTCCAGGACTCAGAACAGAACACTCTATGTATGTGAGAAACCTAGGTGACACACATCATCCACAATCCAACCTGTCACTGCCTCACAGTCTAAATGTTGACAAATGGTCTCAAGAGCTAGTCAGCAATAGGATGTACTGTATCTCATGACCAGACTGTAGCACATAAGTCAAAGCTGTACATCTGGCCGGGAACCCAGTTACCTGATTACAAGAGAGTCTTGTGGGGACTGGAGTTAGTCACATGTCAGTGGGGAGTTTCAGTGGTGAGTTTAATAAGCAGACAAATCTGTCCTGATAGTGCATGTCCACAATGATTCTCTGTAATTTAATATGTCACACTTCTAGGCTATTCAAACTGCACCTATGCTGCACAACTACTTAATCTGAGGTTGTCTTCAGAGAAAACTGCACATCACAAATTTCCCTGTAATAGCCAAGTTTGACCCCACCCCTCCCATTTCCTTTTTGTGCCTATTGGTGAGTAAAGCAACCATCACATTAAAGGAAGAAAAGAGGCTTTTAAGAATGTGGAGGCTAGTTCATACTCAGTCTTTGCAACAAAGATGAGATTTGCATATATCGCCTACCTATGATATCTCTACTGATCGTTTTGGCATGCTGTTTTTAGTAAAGACAACATCTACTTTAGCATTTTTTTCATTACATGTTCAGTCTGAACAAGACAGGTTGTGAAAGGTCTGCAAACACCTCGGACCACCAACAAAAATAGGACACACACCACTTCCCACCATAAAAAAGAGCGCATGTCACTGACCACCAGTGTTATGGGGCCACACACACCACTAACCACTAACAATTAAGGAGGCAAACATACTATTGACTACCAACATTTAAGGGGGCACACATATAGCACCCTCCTAGTCAGCTAGGGGGGATGGACTCCAATTGTTAGAGAGGAGGGTTGAGTAGCAGCCCGGGTGTTATAGCTAGCAGGGGTCAAATTGTGGTCAGAGTTGAGAGGCTCTGCAGACCAGCCCTCTGAATTTCCCCCTGCTCTAGAACTTTGGAGAAAGATTTAGAAGCAGTGGGCGGATCTGAGGAGTGGCTAGTCTGTGCTCTTAGAGGATGCTAGCCAATTCCCAACAGGAGGATTGGCAAGGGGCCAGGACAGCCTTTAAGAGTAACCGAGCCTGCTCAGTAGCAGGAGAGTTGAAGGAAATTTGGAGTAGAGTTGAGTAGAGTTGAGGAGGATGTGAGGCTGGAAGGCAAAAGCCTGGGAGGGGGCCCAGATGGAAAGGGGCTCACCTACAGGCAAGAGGACCTTGGAAAGAGGAAAACTCAGAACTTCACTGGCCCCTTAAGAGAGGACAACCAGTGTGGCAGGGAAGGAGCGGCCCAGCTAAAATGCCTGGTAGCAGGCAATGACCTTCCAGCAACACAGGAGAAGGATTGAGTGAGTAGACCTGCACCCCCTGGGCCAGATAGGGAAAGAAACACTTTGGCAGGAAACCAGATTAGCAACTACCCAGGACTGTCTTCTTTTAAAGTGACAGGCACTGGATCCCCTGCTCAGGGATTCACCCAGAACAGCTGGATTAGGAGAATCTGGGTCTGGGGTGGTACAACAGGAGATGCTGGCTAGCTCTCTCAAAAGTGTATTTTTGTATAAAGACTTGTAAATAGTTCAGGAAGATTGTTCTGTTGCAGTTCTATTGGCATTCCCATATACCCCTTACCCTATGAAAGTTGCAACCCCCTAATAAAATCACAAAAACCAAACTCAGGGACTGATTACTGACTCCAAGTCTATATGAAAATGCATGTTGGCTGGCTGTTTAGGACCCACCAGTACAAACCTCAGAATTGCCCCCTCCCTCAAGTGTTCTAATCTAATAAACTCTTGAGGGACACCAGAAGGTAATTATGTTGACATAAGGAGAGCCAGGAATTAAACATACTTGTGGATTTTAAGTAGAAAATATAAGGGAGAGTAAAAAGAACACAGGAGACAATGCTGCTCAAAATATTAACTGTGAGGCAAGGCCGAAGAAATGACTGAAGCCCAAAAAGTTTGAGATGGACTCAGGGCTACATCCACTTTTTAGTGACATATGAACATATTAGGAGTGCTGCTTTGCACACCACATCCACCAACCACCAACAAGATGCCCACAAGGTTGCCACACTTCTAAAAATATGTGCCATAGTCTCCTGAGGTGGGGAAGACCCAAAATTAAAAATGGCATCTGAATGACTCACACTCCATCTCAATATTATCCTTGATGAAGCTAGACCCTCTCTCTTCGGACAGTTCAGAATCAAAAGAGCTTATTCTGATGTTTTTAGGTTTTATGTTCTCTAAAGATGCTCTGATATCAGGTGCACTACATCAAGCTTTTCCAGAAGGCTGTTGAGTAGCTTACTGTTAATAATATCACTGTTAGCTGTTGGCTATACTGTTTACCATTTGCACTGTTTAGGATAATGTGATAAAGCTCTTACCTAATCAGTGTGGGATGTTTATCCCAATGTGTAATATTTGTGTTTCATTGTTCTTGTGGGGACTGCCCCTCTTTCTGAGTGTATCAAAACCTGTATTTCTGTTGAATAAAGATTTCCAGTTTTGCACCTAAACTAGTGTTGCCTAGTCTTGGGTGCAATGCCCAGGGGTGTATCTGCTGTGAGGCAAACAAGACACTTGCCTTGGGTGGCATTTTTTAGGGGGGTGGTGCCACCCCAGGAAAAAGGGATCAGTGGCGTCTCAGCAGGGCATGGCAGTGCTCAGGCAGGGGGGCAGACTCGACAGTGTTCGGGTGGGGCAGGTTCAGCAGGGCTCAGGCAGGGGCAGGCAGGGCAGGCTCGGCAGGGCGGGCTTGGCAGTGTTCAGGCATAGGGCAGTTTGGCAGCGTTTCGATGGGAGGTCACGCTCATCAGGGTTCAGGCAAGGGGGCAGGCTCGGCAGTGATCGGGTGGGAGAGCAGGCTCAGCTGACCATTGTAATGGCAATTTTGGGCCTACATCTTCATGAAGGTTATTGACTGTTGGGGGATTACACTGCAAAAGACTCAATGGAGCTGGGGGGGGATGGAAGGCAACTGGAATTTCCTGTTCTTTCTTTTAATTAAACTGATGCCTTGCTCTGAAGCCCACCCATTGGAAAATAAAGGTGTGATTTACTTGGGTGGGTGGGTGGGTTTAGGGATGGTCTTTTGGAAAGTGTATAAAACACCTTGGACAAAAGAGGCACCTCCCTTTTCGTGCCATGTGCCTTCCACAGCACAGACCTCAGAACATCGGGATGGCTGTAATGTATCACCAGTGCTCTGTGTGGCAAACTTGCTCATCAGAATTGGAGCGGAGTTCCCCCTCAACCCTCGTTTTCGTGTTCTATCTGTTTATCTGAGGCATTTCTCAAATCACTCCTCACATCCCCCCTGCATTCCTGTGAGGCAAAGGTTATCTTCTGGCAGATGGTGTGGGGGACAACCAGGAAGACATGAGAAGTGGAGCCAGCCAGTCTACAAAGGTGTCACTTTTATCACCCAAAACTATGTAGGCCCACTCATTATCAAACCAACCAGAATAAGTGCACAGTCCTCAGATCAACTGTATGGTTTATATCACGGGATATGAGCTAGTAATTTAGTGTAGAGTTCCCCAATGACCACTCCCAAAATGGGTAGTCAGAGCCCCCCCTTCCCCTGAGAGGGACCCTTTAAGACTTTTAAGTGAGTTAGAGAGACTCACACACACACAGGGATCTCCGAGCAACATCGTAACAGAGGAGATCAAAGAACCTTTCGGCTCACAACTTGAATTTGCTAAAACCAGGCAAGGCAAGTAACTTACCCTGTATTTTCTCGCTATTCTGTTTGCTGTGTCTTTGTATACATATATATATATTCTTGTGTCATCTCTGTAACTATTTATTTGCATCTGTTTGACTCTGTTAGAAATAAATCTTTCTTTCTGAAAGTGTTAAACTGTTTCTAAGCACTTACTTGCAATTCCCAAATCCCTGCCTTTGAAGAGACGCTACAGTTTGTCATATATCTCTGTATAGCAGGTCCGCGGGCCGTGCTATATAGACCAATATTTCAATCATTATAGTGTATATTTAGTAACGGGAGTTTCCCAGTCTCCGACAAAAGTGGTGGTGGCAGTATAGGGTTAGTTGCGTAACTAACCTGACCCAGTAACAAGCGCATCCAGGCTGCAGGCACCGATTGTAGTCCATTAGCTGGGCAATCGCTGTGTAGGGTGCAGCTGGGTGGGGCCTTGTTACGCGCGTCACACCGCGGTTTTGGATCGGCCGGCCCTTCGGTCACGAGTTTGGTGAGAAGGTCTGGGGTCTGACGCCGTGGGCGTGACGTAATACTGTTAGTCGCGGCTGCGCGATTGTCGCCTGTTGGTGGCGGCGACCGCGGGTCGTGACACTCTGTCTTTTTCTTGTAACTATCTCTTTCTTGTAGCCTTTGTATTGATAACATTCTGTATTATATTTTCCTTGTATATGATTAATAGAAAGCTTCCTTGCTGTGTAAATAAATTAGATCTTTATTTTTTGCACAGTGGTTATCCTTTAATATTAACACTATTGGCTAAATTCAGGTATAGACAAAAGGTTATAATCACTTATTACGTTTATAATCTGTATAGAATCAAGTAAATAAGTGTGGGTAGGAAAACCGCCAAAACACCATCTCCCGTATCTTTTCTACAGTCTTCTGTATCCTGTCCACAGTCTCTGACCTTCTCCTGTATCCTCTCCGCAGTCTCTGACCATCTCCTGTAGTATGTTTGCAGTCTCTTATTGTCTCCTGTATCATGTCTGCAGTCTCTGTCCATCTCCTGTATCATGTCTGCAGTCTCTGACTGTCTCCTGCATCCTGTCCAGTCTCTGACCATCTCCTGTATTCTGTCCACAGTCTCTGACCTTCTCCTGTAGTATGTCCACAGTCTCTAACCTTCTCCTGTATCCTGTCCGCACTCTCTGACCGTCTCCTGTAGTATGTTTGCAGCTTCTTATTTTCTCCTGTATCCTGTCTGCAGTCTCTGACCATCTCCTGTATCATGTCTGCAGTCTCTGACCATCTCCTGTATTCTGTCCACAGTCTCTGACCTTCTCCTGTAGTATGTCTGCAGTCTCAGACCTTCTGCTGTAGTATGTCCGCAGTCTCATACCTTCTCTTGTAGTATGTCTGCAGTCTCTGACCTTCTCCTGTAGTATGTCTGCAGTTTCTGACCATCTGCTGCACTATGTCTGCAGTCTCTAACCATCTCTTGTATCATGTCAGCAGTCTCTGACCATCTCCTGTAGTATGTCCACAGTCTCTGACCTTCTCCTGTATTCTGTCTACAGTCTCTGACCTTCTCCTGTATCCTTTCTGCAGTTTCTGACTGTCTCCTGTATCCTGTCTGCAGCCTTTGACCTTTTCCTGTATCCTGTCTGCAGTCTCTGACTGTCTCCTGTATCCTGTCTGCAGTCTCTGAACATCTCCTTTATTATGTCTGCAGTCTATGACCATCTCCTGTAGTATGTCTGCAGTCTGTAATCATCTCCTGTATCATGTCTGCAGTCTCTGACTAACTCCTGAGGTGGATCTCTAATAGGAAGAGGTGGGGTCTAAAGAGGAAGGGGCAGGGTTTACAGATGAAGGGGTGGGTCTTAGACAGGAAGAAAGGGTTTGATAAATTTAGATTGGGGGGCACCCGATTTTAGTATTGCCTAGGGCAGCACAAAACCAAGTTACAGCACTGGAGATGCCCAATATCTTGGTCCTGTGTCCCAGTGGCGAGGAAGCAGTTCTCTAACAGAATCACCCAATCGGAGTGACAAGTTGTCTGTTACAATCATTACACAAGGAAATATGGGGAAAAAAAGACAAGACCAAGGCCTTCAGGACCACTTTGGAAAGATAGGTATAAGAGGAAGCATTATCTTCATTGCCATCCTGAGGAATTTCACCACTAGAGGGTGATGTGCCCAGCAAGTTCCTGTAAAAGTGGACAATGTCGAAACTTGCACCTTTAAAGTTCTAAGGCTGAGTCCCTTGTCTAGGGCTGACTAAAAATGTAATTATTGACAAAAGGATTTTCCCACTTCCATCTGAATTTCTTTTTTGGCTAAATAAATCTATTTTATATACTTATGTATATTTTGGTACTTAGGTATTTTGATTTATGGACTTCCTGGTGGAATTTAGAAGAATGAGGACAACAGGAGAGGGGAGGCCTAGGTGTCTCTGACTCTCACAATCTTCAAGCCATTAATCTAAGTCTGCTTATGTTTGGGAAGAATAGCCTCTTAGAATAGTAGGTATTTGTTGCACAGCAAAAGAAACAGGGAACATGTAATCATCTCACAATCTCCTGGACCAAACAGAACAATCACAATTTCCAGAGCTTGCACTATTTGGGTCTATTACAGGCATTTTGGCATGAACTGAGTGGGTAGATACAGGTTACCAAATTTAAAGGGCCATATACAGGAGAGGGAATCCTGTCCTCAGGCCTGCAAACAGTAATGGCAGGGAATAAACACTGGAAGGAGTACATTCCTTTAAGAGGCCATGAATGTACATCACACATGAAAAAATCTCACAGATACTGGTTATTCAGGAATGTTGCTGTAAATATAGCTAGAGTTTTCACCAGAACTCAGTAAATAGATAGCCATCAGATTTGACAGATCGTTCTGCACCCATCATATTCTGAAGCAAGGGAAGACTCCTAATGCTTCCTTGAGGAGACATGTAAGCCACCACTATCTTGTTGTCCAGCATCATTCTGACATTCTCTCCAGCATTGCCTGAAGTTTGAGGAGATTTGATTGCCCCCCAATTCTAGAAACTGGCATCAGAAGGATTCCAGTCTCTAGGTCAAAAGGGCCTCTACCAGATCATATTCATCAGTATCATCCAGCACCCGAAAGTGTCTCTGATAATCCTAGGAAAAGCAATTACCTGGTGCAAATGACCTCGGGTCACTGATGTAAAAAAACAGATTTGGATCCAACAGAGATTCCAGTGTGCCCATTGCATTCTGCAGCTGTAGTTGACAGGAAACCAAAATAGCTGTCTGTCCTGGTCACCAAAGAAGAATCCTTTATTCTCCTTGATCTCGATTTAATCTCCAAAAGCATTCTAGGAAGCCAAAAGATCCTGGCTTGAACCGAGGCAAGCACCATGCTGACTCTAGAGACTGGGTTGCATCCAAATGAATCATCTGGATATTGACAGGCCACCCAAACTTTCCAGTGGTATTTAATACCATGTCTCTGTGAGATAGGAGAAGAGATTAGGAGATGACAAGCAGCAGAATGTCATCAAAATAATTAAACCCTGTATCCACTGCAGAAGAGGTAGAGCCACTGCGGTCAGAAGAATCTTGGAGAAAGCCCTTTAAGATGTCTGCCGGACTAGGAGGGAATGAAATTGAGAGTGCTGTTGAAATATCATGAACCTGAGAAATTTATATTAACTTACACCAATCGGCACATGAAGGTAGGCTTCAGTGTCTACTGTAATCATCCAGTCATGAGGGAGATTAACTGAATAAATGGTTTGTAGAAACTCCAACCTGAAGCTTGCAAATGTCATGGCAATGAGCCTTTTCAAGTCTAAAACAAGTCTGTATTTTCCTGAAGACTCCAGGACAAAAAAGATAGACGAATAAACCCATTGTCATTTCTCCTTTTCCAGCAGTGGATTTATGAATTGTAACAATTTTATGTGTATGACAATGGGTGCTCACAGTGTGGCCCTCCAGCTGTTGCAGAACTTCAAGTCCCATCATGCCTATGCCTTTGTAAGTCATGCTTGTAACTGTCAGCCTTACAATGCCTCATGGGGTTTGTAGTTCCGCAAAACCTGGAGGGCCACAGGTTGAGCATCCATGTGTTAGACACTCTGGGGTTTATTTACTAAAGCTGATTCACTCAGAATCTGGTGCACCTGTGTATGGTAGCCAATCAGCTTGTAACCTCAGCTTGTTTAATTAAACTTAAGCAATAAAACCTGTAAGTTGATTGGTTTCTATGCAGAAGTGCACGAGATTCTGAGTGAACCAGCTTTAGTGAATAAACCCCTCTATCTTCATGTGATTCGCAGGGGTCTTTAATTGAATAAACAGGGAACTAGACAAGTGCATTTAATTTTGTAACAAATTGTTTTTTGTCTGCAAATTTGATTTTCAGAGATTTGGATGTATACGAATTTCCAAATGGACACAGTAATGAATGTAAACGAATATGAAAAAAGTTGCATTAGCTTCATTCAGATGATGTCACATGATTTGATAATAGTTAGGGACCATGAGGAAATGAATAAAATTTTCGTTTTCTACAAAATTAGTAGCTTGGGACACTAAAATGGTCACAAATGGTCTGAAATGTACTAGGACATTAAAAGGATTGTATATCTCTGACAGGAAATATGAACAAAACATATCCCTCTATAGTATGTACGTGTCTCAATCCAGAGTACTAAGTGTCATTTCTGTCTGCTGCCGTTACTCTGCTATCTGCATGAGCCACTTCTGTCAGGTTTTCCTGATGCCAAGAGGCAAAAGTGACAGGGGAGGGAGCTCCAGCACACAGCCTGCGATTGACAGCCTCTGTGCTGTGTGAAGACAGGGATGTCCTTTTCATCCAATCAGATAATAAAGATCATCCTTCATATAGAGATATTCCTTGAGGTTTAATTGAATATATACTATAGCATTTATTTCAGCTTTAGTCAAATATGGTGCTCAATGATGTATGTGGAACTAATTATTTGAGGTTATGTAGGTTTTTTCTTGGGAAATAGTGGTTTGGGTAACATATATTCCACTGGGTCTAGTGGTCACACATTCAGCTGGTGTGTTATTCATTCTAACTTGTCTGATTGACCCACTCTCTGAGTGGTTTTATTTCTATTCCTAACATTATGTAACAGAGCAAAATATGACACAGAAATAAGTTATTCTAGCGGAAAAATTCAAGTGGCTAGAAGTGTCTATTTCTCTATCTGATTGTGCTTATAAGGATGTGTGATGTTTCTGTCTTCTTCCCTTCCAATCTTGGAACTTGTAGGAACTTATAACTTGACATGTACCAATTTTGCTGTTCCTATGCTGACCCAAAAAACAGGCTTTTAAAACTGGCTGGTTTAAAAATTATGTGCAAGACAATTTTAACAAACCAAATATCAATTTTTAGGGCAAAATTCAACTTGTTGGTTTCTGTGTTTTTCACTTTTGCGTTGCTGTTAACACTGCCAAAATTTAATAACTGGTGTTAAAAAAAATCATTATGTATCTTCTTAAAATGTATTTGTATGTACAGTATATAAAACTTTACCCAGACTGCATTGTATGACTCTTACCTCTAATGTATAATGTATATTCATCATAAATATTAACTCATCAATAATGCAACTATTGGAAGACTATTGACCCTACTGGCACATTTTATTCATATGTACAATGGTCCAGTTTTTGGTACCTTTATTTCTATGATGTTAACTAAAAAGGAAAAACTACTATTTTCTCGCAACAGTTTCAGACAGCTTTGAAATTGCAGGACTGAGGTGAAGGCCTATTGCACTAACATTTATGGAATTTGTACTCCCACCTCCATGGCTCCAGTACTTGAAAAAAAAAAATGTTCTACTCTGCAGCTCTGTTCTGAGAAAAAAATCATTGGAATAAAATCCCAGGGTGGGTTGTGCCTCCGAATTAGTAAACCCTATGGAGGAAATCACATCATTATATGAAGTTTAGTCCAACTTATTTTAACATTTTCTGTAGTGCTGGAAACTGGAGCCAATAATCTGTCATTCTTTACATAAACATGTACCTTATCATATCACTAACATTTGTTTAACCCTTTTATCCCAAGCTTTTAAAGGAGTAGAAGGGTGTCCCTTTAAGACAGGTCTGTTTTCAGACTGGTTGGAGAGAAATGTTCAAGGTCCTGTATATGGCACTCAATCTGTCATGTGTCAAGCAGCACTTCTGTACAGGCCTATGTGAAATATTGCAGTCTGAAGCACTACATCACCACATTCCCCTAGCTTGGCTTTCACACCCACCTTCCTCCCTGGAGGCCTGACCTGCATTGTATGTCTCTATCTGGAGCCAGGCCTAATTAGTCCAAGAGATGCAATGCAGGGTGCATGCTTGTCCTTCATTTTTACAACAGTATACCACGGGAGGAAAAGAATTTATGATTAAAAAAAAAAAAAGTTATTTGACACACAGTGAAGGAAGAAATGGCAGGGCTTGAGCTTTGCCTCTCACAATCTCAACTTTTCTCCTCCTGTTTTTCTTTCTTTTTCAATGGCTGTTCCTAGCTGACAGGGTCAAGTTATGATTAAGCATACATAAAATATATTTCTGTATGGTCTGCATCTCAGACGCATAAAATTCAAGTGCGATAAAAGGCATACATTTTTCTTTTTAAAGACTAAAAAAAAAAATCCCCTCCTAGTCTCTGTACCACTTTACATTGAATTTCAGAAGAAGAGTAGTTTCTTCTGGAGTCTGACTGCTTGCTATCAGCATGTAATTAAATGTATTTTATATACAATTAGCATAGGTAATTGAATCTGTCTTAATATCAAGCTCTTGTCATTCCATGCACAGCAGCACCAGGAGAAGGAGGTGCAGCATTAGGAGCTAGTCAGGCACTGGTGCACAAACATGTGTTGACATGAAACATGCTAGCAGAAGGATAGATCAGCGTGAGCATAGCTGATGAGTTGGTAGTGATTTGCTGCTCCATTTTTGTCCAATCAGTAGGCTTCAGGACAGGTTGCACTACTGTATTCCTTTTGTAGGATTAAAGTCAGGTGTATGAATAACCAATTATACCAAGCAAGTGCTGATGATCATCAATTTCATATGTAGGCTGAAACACAGTCATTAACTGAAACAGAAACAGCTGTGTGGGTGGCTTAAAACTGGGTGAGGAACAGCCAAACTCTGCTACTAAGCAGAGGTTGTGGTAGTTATGCTGAATCATCAAGGTCTCTCCCAGGTAAATATTTCAAAGCACATGTGCTGTTCAAGATCTTTAGAAGACCCACAAAGAAACAGGCAACATTGAAGACCATAGACGCAAGGAAACTAATTGCAAAAGATGATAGACACATCATGCTTTCTTCCCTTTGAAATCAGAAGATGTCCAGCAGTGCCATCAGTACAGTAGTATTTAAACACCACTGAGTTTTTTGCTTTTTGGCTATATAAAATGATAAAAGACCTAAAGGTTTGGGGAAAAGAAAAAAGTTTTTCTTAGTTTCTATTATAAAACTTTGCAAATAAATAATTGTCCTTTATAAATTTAGGCCCAAAATTTAATCTGCTACATTTCTTTGGTAAAAAATAACTCAAATCAGTGTATAGTATAGTCTGTGAAAGATATAGAGTCTATAAACTATGGTGTATACATACAGTGCCTTGAAAAAGTATTCATACCCCTTGAAATTTTCCACATTTTGTCATGTTACAACCAAAAACCTAAATGTATTTTATTGGGATTTTAAGTGAAAAACCAACACAAAGCGGTACATAATTGTGAAGTGGAAGGAAAACTATAAATGGTTTTCAAAAAATTTTTCCAATTAAATATCTGAAAGGAGTGGCGTGTATTTGTATTCAGCCTCCCTGAGTCAATACTTTGTAGAACTACCTTTCACTGCAATTATTTTCCTGACTAGGTAGCACATTTATGGAAGCCCTGAAGCACCAACACATTTGAAAAACCAACAAAATGACCATATTTTGGAAAGCAAAATGACTTCTTCTGAGGGAGTCCCTCAGAAGAAGTCATTGGACGAAACGCGTTAGGGTGTGGTTAGCAGGTGACGTCACCACGCACGCTGATGCATGTGTCCGGGATTACGTGATCGCACTATCGCCATCTTGAGTGCAGGCAGGCTGGTGAGACGCTGGATACAGAGCTTATAGCTCTGATGTAACAAACGCTGTATATGTTCTTGCTCATTGTAAGTGCGGTTTTAAGGGGGGTTGTTTATATCAATAAATTTGTTGGATGATATTGCACTATGGCGAGTATTCTTTCTGTTCACATATGCTAATTGACCTTTATATTAGCAGCACAGTGGCTAAATGGTTAGCAGTACTAGGGTCGTTGGTTCAAATCCCATCCACGGCACCGCCTGCCTGGAGTTTGCATGTTCTCCCTGTGCCTGCGTGGGTTTCCTCCGGGTACTCCGGTTTCCTCCCACACTCCAAAGACATGCTGGTAGGTTAATTGGATCCTGTCTAAATTGTCCCTATTATGTGTATGTATGCATGTGAGTTAGGGACCTTAGTTTGTAGACTCCTAGAGGGTTAGGGATTGATGTGAATGTACAATATATATGTAAAGCGATGCGTGAATTGACGGCGCTATATAAGTACCTGAAATGAATAAATATTATATATTTATTTTTGCATGACCCCCCAAAAAGTCCCAAGGGCAAAGTGTCCTTGACTTCTTTGTAAGTTTTAATAACATTCATAACTATTGTAGAGATACATTCAACTTTGATAAAGCACAATGATGAGTTTTTTAAATGTGCACTGCACACCGTTGGCCTTGGAAGTCTGAAACTGCTGGAGCACAATGGAAATACAAGGGAATCTGTTATAAAATGTGACCAGCTTTCCTCTAATCATAGAGCTTAGTTTAATGTGTTAAGCAGCAAAAATAGCGCATGTTACCACAGACTGTATACAACAGCCCGCATTTTATAAATAGGCTAGGCATGGTATACAGTAGCTCTCCATTGTAAATGAGCCATAGATCAATTGCTAGATATTAAGTATTTCAACCATGAGTTAGTGCTAACTGACAATCTAACATGGACCTGTGGGTGAATAAAACTCTCTGTCCCCTTAAAGTCATAAAAGATAGAAGAAAAACTGAAATACTTACATGGGCAGCAGAAATCACTAAAATGGGATTATACTTTGCAATAACCCCCCAGAGCGTAAACACTTTATATCCATATAGTCATTTACATTAGAATATTTTATAAATCCCAAAAACTGATCAGTTAGTGCTCAACAGTCAAGAGTTAACCTGCTCAAACCAAAATTCCTTGCATCAAATGCCAATCGAGCTTTCTTCTCCTTCTTCAGATGAATGGCAGTTTTTACCACTTATTGTCAGGGCTCCCGGGTATGACCAGAGGTGTGTGACTGACGCAGGGAAAACGCAGACTTCAGATATGTTATAAACAATATAATTTATTAACACTAACAATACAAACATAAACGCAGTGCAATACTAAAACATAACACAGTGCAAACAAACCAAACCAACCACCCACAGATAACAGTACATACAATGCAGGCGTCGTCAGGCAGGCCGGGATTATCAACAGGAGGTCAGAACGTATGGGGTTAAGCAGGAGAATGGTCAGACAAAGCCAGGGATCAGGAGCAGGAGAATGGTCAGACAAAGCCAGGGATCAGGAGCAGGAGAATGGTCAGACAAAGCCAGGGATCAGGAGCAGGAGAATGGTCAGACAAAGCCAGGGATCAGGAGCAGGAGAATGGTCAGACAAAGCCAGGGATCAGGAGCAGGAGAATGGAACGAATCAGACAGGAACAGGGAGCAGAACAGGATACAGGGCCCAGGAGAAACACACACCAAGGCAGAGTCTGCAGGTCTGGCCATCCCTTAAATACATCAGTATAAGCAGTTTCAGGTGTTTGGCTGGCTGCAAGGTTGAGTCTCTGATTGCTGGGAGCACCCGCTGGCCAGCCCTGGTACTGCAGCCCATAAGGCAGGTGAGTCCCACCATTGCTGGCCAGTCCATTCCTGACAGTACCCCCCCCCTCAAGGAGCGGCCTCAGGACGCTCCAAACAGTCCTAGCTGGGCAAAATGTTCCACCGCCCGGGTCTGGTAACTGGCGGGATATGAAACACTGGCACACCGGGCAGGACTCCGGGCAGCGGCACACCGGGCAGGACTCCGGGCAGCGGCCCATCGGGCAGAACTCCGGGCAGAGGCACATCGGGCAGCGGCACAGCGGGCAGCGGCACACCGGGCAGCGGCACATTGGGCTGGACTCCGGGCAGCGGCACATCGGGCTGGACTCCGGGCAGCGGCACATCGGGCTGGACTCCGGGCAGAGGCACATCGGGCTGGACTCCGGGCAGAGGCACATCGGGCTGGACTCCGGGCAGAGGCACATCGGGCTGGACTCCAGGCAGAGGCACATCGGATCACCAGGCAAAGCAGCAGGCAGCGGGCCCTTAGTCGGAGCAGCAGGCACCGGGCCCCCAGGCGGAGCAGCAGGCACCGGGCCCTCAGGCGGAGCAGCAGGCACCGGGCCCCCAGGTGGGGCGACAGGCATCGGGCCCCCAAGCGGGGCGACAGGCATTGGGCCCCCAGACGAGGCGACAGGCATCGGGCCCCCAGGCGGGGCGACAGGCATCGGGCCCCCAGGCGGAGCGGCGGGCGCCAGACCCCCAGGCGGAGCGACAGGTCTCGGGCCCCCAGGCGGAGCGGCGGGCGCCGGACCCCTAGGCGGAACGACAGGTCCCGGGCCCCCAGGCAGAGCGGCGGGCGCCGGACCCCCAGGCGGAGCGACAGGTCTCGGGCCCCCAAGCGGAGCGACAGGTCTCTGGCCCCCAGGCGGAGCGGCGGGCGCCGGACCCCCAGGCGGAGCGACAGGTCTCGGGCCCCCAGGCGGAGCGGCGGGCGCCGGACCCCCAGGCGGAGCGACAGGTCTCGGGCCCCCAGGCGGAGCGGCGGGCGCCGGACCCCCAGGCGAAGCGACAGGTCTCGGACCCCCAGGCGGAGCGACAGGTCTCGGGCCCCCAGGCGGAGCGGCGGGCCCTGGACCCCCAGGCGAAGCGACAGGTCTCGGGCCCCCAGGCGGAGCGGTGGGCGCCGGACCCCCAGGCGGAGCAACAGGTCTCGGGCCCCCAGGCGGAGCGGCGGGCGCTGGACCCCCAGGCGGAGCGACAGGCACCAGGTCACCAGGCACGACAGTGGGCTCCGAGTCAACTGGCATGACCGCTGGCACTGGGTCAGACAATGGATCGTCTGGCTGGACAGCGGGCATCGGGTCACCAGGCATCAGGTCATTTGGCTCGACAGTGGGCACCGCGTCATCTGGCAAGGCAGTGGGCTCCGAGTCAACTGGCATGACCGCGGGCACTGGGTCAGACATTGGATCGTCTGGCTGGACAGCGGGCATCGGGTCACCAGGCATCAGGTCATTTGGCTCGACAGCGGGCACCGCGTCATCTGGCAAGGCAGTGGGCTCCGAGTCAACTGGTATGACCGAGGGCACTGGGTCAGACATTGGATCGTCTGGCTGGACAGCGGGCATCGGGTCACCAGGCATCAGGTCATTTGGCTCAACAGCGGGCACTGCGTCATCTGGCAAGACAGTGGGCACCAAGTCACCAGGCATGACAGTGGGCTCTGAGTCAATTGGTACGACAGCGGGCACCGGGTCATCAGGTACCGGATTGTCTGGCTCGACAGCGGGCATCGGGTCACCAGGTATGACAGCGGGCACTGGGTCACCAGGCATCAGGTCATTTGGCTTGCCAGCGGGCACCGCGTCATCTGGCAAGGCAGCGGGCACCGGGTCATCAGGCATTGGATCGTCTGGCTCGACAGCGGGCATCGGGTCACCAGGTATGACAGCGGGCACTGGGTCACCAGGCTTCAGGTAATTTGGCTCGCCAGCGGGCACCGCGTCATCTGGCAAGGCAGTGGGCACCGAGTCACCAGGTACGACAGCGGGCTCTGAGTCAATTGGCACGACAGCGGGCACCGGATCAGGTACCGGATCATCTGGATCAACAGCGGGCATCGAGTCAACTGGCCTAATAGGATCATCAGGCTGGATCAGTTCATCATGCTGGGTAGAGGCATCAGGCTGAGTGGAGGCATCAGGCTGAGTGGAGGCATCAGGCTGACGAGAGGCATCAGGCTGAAGAGAGGCATCAGGCTGAAGAGAGGCATCAGGCTGGGTACAGGCATCAGGCTGGGTACAGACCTCAGGCTGAAGTGCGGGTGCTGAGGCACCAGGCTGAACCACGGAAGGCAGATTCTCAGACGGCAGGCTGACCGGTTTGGATACTGGCAGGATGGTATTGGTTGGAAAGAATTTTCACTTTTTTCTGGTTTTAACTACTGGAGCACTGCAAGTAAACGCAGGTCTGCAAACGAATGGAGCAGCTGGAGACAGAGAAGAGCTAGAGGATGGAACAGAGGAGGGAGCAGTTGCTACAGAGGGTTTTTTACAGGGTTAAAGGCAGGATAGGTGCAGCGAGTGGGAACAGGGTACTGACATGCGGTAGATAGCAGGGCAGGAGGAGCTGTTGGGAATGCAGGAATAGAGCTTTGAGGAAATAGATTAGAAGCAGGACTGGGTTTTTGTAGGCTGACTGAGGCTGGGTGCAACAAATCTGTCCATGTCTGCAGTATGGGTTGAACAAAGCTGAGCTTACACAAAGCCTGTCTGACCAAAGACTGCACTGCGTTTATACAATCTCTTAGTGTCTGTGGTGAACATGCAGCATAATGCTCCAAGAAGCAATCCACATCATCCTCTAATAACCATACCAGGGACTCTACCTGGTCAGCACTAAATGGTGGCAAAAATTCATCCCTGCATTCGGGGGTACCAGATGAAACCAACTCCGCACAAATCTGAATCAATGGCTGCACCTCAGAGAATTCTGTGCCCTGATCTACTAGGACATGAGCGAGCCGTATACATTCTAGCAGTTCATCCCGGGGAAACTCCTTCAGAGTTTGATAAGCATACTCTCTGTCATCAAACACTAGCAGATATAAATACACAACCTCATCAAGATCCATCCTTCCCATCAACAAACCAAGATGGCTTCCCTGTGCAGCCACTTCTGGTCAGGATTGGCCTTGGTGTAATGTCAGGGCTCCTGGGTATGACCAGAGGTGTGTGACTGACGCAGGGAAAATGCAGACTTCAGATATGTTATAAACAATATAATTTATTAACACTAACAATACAAACATAAACGCAGTGCAATACTAAAACATAACACAGTGCAAACAAACCAAACCAACCACCCACAGATAACAGTACATACAATGCAAGCGTCGTCAGGCAGGCCGGGATTATCAACAGGAGGTCAGAACGTATGGGGTTAAGCAGGAGAATGGTCAGACAAAGCCAGGGATCAGGAGCAGGAGAATGGTCAGACAAAGCCAGGGATCAGGAGCAGGAGAATGGTCAGACAAAGCCAGGGATCAGGAGCAGGAGAATGCAACGAATCAGACAGGAACAGGAACAGGGAGCAGGAACAGGATACTGGGCCCAGGAGAAACACACACCAAGGCAGAGTCTGCAGGTCTGGCCATCCCTTAAATACATCAGTATAAGCAGTTTCAGGTGTTTGGCTGGCTGCAAGGTTGAATCTCTGATTGCTGGGAGCACCCGCTGGCCAGCCCTGGTACTGCAGCCCATAAGGCAGGTGAGTCCCACCATTGCTGGCCAGTCCATTCCTGACACTTATGGTGTATACACATGGTGTATCGATCTTCTCTAAAGTCAGAGCCCCACCTTAAGGTTGAGTATTGCCCCACGGAGGCCTCAGGGCATTGATTAAACAACACTAAAGGAAAGGTACCTCATGTGTAGGAGAGTGACCCTGTCTCAGGCCCAGAAGAACCCACTGCAGGGGTAGTCCTCTCATGTGACCCAGATTTGGCACCCAACAAGTTAATTGGGAAACATGGAAGAAGGTCCACCACCACCCACTTATACCCCCCAGCTAGCCTCACAACTATCTCCTTTGTGGCCACTACTACTGCCTAGCTCCAGCTGTTATAACTAATTCCTGGTCAGTTTACCTCTAGTGGGAACAGATTTCATTTTATGACAACAAGCATGCAAAATTGTTGTTCAGGAAGCCATATCACCCATGGCTGGCTTTGGCCTAGATAATACAAAAGCTAGATTCAACCTATCATCTCAATGGAGATGCATTGTATATATTATATATACAGAGCAACAGAGGAAATGAGAGAGAGAAAACACAATGACTTGCATAACATAAGGACTAATATATGAAAAGCAACCAATCAGCTTCTAGATTTGAAAATGAAACAAAGATTCTAACTGGTTTCTAAAGGAAGCATGAATTGTTGCAATTAGCACAATTTGTGTACACGAGCCTCATAGAGGAGAACTGAATAGTGCCCAGTAAAGTACTGTGTATTGAGGCATACAAAGCAAGCTTTCCAAGGGTAAATTGCTAAAGGAAACAGAGGAAATGGGACAAATGACTGCGCTGTTTCTCCATCAACAATGGTAATGCTCTACCTGGTTCCAATAACAATTACTGAATGTCTCTCCTATTGTTGAGCTCTGGACTTCAAACTTGTTTGCAGCAGCATTTTGTTTTACTAATGATGCTATTTTTCTCAGCATGTTTGCCTATTACCTAATACACTCTACATCAGGATATTTCACAGGATTCACTCTTATAAGATGAGGTCATAAATTCCCAAGCCTTTAAAGTGTTTGGAGAAGTCTTTTTTTGTTATGCTTGGCTCTTCTCCTAGAAATACAATTGACATAATGAAAATACCCTTATATGAAATTATTATCCCCCTCGAGACAAAACTCATCATTTCCTACATGCAGACTTCAAAGATTTTGTTTTCTTGGTAAATGCAAAAAAATGGATCCTAACTATAAGTAATAATAGAATGTATAACACTTGCAATATACATTGCCAATCTAATATATTGGCAAAAAATTGATATGAATATTCAATAGGACATTGATGTTCATACGTGCTCTAAATGATTCAGAAATCAGCAACTGCTAGTACAGGATTTCATTCTTGAATATGTTTGTAACCAGGGGTGGACTGACAACTCATGGGGCCCCCGGGCAATAGGGGATCATGGGGCCCCTGTGTCCTTGCCCAAACTCAAAAAAGCCTATGAAAAAAGGTACTAGGGGCATATCATGGGGCCCCCTACTGACCCTGGGCCCTCGGGCAGTGCCCGAGTTTCCAAATGGTCAGTCCGCCCCTGTTTGTAACATAATAATTACTGAACTATAGGTTATAAATAATATAGCTAAGTGGTCATTAAACATTTTATGTTTTTAATTGATGTGTAAGCACCAGAATGTCTTATCAGCCTCCTGTAATCCCACATACTGTAGGACACAGGCTGGGGGAGGGAAGACAAGATATAGGCACTAATAATGTTCTGCTTCATGTACACATACTGGCAAAAAATATGTTGACAAAAGGAGAGTAGGAAGTTTACCTTCTCAGTGTGCTGCTGCTCTTGCTCTGTCACCAGGCCTGGACTGGGACAAAAAATAGGTGCTGGCACTTTGGACTGAGCAGCCCAAATACTTAATTTTTAACAATGTTATATTTTATTGTTTTTTATTTATTTTTTTTTTAGACAAGAAAGAAAGAGGGAAAGAAAGAAGGAAGGAAGGACAGAGAGAAAGAGGGAAAGAGAGAGAGAAAGAGAGAGAGAAAGAAAGAAAGAAAGAAAGAAAGAAAGAAAGAAAGAAAGAAAGAAAGAAAGAAAGAAAGAAAGAAGGAAAGAGGGAAAGAGGGAGAGAAAGAGAGAGAGAAAGAAAGAAAGAAAGAAAGAAAGAAAGAAAGAAAGAAAGAGAAAGAAAGAGAAAGAAAGAGAAAGAAAGAAAGAAAGAAAGAAAGAAAGAAAGAAAGAAAGAAAGAAAGAAAGAAAGAAACAGAGAGAGAAAGAGAAAGAAAAAGAGATGTAAAGAAAGAAGGACGGAGAGAAAGAAGGAAAGAGGGAAAGAAAGAAGGAAGGAGTGGAAAAGAAAAAGAAAGAAAGGAGAGAAGCAGAAGACAGAGAGAGAGAGAGAGAGAGAGAAAGAACGAGAAGAAAGAAAGAGAGAGAGAGAGAAAGAAAGAAAGAAAGAAAGAAAGAAAGAAAGAAAGAGAAAGAAAGAAAGGAAGGAAACAGGAGACAGAAAGAGAGAAAGAGAGATGTAAAGAAAGAAGGAAGGAGAGAAAGAAGGAAAGAGGGAAAGAAAGAAGGAAGGAGTGGAAAAGAAAGAAAGGAGAGAAGCAGAAGACAGAGAGAGAGAAAGAACGAGAAGAAAGGAAGAAAAAGAAAGAAAGAAAAAGAAAAAAGGAGAAAGAAAGAAAGAAAGAAAGAAAGAAAGTAAGAAAGAAAGAAAGAAAGAAAGGAAGGAAAGAAACAGGAGACAGCAAGCGAGAGAAAGGAGGAGAGAACTATAAAAAAAAGGAAGAAAGAAAAAAGAGAGAAAGAAGGAGAGAGAAACAGGATTCGGAGTGAGAGAAAGAAAAGAGAGAACTATAAAAAAGAAAGAGAGAAAGAAAAAAATGAGAGAAAAGGAGACAGAGAGAAAGAAAGAACAAAATGAGAGTGAAAGAGAGGCGAGAAACAGGAGACAGAAAGAGAGAAAAAGAAAGAAAGAGAAACAAAAAGAAAGAAGGAGAGAGAAACAGGAGACAGAGAGAGAGAGAAAGAGATAACTATAAAAAAGAAAGAAAGAAAGAAAGACAGAAAGAAAGAAAGAGGTAATTTGTTGCCTTTCAGCAAAAATTTAACATTCCCTAACATTTGATCCTAAGAGAAAAGCTAAAGAATATTCTCTAATAGAGAAAATAGTCGGTGGCGACTCCCAGAGACAGGGTGAGTTGACATTTCACCTCAGGATGTAGATTGCAAGGCATGGTGGGATGAAAACAGGCGTAGAAAGATGGGCACCAGTCACTTTTATTGTGGAACTAAATGAGTGTTTATTGGTTCCCCAAAGAAATCTGAGGGAGAGAGGGGTAAAGGCACAGGACACCCTTGAAAAATCAGAAATAAAGGCTAGCAGACTCCTCAAAAAATAGACAGTGGTACAGAAAACAGCCTTTAAGCTGTACTCACCTTTCTGTACCTTCTTAGCAACAGCTGTCTCCATTAGAAACCATGACTTCCAGTATTATTCAGGTATGGCCTGGATGAGTCTGTCTTGAAGCTTTCCCGTGCTCTCCACAGTTCCCTGTCTATGGCACAGTAACATCTGATACTTCATCTCAGGTTCTCATCAGTTTCTTCATGCACTTGGACAGGCTCCCAGTCGCAGATTCTGGAGGCCTTAGAATTCAGGCCTAGTCAACTCAGCAGCTCCTCACACACCCACACCACACCATGATCTGTTTATGAGGACCCTGATCACTTGACTTCTCTGAATCTTTATACTCTCCCCAGCATGCACCAATGGCAAGAAAATTCCTACTGGTTGGCTAAGAGAAGTATGCATATTCATAACCCAGTTTCACTGCAGCTCATCATACTAATGCCAGAGGTACCAATGGCACCTACTGGCAAAAGGGAGGAACTACAGCTGCACTAGACTTAGGGGAAACCCAAATGATGAAATACACTTGCCGACCACTTTATTAGGTACACCTTGCTAGTGCCAAGAAAATCTCCCCCACACCTTTAAACCACCACCAGCAGCCTAAACCATTGATACAAGGCAGGATGGATCCATGCTTTCATGTTGTTTATGCCAAATTCTGACTCTACCATTTGAATGTCGCAGCAACCAGTCTGCCCATTCTCCTCTGACTTCTGACATCAACAAGGCATTTTCGTCCACAAAACTGCTGCTCACTGGATATATTCTCTTTTTCAGACCATGCTCTGTAAACCCTAGAGATGGTTGTGCATGAAAATTCCGGTAGATCAGCAGTTATAGAAATACACAGACCAGCCTGTCTGGCACCAAGGACCATGCCACGTTCAAAGTCACTTAAATCCCCTTCTTTCTCCATTCTGATGCTCGGTTTGAATTTCAGCAAGTCGTCTTCACCACCTCTATATGCCTAAATGCATTTAGTTGCTGTCTTGTGATTTGCTAACTAGTAATTTGTGTTATCAAGCAATTGAACAGGTGTATCTAATAAAGTGTTTGGTGAGTGTAGACTAAAAATTAGTCAGCATCCCTACCACCCAACAAAGTTAAATTTGCTGGTAGCCCTATTTAGGACAGGGTGGCTACACTAACAACTAGTGACTCATTCCATCCAGGCACAGTCAGCTGTCAGCCAGAAATTCCAGATGACAGGTGAATGTTAACAAAGGGATAGTGTAAAAAAATAAAATAAAAACATAAATCAGAGTCCCCTTCAAAATTCATACCAGGCCATTCAAGTCTGATATGGATTTTAAAGGCGACACCTCGAAAAAAAAATGTGTGGGGTCCTGAACAAAATTGGGGATTGACTCTGCAAGGGCTTTTAAGGGGGCCCCACGAAAAAAAATGTCATTGGGTCATTCACAAATAAAATGTAAAAAGTGAAAATACACACACACAGTCCTTTAATTTAAAAAAACAAACAAAAAATTCCCAGATGTAAACGCATCAGCAATCATGTCTTCCAGCAATGCAGATCAACATCAAGCATGATACCCATCAACCTATCGAAAGTAAAAATAGCCCCCAATATGTCCAAACCCATCACTTGACTCTGGCTGAATGATATCTCTGGGTCCATGCTGCTAAAGTAAACTAAGGGGCAGGTCTTTCGGGTGATGTAATTGACCAAATATGGACATGACCAGGGGCATCTCATGGGGCCCCCTACTGACCCTGGGCCCTCGGGCAGTGCCCGAGTGCTCAGTCCGCCCCTGGTGGGAGGAAAACCACACAGGCACAGGGAGATCATGCAAACTCCATGCAGGTGGTGCCAAGGTTGGGATTTGAACCAACAACCCTAGTACTGCCAGGTGGAAGTGCTAACCATTTAGCCACTGTCCTGTCCCCAATATAGCAGTTTTCATTGTCTCCTCTGTTAGTAGCTCATGCATAGTAACCAGTACACAGATTTTGGCATCTAGGGGGATGGTCAACTGAAATATGCTATTCAGAGTAGCAATTACATAATGGGGTTTGCCCCAGAATGTTGACCGTTTCATTCCTCAAGAAGAATGTGCTGGAATTGGAGAGAATCCAGCAAAGGGCAAAAAAGTTATTAAGGGGGCTGGAGACCTCAGTTGTGAGGAGTGGCTGCAAACTGTAAATGTATTCTCCGTGGAGAAGAGACGCTTAAGAGGAGATATGATCACAATGTACAAATATCTAAATAGTGATTCTAACATAGGGAGAAACCTGTTCAATCTTAGGACCCTTAAAGTGTCACTAAACATACAAAAATAAAATCTGTCTGTATATGCAGTACTGCATCCTTGCCATACTCACTCAAGGGTTTAATCCTCAGCATTGTGTAAAAAAACCTTGTTGATCTTGCCAGCCTCTGAACCTTCCTTCTTTCACTGTCCCCAGTTCAGCTGCTGGCTCTACAGAGCAGCGTTGGCAAGCAATGAGCATGCTCTGTTTTATCTGTGTAGGTCACATGACTGTGGGCATATACATGTGGGCACATACAGTTGATGATATATAACAGCCCACATCCTTCCCTCCAACTTCATGCCCACTAACTAGCAAAATACACAGAGGGTGGGACAGTGAAAATGATTATCATGGATGTGTAGAACCGCCCACACCATGTTGTTGCTGAATAACAAAGCTTAGATTTCAATATGTGCTTGTATGATCATTTTATATAAGGATGTATATTTTAAATCTGTATTTTTCTACTGTATTGTTAAAGACTTTTTTTCTAGGGGCTGTCATGTGACCAAGAAAGCACCAATCAGCACAGTCTGGTCACAAGGGTCACAGTTCATGCTTACTCTTTTGATGTACATACAGTAGATACACAGAGGGGAATTGAAGCACCTACTTTGATCTCTCCCAGCATTTGGCTCAGCATTAGATATGAATCATGTGACCACTGTGTACAGCTATGGCATACGGGTACATAATATCTAACTTTTTTAAAATGAACTGCACAAAAATGAATAGCATACTTTGGCAGAACATACACTGAATTTTATGGGGTATGCGTTTAGTATCACTTTAAGAAGAGACAAGGCCACTCAATGAAGTTGAGAAGCGGTTCAAACTTAAACCACGCAAGGGATTCTTTGGTGTTAGAGCAGTAATGATGTGGACCTCCCTTCCAGAGTTGGTGGTGTCAGTGGGGAATGTAGATAAATTAAAAAAATATGTGCTCCTTAGTGAATGCAATGTTCAGAGATATGTGATATGGGAGTGACATAGGCATGCATACACACACTCACACGTTGAACTAGATGGACTGGTATCTTTATTCAACCACACCAACTATGAAACATACATTATTATTATTATTATACAGTATTTATATAGCGCCAACAGTTTGCTCAGCGCTGTACATTATAATGGGAGACAGTACACGAGACAGCACAGTAACAATACAATACAATACATGAGGGGTTCGTGGGTCCTGCTCCTTGGAGCTTACAATCTAGGAGGGAGGGGAGAGTGATACAGGAGGAAATAGTTGTGGGGGATGCAGTGGTGGGAAGAGCAGAGGAGATCGGCAATTAGGTGAGGGCGGGATAGGCTTCTCTGAAAAGATGGGTTTTCAGGGTGCGCCTAAAGGTGAGGAGGGTAGGTGACAGTCTGATGGATTGGGGTAGAGAGTTCCAGAGGATGGGGAAAGCCCTGGAGAAATCCTGGAGACGGACATGGGAGGAGGAGACCAGGGAACTAGAGAGTAGGAGGTCTTGTGAGGAGCGGAGAGTGCGTTTTGTGTGGTAGATGGATTATAGGACGGTGATGTAGTTTGGGGCAGTGTTATGAACAGCTTTGTACGTCAATGTTAATCATTTGAATTTTATGCGTTGGGCAATTGGAAGCCAGTGGAGGGATTGGCAGAGGGGGGGTGGCGGATACGGAGCGGTTAGTAAGGTGGATGAGTCTGGCCATAGAATTCAGGATAGACTGAAGCGTGGATAGCCTGTGTTGAGGTAGGCTGGCGAGGAGGGAGTTACAGAAGTCAAGTCGTGATATAATAAAGGAGTGAATGAGTTGCTTTGTAGTTTCTGGAGTTAGGAACGTGTGTATTTTGGAGATGTTGCGGAGGTGGAGCCTGCATGAGTTTGTCAGTGATTGGACCTAGGGCTGGAAAGACAGATTAGAGTCTAGAATGACACCTAGTACTGTGGCTTGCGAGGTGGGGCTGATGGTGGCGTTGTTGGTCGTGATGGAGAGGTCGGGGGGGGCGCAGGCTTGGGGGAAAACTAGGAGCTCGGTTTTGGCAAGGTTTAATTTGAGGAAGTGGAGTGACATCCAGTCTGATATGTTGTTCAGAAGGCTAGTGATTCGGGCGGAGACTGAAGGGGTGAGGCGAGGTGTAGAGAGATAGATTTGAGTGTCATCGGCATAGAGATGGTAGCTGAAGCCGTGGGTGTGTATCAGTTGACCAAGGGAAGAGGTATAGATGGAGAAGAGAAGGGGCCCGAGGACAGAACCTTGGGGGACTCCAACAGAGAGGGGGAGTGAGGGGGAGGTGGCAGCGTTAGAGGTAACACTGAAGAATTTTAGGGAATGTACAAATTAATCCAGTTTCATTCTACCTCCACATATATCTGAGCATGGTTCTGTGCGGTTGGTTGCAGCTCTGAAATTATTCTTGCAAAAAGGTAAAAAAGCAGAAGGGCTTGCAATTTACTGAAGAGAAGAAAGCATGGGATATCAACTGGTGTCAGAGGAAATTATGGAGCAATACAAAGATCAAAACACTGAGGGGGAAATTTACTAAAACTGGAAAGTGCAAAATCTGGTGCAGCTCTGCATAGAAACCAATCAGCTTCCAGGTTCTATTGTCAAAGCTTAATTGAACAAGCTGAGGTTAGAAGCTGATTAGCTACCATGCACAGCTGCTCCAGATTCTGAATGCTACGGTTTTAGTAAATCTCCCCCTATATTAGAGCAGCACATACTGTATAACTGTCTATCCAAAATGCTGAATGTAAACAAAAAGTCTTTTACAGAAATAATAACCATCCAAATGTGATAAAATGTAGAGATTTGCTTCATGAAATAACAATCACCACTGTGCCACCACCTCATGGAAAAACACTCTCCAAATATGGCCTTCCAGACCATAGGAATGTCAATATATACGCATGAAGACTCCCATACATCAGTCAATTCAATCTTGCCAATCATATATTTTGCTGGTAATGTTGTATAGTATAGTATATCAGCTCTGCTTCAAAACGTGGAACTGTGCACAGAGCAAAGAAAAGAGAAAACTCTTATAGACTAGGAACATTGATATTAGGGCACAACTTCAAAAAGAAAGCCACTTACATTTAGAAAGTGCATCAGTAGTTTGTACTGTAATTGCTGATAAACTCGTGCAGACGTCAATGCACCATCCAATTTTGACTTCTGTTCTGACAGATCTTACACATTGCTGGTACTGACTTCTCAGATGTCATGACCAATAAAGTCATCTTCGCTCACAGTGATAAATGAATACCCTAAAAAAAGAAAAGAAAACTTCCATAGAGTAGCAATGTTACTGTTAAGGCAAAGAGATCTAAAGGACACCACACACAATTATAAAGTGCATTAGTGGCAATATACTTCTAATAGTTACATAGTTACAGTTAGTCTGGCTAAAAAAAAGACCAAAATCCTTCCAGTTCAACCAAAAAAAAAGTTATAATCCTATACCCACAGTTGATCCAGAGGAAGGCAAAAAAAAAATTTGATCAAATTTGCTGCTGCACAGGAAAAAATTCCTAATAGCTTTCAGATATAACCATTGGATAGCTTCTGAATTCATACTCATACATTATGCTGAAACAGTTGGTATATCTGTCTCAACTCAAAAGTTAGCCTGGCCATACATTATACAATTTTCTTACAATTTTCTGTACAATTTCTGTACAATTTCCTTTAGATTTACTTTCAATTATGTAATGCAAGGGCCTGCCTAGTTGGATACAATTGAAAGTGTAGTTTAGGTTTGACCTCATATTATATGCTTTTTGGTAAGAAGTGTAAACTCCCCAGTGCCAATGTCAGGGGAAGGCCAGGAGATCACATGTGTGAATGGCCTATGGATAACGTTCCAGAGATGTAACCCTCCACAGATGGGGAGATCAGCAAACTGGAAGAAAGCATACAGGTGACACAAACACCTAGCGCATTATCCAAGGTTTATAAAAAAGTGTAAAAAGACAAAAAATATACTCATAAACATAACGTGTATATAAAGCCTATAAGACCATAGAGCCCAAATGATGGTGCGGTCTGATGAAAGTGACGGGTATAATCCCAACCATGGCTGTGAAGCAAAGTATGACATCCATGGCCTGTGTACACCTATGGACACTGCCTCTGCAGCTAAAGGTGGCAGAGGATGAGGGGTGGTAAAACTGTAGCTCCACTGCAAGGTTTTACTGCGCTCCCCAACATCACATGTGAATGAGTCCTAATAGTGCAGACAGTCACAGTGTTCATAAATTTGAAAGATAGTTAGGCAATTAGATGCATAATTTACTCTCCTAGAGTACCTGAAGGTGCTGCTTGGATTTCGGGCCCTTCTACATGTCTAGGTTTTGAAAAAGTCTCACACTTGGTATCGCCATACTCAAGAGGAATAGCAGAATGTGTTTTGGTGTGTAATTCTAAGCTAAGCTATGTTGTATGTTAGAAATATCTTATTAATTGACAACTTTGTATAAAAAAATAAACTTTCATTGTTATTCCACATTTTCTTGGCAAACAATGACATACTGTATTTAAAAGACTACCTATGCCTCTTACTCCAGGGCCTTCAAAAATGTGCTATATACTCAGGAAATTAGATGCATAATTTATGCGTCTAGATTGCCAAAAGGTGCTTCTTGGATTTTGGGCCTCTCAATGTGGTTAGGCTGTGAAAAATTCTCACACATATGGTATTGCTGTGCTTGGGAAGAGTAGCCAAATGTGTTTTGGTGTGTAATTCTAAGTATGCCCTTGCTGTGTGTTAGAAATATCTTATTAATCGTCAGCTTTGTGTAAAAAAATACTTTTTAATTTTCGTTCCACATTTTCTCAAAACCTGTGGAAAAAAAATAAGTCTTCAAAAGACTCATCATGCATCTTAGAAAATACTTTGTGGTGTTTGCTTTCCAAAAAGTGTTTGCTTTTCAAAATGTGGTAATTTTATAAGTTTTTCCACTGTCCTGGTGCTCCAGGGCCCCCAAAAATAGGTAGTCAGGAAATTAGATTTGTAATTTTGGGCCTTTCTATATAAAGTCTAACACATGTGGTATCCTCATACTCAGAAGTAGCAGAATGTGTTTTGGAATGTAATTGCATGTATGCTTATGCTGTGTGTGAGAAATAACTTTGAAATGACAACTTTGTGAAAAAAAAAGAGAAACATTTTTTCTTGTCTTCATTTAAAAAAAAAAATGTGCCAAAAAATTACAACTTCAAAAACTCACCATGCCTCGTACTAAATAACTTGGACTATCTACTTTTCAAAAAGGGTTCATGTTGGAGTATTTGTACTGTCCTGGGATTTTAGGACCTCAAGAAATGAGACAGGCAGTCAGTACATCAGGGAGTTTATAGGTTCTGTAGCTTTCACACATACTAAATAATAATACACTGATGTGTTTTTTTTTTCAACAAAGAAATGTAGCAGAGTATATTTTTGGTCTAAATGTATGAAGAAAGATTATACATCTGCAAAGCTGTATACCAGATATTAAAAAAGGCAGTTTTTTTTAATTTTCAGTCTTTTCCTTTCTGTTGTTAAAAGTAAGTGCTAGTGGTGGTTAAATAAGACCAAAAAAAGCTCTATCTTTTTAAATGATATAAAATTCATTTGGGTACAGTGTTGCATGACCGAGCAATTGTAACTCAAAGTGTGACATTGCTGAAAACTGAAAAAATGTCCTGGACTGGAAGGGATTGAAACAGTCTGGCCTTGCAGTGGGTAAGCAATACAAAGATGCCTGAACTTTAGAAGTTGGGTTTGGGAGAAATACACTACTGTGCAAAAGTTTTAGAAAAGTGTGAAAAGACTGCTGTAAATTAAGAATACTATCAGAAATAGAAGGGTTAATAGCTTATTTTTATCAATTTGCAAAATGGAAACTAAATGAACAGGAGATACATCCAAATTAAAGCTACATTTCATGTGAGCACCCTTTGCTTTCAAAACAGCATCAGTTCTTCTAGGTACACTTGCACATAGATTTGAAGAAACTCAGCAGGTAGGTTGTTCCAAACATTGTGGAGAACTACCCATAGATATTCTGTGGATGTAGGCTGCCTCAAATCCTTCTATTGCTTCATTTAATCCCAGCGAGACTTGAAGATGTTGAGATAAGGGCTCTGTGGAGGCCAACCCAATACTTCCAGAACTACTTGTTCTTCATCCACCAAAGGTGCATGGAACTCAGCAAGTAGGTTGTTCCAAACATTGTAGAGAACTACCCATAGATATTCTGTGGATGTAGGCTGCCTCAAATCCTTCTATCTCTTCATTTAATCCCAGTGAGGCTCGAAGATGTTGAGATAAGGGCTCTGTGGAGGCCAACCCAATACTTAGAGAACTATTTGTTCTTCATCAACCAAATGCTGATGGAACTCAGCAGGTAGGTTGTTCCAAACATTGTGGAGAACTACCCAGAGATCTTCTGTGGATGTAGGCTGCCTCAAATCCTTCTATCCCTTCATATAATCCCAGAGAGACTCAAAGATGTTGAGATAAGGGCTCTGTGGAGGCCAACCCAATACTTCCAGAACTACTTGTTCTTCATCCACCAGATGTATTATGACTGATTTTATGGACTCCTTCAGAGGAAGTTTTTTGAGGTGAAGCAAGAAAAAACAGCATGTCCTAAGCCTAGGTATAGGCTGTGAATTTTTTTAAATGTTGTTATGCACTTGAGTTTAAAAGGTTCACATCTTGAGACAAGAAATCATATAAAGCCTTTAGTAAGTCAGGACCAAAGTATTCATGGTTTCTTGTACTGTAAATATCTCAAAAGGAAAAAGAAACTCTTTATTATATAATAATTCTGTATAGTCTATATTATATTGAGACATCCTGCTTATGTTCAGATCAATGCCTTCTGAACTCTGTGTCACTCTTGTGGGTGCTATGAAGATTGTGGTTAAGGAGGCTTTAGCATTCTCTGATCATATCACACTAAACAAAGTGCTTCTAACAACTGGTAGACGGAAAGTGTTTGCATTCGTGTGCTTCAGAAACCCAACAATGTGTACAGAGCAGCTACCTATGTAATCACTTGGCATTGGAGGGCTCCCCTCTAACCACAAAGAATATATAGTAAATACGTTAAAAAGGTATATAACAGAATATGTGCATTGACAAGGATTATTCTAGTATTAGCATAGACCTTCTGATTATTGGTATTTGAATCTCTGGGATCCAGTGCTCTATAGTCAGTGGGCAATTGTACAACAGAGGGTGGGGACAGCAATCTATCAAAGGGAATTTTCAGCTATAGTGTATGTAAACCCTAACAAATAACTTCTTTTGATTTCTTCTTTTTTTGGTCTTGAAACACACAGCTGAAAGTGTTTTGTGGTATGTGTACAGACAGTTACCTGTTGATCCTGCCCTAAATCCATCGAGCTTTCAGCTTCCTGTGCGCTGTCCCTTTGATGCACTGCTGTCAGATAACAATGTTATTAATCCCGCCCAGTTCTTTCTAGCTACAAAACACTTTCCTCTCTGTTATAGTGAATGGGAGAGAGGGAGAGGTTCTGTGGCCCAAATAAGAAGCAAGCATTTTAGTATGACAGCACTGCTCCTAATTAGATACAGTACAATAAGTGAGCCTTGCCACCCTAGGACATGAATTGTTTTACTGGCTGGATAACCAGGTGATTAGCTCCGATATGTTCCATTTTTCTTCTTGGGTTTAAATACACTCAAACAATTAAAGCCCTGCTTTTCTTTTGACACTTCCAAGTGCCACATGGGTTTATTTACTAAAGCTGGTTAACTCAGAATCTCGTACACCTGTGCATGGTAGCCAATCAGCTTCAAACTTCAGTTTGTTCAATTAAGCATTAGCAATAAAACCTGGAAGCTTATTGGTTTCTTTGCAGAAGTTCACGAGATTCTGAGTGAACCAGCTTTAGTAAATAAACCCCACAGTTCCTAATGGAACTGCAGGTACAGATTTGACCTCAAGTAATAGCTAAATCTGGTACTGTGATTCAAGTATACTGATTAAATGTTTCTCAATGAAGGCCTCTGGATTTGAATGACTGAGCACTATAATTAGTTAGAGGTGAAGTTTGGATTTGCAGCCATGGGTTTCACAACACATCACGTTGGTTTGAAATTTGAGATCTCGGCAAACATATGTACAGATTCTCAGGACCAAATTTTTTCCATACCAGAATGTGCTGCATGGTCTTTGAATAATGACCAGCTCATCTAGAAGAGCCAGTATGGAGGTTTTGGATAAGCCAGCTCACTCATTATAAAAGGGGGGTGTAGAACAGCCATATTGTCAGTGAATTGGAAGCTGTTACAGGGAAAGGATTGGGAAAGCTAAGAAAAAACTCAGTAGGGAAATAAATTGAGGCAGATAGGAAATTGCACTTTACCTCTGATTGCTCACTATTTGAGCATTTACCCCTTTGCTGCCTTCTTTATAATTATTATTATTAGCTTTTTTGTCGTTCATTTAGTTTGTGGTTGATTTGATAGCAGTGGTCAATTTTAATTGCTGTCTCATCCATAGTTTGTTTTTTTTTTGGTGCAAGGCTTTCTTTGAAAAAAGTGGACTTCTGTTTAAGAGCAGTGGTGTTTTGGGGGTTTTAATATATTTATTATTCAAAGCTTTATTTATTTGTGGTACTTATATAGTGCTGACAATTTACATACTTTACATACTGTATATATACTACTGTGCAAATGTTTTAGGCAAATGAGAAAAAAATACTGTAAATTAAGAATGCCTTCAGAAACAGAAGTGTAAATTTGTTATTTTTTTATCAAAAAACAAAATGGAAAGTAAATGAACAGAAGAGAAATCCAAATCAAATCAATATTTGGTGTTACCAACCTTTGTAAAGCATCTTCAAAGCAGCATCAATCCAGCTAGGTACACTTGCACGTTAAAGAACTTTGCATGTAGATTGTTCCAGACATGTTGAATAACTAACCAAAGATCTTCTGTGGATGCAGGCTGCCTCAAACCCTTCTGCCTTTTTATGTAATCCCAGACAGACTCGATGATGTTGAGATCAGGGCCCTGTGGAGGCCAGACCATCACTTCCAGGACTCCTTGTTCTTCATTACACTAAACATAGTTCTTAATGACATTGACTGTATGTTTGGGCTTGTTGTCCTGCAGCGGAATAAATTTGGAGACAATCACATGCCTCCCTGATGGTATGGCATGATAGATAAATATCTTCCTGTATTTCTCAGCATTGAGGACACCATTGATCCTGATCAAATCTCCAACTCTATTTGCAGAAATGCAGCCCCAAACTTGCAAGGAACCTCCTCTATGCTTCGCTGTTGCCTGCAGACACTCATTATTGTACCGCTTTCCAGCCCTTCAGTGAACAAACTGCCTCCTGCTACAGCCAAATATTTAAAATGTTGACGAATCAGTCCAGTGCACCTGTTGCTTTTTTTCTGCCCCCTAGTTACTATGTTTCCATGGATAGTTGAGTTGCTTTTCCTGGTTTCCACATCAGAGGTATGGATTTTTGGCTGCAATTCTTCCATGAAGACCACTTCTGACCAGACTTCTACTGACAGTAGATGGGTGTACCTGGGTCCCAATGGTTTCCACCAGTTCTGTGCTGATGGCATTGCTGGACATCTTCTGATGTCACAGGGAAGTAAGCATGAAGTATCTTCTATCTGCTGCATTAAGTTTCCTTGGTCAACCACTGCATCTACTGTCCTCAGTGTTGCCCATTTCTTTGCGCTTCGTCAAAAGAGCTTGAACAGCACATCTTGAAACCCCAGTCTGCTTTGAAATCTTTGTCTGGGAGTGACCTTGCTGATGCAGTATAACTACCTTGTGTCTTGTTGCTGTGCTCAGTCTTGCCATGGTGTATGTCCTGTGACATGAAATTGTCTTCCACAACCTCACCTTAGTAGCAGAGTTTGGCTGTTCCTCACCCAGTTTTAAGCCTCCTACACAGCTGTTTCTGTTTCAGTTAATGACTGTGTTTCAAGTTACATATGAAATTGATGATCGTTAGCACCTTCTTGGTATAATTGGTTAATCATACACCTGACTCTAATCCTACAAAATGTTCTGGTGAGTGGCAGAGTGCTGGTGCTGATAATCACAGTGGAAGTTTACAGATCACTTTGTTGATCTGGATTGAATTAGAGCAAAAGCAATGCACTTTATTCATATGAACTGGTGGAATTTCTATCATTATTCTTGCATGGCCTGTTTGTCCCTATTATGTGTATGAATTGGATTTCAAAAATTATTATTTTTTATTTTTAGCTTATATTTATTTACTGATGAATTATTATTGTGTTTTTACTCATTGTATGAATTTAGGTTATTACGTTTACATTTTTTATGAGCTGCACATTTGTATTTATTTATTCTCTTTGACAATAGCTTGTCTGTTAGCTCTAAAAATGGCTGCAATAGACTTTAATGGAATTCGTTGGTAAATTTGGATTCTCTGATCACCAAACCCTCAGTGAACCCAGAGAATTCCCTATAAACAGTGCGATGGAGTTTATCTCCATAATCAGTCACTTGTAATGATGCACCAAAAATCACAGTTGAGATTATTTAAAAAAAAGAGTTAAAGATCTTCACAAAATAAATAAAGTAAATATTTGCTTGAATTATCCAGTCACATGAAAAGAAAATCCCTGTTCACTTTTAACACCCAATTATATGCAGATGAAAAAAATAAATATGAATTTTCTTTTCTCAAGAATTGATAATTTATTGAATATTTAGAGTATGTATTTTGTGGAGATTCTTAACTCCTTTCAGCTTCACTAAAGTGGAAGTAACAGTCACAACAGATCTAAAAAATATAGGAAAGTTTACTTTTTAAAAAATAAAGCCCCCAGCTTTTTACAAATTGCCTAAATTTATTGGTATAGTTTGTGAGCTTCTTTCTTCACAATACTAAGCTGAATTGTCTTAAATGTTTATTAAAATGTCAAAATAGAGTAAATAAAAACACCTTAAAACCCCTCATTCCCCAAACCCCCTCCTATCCCAGTATACCAAATTGTTTAAAAAAAAAATCAAAATTTAGACAGGTAAATGTTTGTAAGAAATTAACCATTGTCGTGAGAGAAAGCAAGCACTTGACTATGCAGTAAATAGAAAGAAACATAGCAATAACAAATTGGAATAAAAATTGAGTGTATAATTTGTGAGACAATGGCCAAAAATATTGCACAATGGCTGGACAGTAAGTAAGCCCCTGACAGTAGCACTGCATAGCAACTAACTCTCCCCACACGGACTGTCAGCTATCCCTAAACCACTCCAAAACACAATGATGAATTACTGCTGGGACCCCATCATTTGATTGTGAGGGGGCTAGCACATAAGAAGCCCACAGCATTGGCCCTTCTAAGCAAGCTGACCTATGTACAAAGGCCAGGAAGTACATTATAGTTCCATAGAATTGGGCTCAGGGAAATTTATAATAATTATGCCAGGGTTTACCTTAAACCCATGATGACAGTGAACACAAATGTTTTCCCTACTCACTGGAAGATCTAAAGCTTTGAATCAAATTTCATCATTTATTCTATCCAGTTCTTATACTTAAATACTGTAAATTGTTTATATTGCATACATATATACAGTTATCTAAAGTAAAAAGTCAGTGCTAGTCTGAAAACCCTATTTCTTAGTATATAATATATATATATATATATATATATATATATATATATATATATATATATATATATATACAATAAAGTGCTTAGTGCTGTTCAAAAAATATGAATGACTATATAGGAATTCATACAATCAAAAAGCTCATGCATATACAGTATAACATAGTAAAGTGCTTGGTGCTGTGCAAAAACTAGAAATTCATACAATAAAGATAAATGTCCGTATACAAAAAAAACTGTGCAAAAACTTGTATATCAATCCATATAGAATAAAAAAAATAAAAGTTCAAAACATTTTTTTAACAATTCACAAAAGTCCCACATGCCCAATATGAACTATCCAAGTGCTTTTCTTATGTTTTTCTATTAACCAAAATAAAGTGCCCTTCACCACTTTAAGTACTGGGTAAACTCACCAGAGCCCAATGCTGGTAAAATGATAAAACCAGCAATTAACACACATCACTCTCCCCGACTTCCATCCAAAATTAATTCAAGAAGACTGTTCCATGTATTTATAAGCAAAAAGGAGGGAGGAGAGATGAATCTCTCATATTGTAAAATATATTAAAATATTTTATTGTTAAAAGCAACCATTGCACTTACATTTATTGTGTGTCTCCACTGACACAAGTATACAGGCTTAATCATAGGCAATGTTGCCTCCGGCCAGCAAATTGCCTCTGGAAGACGTTTGATGATGAAACGCATAGGGCAGGGTTCAGATGTGACATCACCACACACATTATGATCATGCTCGCGGCTTGGAGCTGCCAGTTTACCCAGTACTTAAGGTGGTGGAGAGCACTTTATTTTGTTGATTAATAGAAAAACATAAGAAGAGCACTTGGATAGTTCATGTTGGACATGTGGGACTTTTATGAATTGTTAAAAACATTTTTTAGACTTGATCAGTTTTTTTTATTTTTAATCGATTGATACATGAATTTCTGCACAGCTTTTTTGTATATGGACATTTATTTTTATTGTATGCATTTCTAATTTTGCACAGCACCAAGCAATTTACTATGTTACATATGCATGAACCTTTTGATTGTATGAATTCCTATATAGTCATCCATATTTTTTGCACAGCAGCACTAAGCACTTTATTGCATTATATATGGGTTTTTTTTTATTCTAAGGTATTAAATAAGGTTTTCCAACTAGCACTATCTTTTTATATTAGATATTGGTATTTGATATATTTATATCATTTTTAGATAGATGCTGTTTGACCAGTGAGTGCAGTATCATAAACTGTGGTGCAGTTCAAGAATTTCTTTGTACACATATGTACAGTACCTGATGAGTAAAGCAGGTTTTTGGATGAGAAAATTTCCAGCTACTTTGTTATAACATTCATGCTAAGGTTTGATCAGTTTAACTCAGAAATGTAAGCTGTGGCAGAAATGCCAGATGTCAAGGATTATTGGGGAGTTTACTGGAATAAAAAGCACTCAGCACCTCAGAAATGTTTGTAATGTGAAAAAAACCAGGGTGGTAGCATGGGATAGTGGTGGCTTGCCTTTTCTTAAGTCAAACTCCCACATGCAGTAGGAAAGTCATAGTTTTTTGTTTTTTTTAATTACTGAAATTCCTTTGCTCACATTGAATTCTGATTTAGCTATGCTAATGTTTGCTGTATTTAAATGATTCACAGCTTAAGTCTAGAGGGTAGTTAAACTTTGTTTTAATTTGTGCACTGCCTACACTTTCCATAAGTCCTTTGTAAGTAACAGTGGGACACTTCCCTGCTCTTGTTTATATTCATATGGCGGTAGTGGGGATTCATCTGGTCTGAGATACTAAAAATTATGCACATACACTGTTGTATTGAACGATCCAATTGTATTCTTATTGTATTTATTAATATACTGTGAATAGATAAGAGAAATAAGTAAATTAGATACAGTGTAATATTGAAAAAGCTGTTTCGCACATATGCACTCAGTTGTAGTGCTTTACTGCATGTATGTTAACAAGCGGTATTTCGCAAGTTGAAGCTGAAATTTAGTTATGTCTTTTTTTGCTACAGCTACAGTTACAAACCTTACTTGTTACTTAAAGTATGTCCTAAGTTCTGCAGGTTGATGGTTCCTGTAGAAACCCTCTCTTTAGTGATACCTGGTCTTCTTCACAGCTCTGAACCTCCAATGCTGCAGGGGTTAATAGCTTCAGGTTTAACATTGCAGTACATTGAAGATGGTCCCAATGTGCACTCACCCCTGTCATCCTCCTCCAAAATTTTTAAATTTTGAACAGATATCAACAATGAATTGGTATGATGGCTGGATGATATTAGCAAGCATAGTGGTAGTCTTGCATCATATACTATTTATGGTATGTGTTAGTGACAGCCAGCAATAGGAAGTGTTGGTGGCTTTGGGCCACTCTGGCAGTCCTGGCACCCTAGACCACGACCTTGGCTATGCAGAAATCTGGCATTGATCATAAAGTGGTGTATGATGTAGGATATAGGTTCATGTGATATAGCACAAATACTTACATTATTTACTCTGCTGTAAATTAGCCCGTGTCTTTGTATCCGCCGCAATATGCCCTTCAAACAAGGTTGATTGCAAATTGTTTGCTTATTAGTCCATGCTAACAACATTATTGTACCTCACTATATTTTACAAATCTTAAATATTTACCAAATGTTACAGTTCACACCATTTTTTCCCACATGTTTCTATTGCTCTGATTTCTGTTTTGTTCAAGGAGATATTCACTCATTCAGGTATCCTTAGATTTGCAGTAAAGGTAGGGTTGGACAATTTAAAGGGAGAGGAAGGTGCATTGCTTCTTGTTTTCTTACCCTAAAACATAACTAAAGGCAAAACATTTTTGTTTGGATTAGGGTGGTGAGGGATTGGAACCACAGGAAAGTTTTAATTGCTGTATTTGTCCCCGGGTGATTCCTTTTCTCTAATTGTCCGAATCACTAATAATAAGCTGAACATACCTGAATTTGGTTCAAGGTAGGTTCTGCAAACTTTACTGAAGTTTGGGTGCCGAATCCAAACCCTATTGAAATCAATATTGGCAGAATGTTAAAAAGTCGTAATTAAGATTTTGAAGGCTAATAGGCAAAGGATTGTCAATCAAATGAGATGAGGGACTAGGCACTGCCCTTGGGGGACATGTACCTAAGTTAAAAAAAAAAAAATTGTCTGAAAGCAGTGGCTTTAGTGACCCTTAACTGACAAAGGAAATATGTGTTCAAATTTCCAACAAAATGACAGCTCCTGGGCACTTTGTTCTGTTCAATAATTAAAGCACCTGGGATTGACTTCAGCTATACCAGATCCTTATGCAAGATGAGAATCTCATTTAGGTGTTAACGGAGGATCCCACAACAAATGACATTGGGTTCTCCCCACTTTTCATACTGGGCCCTTCAGGTCTGGTATTAGTTTTAATGGGAAACCCCATGCAAAAAGAAACAAAGCAAAATTAAATACATTGGGTCCTGCCAAACAGTAATTGTTATGATTAAGCACGAGATCGTGTGAAACGCGTTACCAGGTCCTGTATTCATGTCCTGGTGTTTTTTGTGTCCTATGGATCAATAAATACACACTATATTCATCTATCCTCCGGTGTGCAGCTGACCCTTCTTCCTACTGCCAAACATTAAACCAGACCCTCGTGTCTGGTATGAATTTTAGGAGGGAACCCTACGCAAAAATGAAAATAAAAAGTGAGGGCCCGCCAAAAAATCCATACCAGCCCTCTATTCGTGCATGCAGTCTGGCTTGTCAGTAAAGGAGATGAGCTGCCCCCCCCCCCCCGCTAAACCAGGTCACAAGACCTCAACATGGGGGGTATCCATGTTGATGAGGACAAGGGTCTCTTCCCAACAACCCTGGTCAGTGGTTGATGGGGTCTTATCAGAATTTGGAAGACCCTTTAATAACCCCCACATACCAGCTCCCTCCCTCACCATGTGAATGAGTAAGTACTACAGGGTACAAAGACAGTTGTCCCACCAGACAAAGACAAAGTCCCACCATGTACCTACCAGCAATCACATCATCCAGTGATTTAGATCCACAGCAATCACAATGCTCTTCTCCCACTGAACCATCAAAAGAAAAAGCCTGCTGACCACTGACATTTGTCCAGGCACATAACTTCATTCCTTCCAAATGACAGGTCTGCTGATTGACAGCTGATATAAATAAAGGGGTGGGGTCTCCTAGGTGATATCAATGACCATATATGGACATGACCAATTATGTCACAGGGTTGTGGGGATAAGGGTCTTGCCCTCATCAACACAGGGACAAGGTGCTTTGCCAGGAGTTCGCCCCAGCATGGTACCCCCCTCATGTTGAGTGCATATGGCTTGGAAAGGTTTAAGAGGGGGGCCACACAAACAAGAACATTTAGTAAGCCAGCTAAAAGGAGATGGGAGCAGCTTAAAGAAAAAGCATAATAGTAAAGCTTGTACGGGTGCTTCATTTTATTCATAAAATATTTTGACCATACAACAACTTTAAGGTGCATATATACCCAAAGAGGCCCTTGTGCTTATCAAATTGGGGAAAAGGTACCCCCAGGATGAGGGCATGTACTCTGTTATGGTTCCATTTTACTGGCCTGTGAGGATGCATGCTCGGACAAGGGTCTGGAATTAATTTTTTAGGGACTTCATGCTTTTTTCCTTGTTTTCTGCCACCCTTAGACTTAAGAGTCTGGAATTTATGGAGACCCCACACTTTTATTTGTTTTTTGTTTTTTTGCATGGGATCAACTTTGATGTCCATATTAACCCCCTAGCAAGGGTAGGAGTCTAATATGTGTTTTAAGGGGGAATCCCACAACATTTTTTTTGTGTGTGGGGTGCCACTCATTATTTTTTATTTATTTCAGGTACTTATATAGCGCCGTCAATGTACACCGCGCTTTACATATATATTGTACATTCACATCAGTCCCTAACCCTCAAGAGGTGTACAATCTAAGGTCCCTAACTCACATTCATACATACACATCTATATCAGACCCTCGTCTAGTGTAAAGGTCTGTAATAGATGAAGCTAACTCTTGGCCTTTTGTTATAAACAGAAGTAAGTGGCCAATGCTTTCCTTTGCTAGCAATTTCATACAGATATACCACTTCATAGGCAGGTGTAGGGCATCCCACAGGCGTGGGTTTTAAAGTATTTTTTTGCTTTGGTACATGTACTCCAGAGCAGTGCCCAGCCCCCATGGAATTTGTTTGACAATCCCTTGACTATTAGTCTAGAAAATCGCAATTACTATTTTTATTGATTTCAATGGGGTTTGGATTCAGCAGCCAAACTTTAGCTGTCAACAAAACATTTTTCGCAATTGGCAGATTTACCTTCATCTCCTGCTCTTATGACAACATTAAAATGTAGGATGTTCCCTTACTTTTTATCTCAGGGACAAGGGTTACCAGTCCAGTACAAACAAAAGGAATGATGCGCCTTAGTGGGGACACTGGAGTCTAACCCCACCTCACTCCAAAACTAGAAAAAAATGTTTTGCCTTTACATGCATTGTTAAACAAGCCTTTAGAAAGAAAGGAATTAAAATATGATTTTATAAAATATTTTTCAGTTTATTTGTTTAGTAAATATGAACTACTAAATAAGAATATTTGATATTTATTATATTCAGCCAGCAGGTGGAGCTCTAAACATCTTTCTAGATGTTTACTAGTTCCAACAAAGTTAACATTACACATAAAAACTACAGTCATGAGACTTTTCTATCTGCCCTCTCCTTTCTCTCTTCTCTCCTACAGTCTACAGAACTGTATGAAGTTTCAATCAAAGAAAGGTAACTATAAAGGCAAAAAATTGCTTTACAAAACATAAGTTTAAAATGTGTGAAATAGAATAAACCTAGCCAAAAAAAATGTAAATGTGGTTGTAAACCTCAGACATGAAATATGAACAAAGCACATCCTTACATACAGCGTACTTGCCTCTATTCAAAGCACTGAGCATGATTTCTCTCTGCTGCTTCGTACTGCTGTTATCTGATTGAGTCACTTCTGACAGCTTTTCCTGACACTGAGAGATGTTCCTCCAATCAGGGCTCACTATCACTGAGATCTGCAGTGTGAGCTCCCTACCCTCTGCTGCTAGAGCTGAGAAAAAATCCTTTTGATCTGTGTATTTTTAGAATGATCTACAGAATAAATGGCTGCAGATAAACAGGTATAACTTACGTAGGAAGATTTTTTCATTTCTGAGTAACATCTAATGCTAGTCACTTCATCTATCCCTAACCTTTGATGCCAATGCATTTTTTTTTCTATCAATGGCCACCAACAGAGCTGGAGATTTCTTTATCCCACCAGCCACTGACAATGGGGAGCTACTAGGATGTTTATTCTTCCACTCTCAACCAACACCAGGGCATTCTTCCTTTCACTTACTACTAACCTATGGGCATTCTATCAGATATTGCTTCATTTTTCCTCCTACTAATCACTGTTACCAGGGCATTTATTCCGCTGACTACTGATACTGGGGCATTTTCCTCACCGGTCAGTGGGGTTTTGGGGTATTTTTTCCTCCCACTGATGCTGGTGCTTTTGTTCTTACCAACCACTATATGAACTATGACTGCTTACATAATGTGAACCATTGTACTCTATACACTGTCAATGTGATGAGAGCCCCATATCCTAGATTTCTGCACACTGTCTGCTCCACAACATATGTTAAACACAGTAACACAAGCAATTATTTTCTGTAAAAGGAAATCTTAGATACAGGGTGTTGTTTTAACTGAGTCAGCATAGCACTGACTGTGTCTCAGCAGACATTTTTGCTTGTATCATTATGATACTAATTGTGACTATGTAGATATGTACAGTGTAATTGTGTTAAAAAGGCATAAGAAGAGAAGCAAACGGTATATGCAGCAAATGGTCTCAGTGGCAGGAATAGTGCCCCATTATTGGTGTCAGTGGAAGGAATAGTGTCCCATGGTTGGTGACAGTGGCTGGAATAATGCCTCAAGGGCTAGATAAAGGAAAACAAAGGGCCAAATCTGGACAGTCTTCTTAAAGGTCCCAAAACTTTTAGAGGCTGCAAGGGGTGATTTTTGAGGATCGCTCTCTGCTTTTTTTCTGGCAGAACGTGCCGAAACAGCATTCCAGAATCATACAGCTGCAGCCTGAGAGAGGGAGGGCAGAGTAATCTGTTCTCTGCTCCGCCTCTCCCTGCACACTGTAGGGAAGCTTGTTTCTTTGCTGGATATATGGGGGTCTCTATAAATATTTGGGGATGTCTCTTTGCTGGATAGGGCCGTCTGTTTGCTGGATATTTGGGAATGTCTCTTTGCTATAATATTTGGGAATGTTTCTTTGCTGGATATTTTGGGCTGCCTCTTTGCTGAATATATGGGGTTGTCTCTTTGCTGGATATTTGGGAATGTCTCTTTGCTGGATATTTGGGAACGTCTCTTTGTTGAATATATGGAAATGTCTATTTGCTGAACATATGGGGATGTCTCTTTTCTTGATATTTGGGGATGTCTCTTTGTTTGATATTTGGGAATGTCTCTTTGCGCAGTATTTGGGGATGCTTCTTTGCTGAATATTTAGGGCTGTCCCTTTGTTGAATATATGGGGATGTCTCTTTGCTGAATATTTCGGGATGCCTCTGCTGCGTATTTAGAAATATCTCTTTGCTGTATACATAGGGATGTTTTCTTGCTTGATATTTAGGAATGTCTCTTTGCTGGTTATTTGGGAATGTCTCTGCTGAATATATGGAAATGTCTGTTTGCTGAATATTTGGGGATGTCTCTTTGCTGAATATATGGGGATGTCGCTTTGCTTGATTTCTGGTGATGTATCTTTGCTTGAAGTTTGGGGATGTCTCTTTTCTGGATATTCAAAAATGTCTCATTGTTGAATATTTGGGGATGTCTCTTTGCTGAATATATGGAAATATCTCTTTGCTTGATCTTTTGGGGGTGTCTGTTTGCTGAATATTTGGAAATTTCTCTTTGCTGAATATTTGGGGATGTCCTTTTGCTGGATATTTAGGAATGTCTCTTTGCTGAATATATGGAAACATCTATTTGCTTGATATTTGGGTTTTTTTTCTGAATATATTGGGATGCTACTGATGTGAGAAGCAAGAGAAAAAAACATGACAAGAATGCTGGAATCATCTGGAAGTTTCTCTGAGCTTACTTTGGTAAGTGCTGGATAGTTAAAATTTTTTGCATTGCTTTTTATTAACAAATTCCATACAAAATTACTTGTATAGCACCCCCAAATTATACTTGGTTCCCTGGTCTCTAAAGGAGGCGGTTCTAGGGGGAGTGACCTGGGGGGACGGTGAGTTCCTGCACCTTTTCTCTGAAACAAAAATACTGTATATATGAGTGACTTTTACTGGGGCTTTTGAGCTGAAAAAGAGGAAGCAGGGGAATCCATTCATCTACTTCCTCATGACATCTCAGGTGTTTTTATCTACTCTCCCTGCTGCAACATCCTCTAACATGGAGAAGCAGGGGAGATAATTCAAACAAGCTGCTAGTCAGGTGCTTTCATCATACCTTATTAAACTGGCTGCTTGTATTGAATGCAGTCACTATGTGCCTCCATTCCACATCACAGCTGCATAAACCACTACACAATGGAGATAAGTCACAATAGTCATCTCAGGTTATCTCAATTTCATAAATGGACACAACTGAGTCTTTGCAGACATGTTTGTGGTTGTGCCAGTATGGTACTGATTTTATTTCTGATAAGGTTTTTGGTTGTGTCAGTACAGTACATATGTTATTTCTGTGAATACATTACTGGTTGTGTTAATTTGAGGTTGATTCACAATCTTTGTTTTTCATATACAGTAACATGGTAAGTCTTGCGAATTTATTTTCGGCTTGTGTGTATTGTGGGGAAATGGGGGCAGCAAAATGCAGCTGGTATAAGGCTCCATGCACACTGGGCATTTTAATAACACTGGTAACATTAACTGTGTAAAAACACATTAAATACGCAGATTTTTCAGCATTTTTGTATTAGCGTTTAGTGGCGTTTTTTCATGTTTGTTTTTTAGCATTTTTTAGAGTTTTTTTGACAAGAAAAAATTTTTTTTTAGCAAAGTCAAAAAAGCTGGTTTGCCGCAATTTACCACATTTTTCAGTGTTAGAGCATTTTTACAGCTAAATCTCTTCTAGAAACCCACTAGTCCTGTTTTTTTTTTCCAGCCAAAAAACATTGATTACAGTCTTTGTGTGCATGGACACCTAGGATAACATGCTGGGGAGTTTATTGGCTGTAGAAAAAAACTTCAAAAGCCAAAAACAGCAGCTGTAAAAACGCCCAGTGTGCAAGAGGACTAAAGGACAAAAAAGTTGAAATCCAGCCCTTGTGTTAGACACAAAAGTGTACTGCGCCTGTGTAAAAATCACTATCTAGTGCTACATATGCATTCATTTTATTAGTGTGCTGATGAAAATAAAGAAGATATTTTGCCAAGACCGAATGTGTACTTTGCCACTTGACTTCTGTCTGCTTGTACTGTCAACGTCAAGTAGAGTTTTTTGGGAATAAGCAACATTTGCTTCTTTTTGAAACAAGTTAGAAATCACTAAGTGGACTACTCTTCTTCCTGTCACTGAAAACTGCATTGATTTATGGCTAAAATTGCTAAAACAATGATATAAGGTATAATTGTTTTTTAGAACACTTAGTATATAATGTCATTACCAAGACAAACATCAAATGGGTCAATAAAAACAATATGCTATTTTTATTATTTTTAAAGGTCTATTGTTCAAAACAACATCCCATAAAAAAAAGAAAAAAAAAACCCATAAAACCAACTTAGCAATGTGCCAGTTGCTTAATTTTGGTTCATTACCCTAAAACATATATACATATTTACCAGATGAACTTTCTCAAATATATTGCATTTTTGTACGCATTTACATCTGACAGCAATTAGGTAGTGGGGTTATTTGCATTTTTCAACAATAAAGACCATTTTCCTGAGAATCTTTGTTCTTTAAAGTAAAATTAAAATTAGAGAAATAGAAAACACAAAATGCTAGCTTCATTCTTCTAAAAGGGTTGCCTGTCACAAACGGGGAACATTATAAAAAAAAAGCCAGCTTAACATTATTAAATAATTAAAAGTACCATTAAGTTACATTGTATACATTTGATACAAAAGTTGTTAAATCTTATGTAAATGATTTAACACTGATTGCTGCAATGGAAATTGCACTTCTTTTCTCTTCAAAAAAAATATTGTATTATGGAAAAAATACAATCTTCTACCCTGTACGTAAATAGAGATGGCTTAAACCAGTCACATTACTTCATAAACACAAAAACCCTCCACCTGAACATTGGTTTCAGAATTGCTGCATAATGTCATGGATACAAGTTTTGTTTGAACCATAAAGAGATTTCTGTACACCTGTATGAGACTGGCAATTATCAAATATAGCGACATAGGAAAATACCATGCCGTCCTTCTCTACATATTTGGTCACCACCTTTACTGAAAAGATATACTAATAGTTCAGAAAAAACACCAGTCGTTTTAAAGTAGAATTTCAGACAAATTTTCATGGATTTATTGCTATCAAGGAGTTTTTCTTTCATTTCCTGTTGTGCCAACGAGATAAGAAGTAAGAAGAATATCTCCAGTGGAAAACCAGACAGCAATAAAGGTTTTTAGAAGTAAAGCAGGAAATGATTAGAACCCCTGTCAGTTTATGTTGATATTAACAAAGGCAACAATAAAAAAACTTTGACAGAAGTTTAAACCATTGCATAATCTGTACAAAACCCCCCAGAATAAAACAGATAAAAGTTTGGCTGGAGTTCTACTTTAAGCCCCATTTCACATGGTCCTTCCAATCAGGTCTGTCTGTCAGTTTTTCAGGTGGACCTGAAAGGAAGATCCATTCATCCCTATGGACAAGCAAGTGTAAACGGACTTGTGTCCGTTTACATCCGCCTACCTAAGGGTCCGCTAAAACAAATGGAAGGGGATCTGTGCTCTTCCGTGTAGGCAGAGAGGATCAGAAGGTAGTTAGGTGTAAACTGAGCGGACACGGATGTGTCATCTGCCTGCTCTGCTCCTATAGCATGGGATCTGTGAGCAGATCCACTGCTGATCGGAATAGAATCCACCCTGTGTGAAAGGGGCCTAAGGGGAATTTTGAAAAAAGCTGACTGAGCAGACTGACAATCACTGGGTAAAATTATATTGTCTTTATGTGTTTCTTTTTAACTTTCTAGACATTTCTCACACATATTTAAAGTATAAGCAGAACTTCAAACAAATTCACTTTTTTATCATTTATGTTCACCACCAATCCTACCACCTTACTTCTCCCTTCCCCAGATGCATACCTACCTCCTTCCCATCCTTCTGCAAAATACTTTTGTGTTGGCTGCACCGGCACAGTACATCCACATAGACTTGGAAGCAATTCAGAAGGTCATAGCCATGGGTTTGAGGCAAGTATGTAACTCAGAAAGGGGGATGGTGAGGTACTTGCAGAATGTTAAGGAGCATCACTCCTTTAAAGACTTGATGTAAACTCTATAGCAAAGAATTGCTTACTTTTAACAAGATTTAACAAACCTCATGACCAATAATATGATTGACATTGAAAGGTAGTTAGTATTATGGTGGATCAGATTAATCAGATATAAGTCGCCATAACAAGTTGCACTGAAAACTTAATACAGTGTACTTTATATTGGTATATGCTTTAAACTAGTGTAGGCTCGCCAGTGTATGCTGGCCACATGTCATTTGTTTTGCTGGATTACATGGACCAGTGATTTTCAGGGTTTGACATATAACAGATATTTCCTTGTTTTCTTGTAGTGTATACAATAGATAATCCACCTAGTAGTGTGCCGTGTGTATAATGGAAAACCCAACTGGCTAGCACCATAAGGATATAGTAGAGCTGAATTTATTTTATTAATCGATATAGCTCATGTTGATCATTTTCATTATGGTGCTTTAATTGCTCAATGTAAGCTTCTACAAGAGCTTTGTGGCTCTTCGTATATCTGTCCAGTATTATTGTATTACCCATCAGAAGCTTATATTGAAGTAGTGATAAGTATTCTAAATTGGTGAAGTGACAGGAGTGACTGTAAACCTTTACTGAAATTTTACAAAGATTTAAACATTGGATCCAACCAAACATAGCAGATAAGGCAGCAGGAAGAAAATCCATTACTTGTGAACCTTAAAAAGAAAACTGGGTCAAGTTTCTTCTCAAAAGGCAGCATTTCTCAATGCGTGCTGGAGTATACAGGCTTTTATATAACACAGTCATTGCATTCATCTATGTCTACATGTCCGGTCAAAGATGGTTTATAAAGTAATTAAGTAAGGTGTGTATTTCAGACCCAAGCCTCTTGCATAGATGAAGATCATATTATCACATTTCCCACAAAGCTCCACTTAAACTGAAACACTAAAAATGAAAATGTGAAGGAAATGTTCTTTATGGAAATGAAGAAAATGTTTTTTGAGCATCCCAGGTCCATCAGCTTGCTATAGAAAGCACTCATGAATGAAGAGGTTGCCATTCTGGTGGTAAAAGTCAAGCTGAGGCCAAAGCACACCATGTATCTTGTCTGACTGATCCACCAACTTCAGGTGAGGATCCCAAAATGACTGCTGAATACAGGCCATCTTGTCCTGTGTACTTCAATGTGTTGTTATCTGAACTGGTACTTCCACTTTGCTGTGAAGACATCATGGAAGACCCCACCTTTATAGAAATGTAAGAGAAGGTATGTTACTCTTTAGCTATAACATAATATTCTATTCACATCAGTCCATATCACACAAACACAGTCTAAGATATGTTGAATTAATAAGGAGATCCAGGGATCAATTGTTTGTGCAACTAAAAGCAACTTCTTAAGGGGCATTTCAAGGTCAGTCAAACATGACCATTTGTCTTTACCTCTAATTGTAGATGGCTCAAGGCCACCAAAATATTTGCATTACACAAACTATACAAATGTTTATGTTGCAAGTATATCTTAAAGATAAAAAATACTTAAGGAGAATAGGCTGCACATGTTCCCCTCTGTCCCTACTTCAGTTTAAAGCTGGGTAACGTTCATACGCAAGAAAATCCTTTGAACATCCAATGACTAGATTAATGTTGTTCAAAATAAATTGAACATTTAATTTGCTTTTAGCAATCAGTTTTGGAATGAATGTAATTCCTGAATAAATATCACATTCAGTGTTAAAAATGTGTTAGTTTGAAAAAAAAAATTAATCCTGCTCCTTTGGATTTTCTTGGCACTGCTGTTGAAAATGAACATCAATTTGATCCCACTATTAGAAAATCAAACAAACATTTTGAAAATTTAAAATTTGGAATGGAATTCTACTAGTGTATAGCGATCTTAAGTCTTCTTTTCTTTAGTATTAAACTTATTTGCAATTTCGTCAAAGATAAAATTAAAAAATGGATGCACTACAGCTGCCTATTAATTTCCTGTATCTGACAAATAAAATTAGACAATATAACTAGCAAACAATCAATAACTAGCCTTCATATGAAAATGAGTGCTCACGTTTAATTGTAATGTAGATACTGTGAAACGTTCATGTATTTCTGCTCAATGCATTTCATCAAATTACAAAAAAAAATATAAAATAATATATATATAAAATTATAGAGAGAGCTTTACTAATACTAAATCACCCAAACCATTCATACTTAGGGGAATACAAAATCATTTAAAGGATTACAGATTAGCACAATTTTTTTTTTTTTAATAGAAATTGTTAAGTCTAGTAAGGTTTTAAAAAGGCACCCCCTAAATTTTTTGTACTAAGTAGGCCATCCACATAATTAATAAATGTGTATTTCAAACAAGTGATATGGAACAGTAAATGATTGCTATAAACATTAATTAATAACAACACACTAAATTTATTTGTAAGCATTTTTCTGCATATGAAAAACAGCATTATCACTTTCCTATATATTCTCTTTTAAATAGTACAAATACAAAAAGATTTAAATCTGTTTTCAGGTGTCAGTTTAGTATTTTTAATGTTTGCTGCTAGACAACATGGTTAAAGTACTTACAGTGTTACTAAACCCAGGACCCTGTATTCACTATATCTGGTCTCCCACAGTACACAGAACATAGAAATGCAATTATTTTAGTAAATATAAACTGCTAAATACCTTTTCTCATCAGCAGGTAGAGCAGTCTTGTGGCTTCTATCAGTGTTCAGCAGAGCACTGGTAAAAGCTTGTAGGAGGAGTTTTCTCTAGGAAGATGTAGAACCCCTGACCTCTGTCTGGGCAGTTCTGATTGGTCCTGTACTGATCACATGCACTCTTCCAAGAAAAAAACAAACTCTCTAGCAATGCACACCAAACTGAGCATGTGCAGTGTCTCCACAGGATATGTCTTATCAGGAGATAAGAGGGGGGGCACTGGAAGAAGGGGAGAAGTCAGGATCAAACAGCCTTTTTACACAATGCAGAGGATTAACCAGGGGCAGACTGACAACTCATGGGGCCCCGGGCAATAGGGGATCATGGGGCCCCTGTGTCCTTGCCCAAACTCAAAAAAGCCTATGAAAAAGGTACTAGGGGCATCTCATGGGGCCCCCTACTGACCCCGGGCCCTCGGGCAGTGCCCAAGTTTTCCATTGTTCAGTCCGCCCCTGGGATTAACCCATTAGGTTCCACAGTGAGTATAACAAGCATGCATTACTGCATACACAGAATGATTTTACTGTTGTGGGTTTAGTAACACTTTAAATCTATATTGCTGCTCTTTAAACAGAGTATTTCATAAATATCTAAGATTATAAAAGTAACTCATGCCAATAAAATGTTTTACATGTGTTTCTGAAGGTTGCACAATAGATCAGTAAGAAAAAAGAAATCCAGCAGTAACTGGAAGTAAGCTATTATTACAACTCATAAAACAAAATCCTGGTTTATGCTTGTCGATGAACTGTATGTGCTGTAAAATATTTGGAATCATTAAAACTATTGCAAGCCATTGTAGCAGCACCTTTGTACCTTCCTTATCCGCCATGTTGAGAAATACTCTAACATGCTTTTGGTCATTGCCAGCAATTTATTTATAAAGAGAGAGGAGATGTGAATATAAAAGAATCTATTGGGATTGGGACGCGACCTCTTTATCTACTGTTGTTATTTATGTTGCACTAGAAAGCTAGTCATTACTTTTCTCAACAATATCTATTACTTTGTGCAAAGGCTTCCAAATTCAAACTGCAAGATAGATATGTGTTTTGCCTCTCTGAGGAATTCACACAGCCAGACATATCAGGCACACTCCGTTAGGAATTCCACACAGCTAGACTTAAGTTGTCACTGTAAATTATGACATCGAGGTTTGCAAGAAGGATCTAATAACTATGGAATTGCAGCAAAAGGCCAATATTATTGAGTCCCATTATTCCCATTTAGTGGTTTTGATTAATTACCCTTACTCCACCCTTCTTAAAGTGAACCAGTCATGTATTTATTTTAATATAATATTCATGATTTATAAATTAAGAGTGCTTTATGCTAGCAGGGTGAACCAGTGCTATAAAGGAAACAGGAATGAAACTTTCCTTGGGCTGGTCGGGGAAAGGGGCCCACCAATAGATTTATTAATGATAGAACCTGAGGTCAGACGTTCTAAAATTGTCATAAAGCTAAAGACTTGTTTTTTTTTCTATGGGAAGCTTTACAGTCATGTTGGCCAAAAGCTTAGAAGATATAAATGGAAATAAAATAGAAAAATTCAGAGAATTGCATTGGTGGAAACGCAAACTAACTTTGGTAAAACAGAAATGTGCAATAAGGATAATTTAAATGCCAGTCTTGAGGAAGTGTTGGTGGCAATGTGTTCTTTGATATTATTAACAATACAGCATTGACAGAGCGATCAGTCATAATGGTTGCAGGGGTATTAAGGCCCTTTATACTGTCAGTAGACATTTAGGTCATGCTATTATTTTTTAGAGAACATGCATCCTGACAAACTCAACAATAATAAGGCTCCATGTACACTGCAGCTGATAACCTCACGTTTAGGAGGCTTTTCTGCATTTTTTTCAGCAGCCCCTGAACTCTCCCTAATGTTTTCCTATGTGTCCATGTACACTATGTCGTCTACAATTGTTTACAGTCAGTTGAGTTTACAGTAGTTTTTTTGAATGCACCAAACTTACATTCAGGAGTAGATTTTATCAGTGTTTCAATCAGCAAACGCTTGTAAACACGTTTAAACGCTGCTAACCGTCTTTATAAGTGTTTGGAATTTTTTTTTAATGCTAACATTTCCAGATGCTGTCCAGAGCGTTTTTTCATCATGAAAAATGCATGCAAAGCGTTTTCCCAGTACTCAAATAGACCTAGCACACCATACTTGTGGTTTTGCATGAAAGAAAATATGTTAGACACTGCTGCAATAATTTCTGCACAGGAATGAGCTGGAACACATCCAAACACCACAAAAAAAAACAGCTAATCTCAAAAAATACTGCTCTCTCTGCTTCTGCTCTCTCTATTTCTCTCAAAATGTCTGAAACAGTTAATTCTTTACTGTTTTTCAGTGCATTCTGGGCATTTTGGAAGGTCTCCTGAGGTTATCTTTAAAAAATGCTTTTAAACACGCATAAACGCGGTATGCAAACGCGGCTAAACTGACTTTTTTAACCTATGTTTTCCAGCAGTCAGTTTCCATCGTTCAGAAGTGTCCCGTGTACATGCAGCCTAAAAGTTAAATTCTTATTTGTAGGTTGCTTGTTCAGAGGATTTTCATGCGTAGCTTTCTGAATATTATACGGATAGTTATTATCATCTGCAAAGATGTTAACATAGATTCAATGGGCCACACGTAAATGTTACTCTTTTAAAATGTTCCCAATTAGCACATTTCACCCTAACAAAAAATAAATGTTAATATTTATAATGGACTTTTAAGATATGGGTTTGTCTTGGCAGACTGAAATGTTGATCATTGATTTCTAACTTTGCTCCAGAATATTGTGCAAACATATACATAGTAATAGTTAACGTATTATGTTTAAACTGTACATATTAACATGAAAATCCATATTGCTGGCTTTGGTACACAGCTGAGCATCCCTGTGTGTGAAGATTTGGGTGTGTAGGTAAAATATCTGTGGTATGAAGATGAAAGTGCTGACACCACTTTTTAGTGAATGGATTTATGCCAGAATCTCACAGTGCTGGGAACTGTTTTGCAATAAATCCATTTAGTGCCCTAAACAGTAAATTCTTTTAGCATTCCTTCACTTCAGCTAAGCAATGCTGTATGGATTGCTGTAATCCAGCAGTTTTTTATATGCATGATTATCCTGGGAGCATATGTAATGATACAGATGTGCGCAGACGTTAAACAACTGTTATCTGTGTCCCTTAGGTTGAATCACCAAAATATAGTAATACCTGCATCCATTACTTATACGGTATGTACTACTAGAAGTCTCCTTGGGGGTTGGTAAGTGAAAGAAAGTTAGTTTTATAAGGGGAAAGGAAAAGATCTAGTTTGGTTATGTTTAAGAGGAAATTAAATAAGTTAGAAAGGTAATCATGTTCTCTAGGCTAATGAAACATTCACTACTTTATCTGGAGATGTACTAACATTTTTACTTTCATTTTTTTCTTCAATAAAATATGTTGTAGAACTAAAGCCAAAACATTTGTTTTTGGTTTTGCATAGAGTAGGTAAGGGTAAAATCCCTTGTCAGGAACCCAGGAAGTTTTTATCTTGTACCTTCTAGATGGTATATAAAGCCTTGACACTTATTCCCATGCTTGTGGAGATCATCAAGAGCATCCGTGCACACAGAAACAGATGGGATAAGACAATGTTGTGCTGCGCAGTATGACAATGACGTCATACTACACCTCACAAATTCTGTCATTCACCCTGGGACTTGCAAGACTTTGGGTATTCTGGTTTACTGTTTTGGAGACTGAATGCCAAGGAAACTATACCATCACATTGGCTAAATGGTTAGCACTTCCGCCTGGCAGTACTAGGGTTGTTGGTTTGAATCTCAACCATGGCACCTCCTGCCTGGAGTTTGTATGTTCTCCCTGTGCCTGCGTGGGTTTCCTCTGGGTACTCCAGCTTCCTCCCACACTCCAAAGACATGCTGGTGGGTTAATTGGCTCCTATCTAAATTGGCCCTAGTATGTGTATGAATATAAATTATAGACCTTAGATTGTACGCCCCTTAAGGGTTAGGGACTGATGTGAATGTACATATGTGCATAAAATGATGGTGCTATATAATTACCTGAAATAAATAAATTAAATAAATAAATCAGTATAGTGTGGAAAGTAGTTATGTTCCGTAATTAGCCAATATAGCAAACAAAGTGCTAGAGTATCATGATAATACCAAGGGAGTGTATTCAGTAACATTGAGCATGAGCATAAGGCATGAATTCTCCATTAAGGTCTCTCTGTTCTTTGCAAAACCATATTCATATCTGATAGCAGAATGTTGAAATAAAAAGTCAGCACGTAAATATATAATTTCTGTTTGAGTATGTATATTTTACATGTGCTCAAGTAGGGCAGATAAAATTCTTGCAAACATACTATCAAGTACAGAAAGCTAAATGTTTGCTGAGATAACTTCCCCTAGATAAGATAGGGAGAGAGATAAGACAGTGTATTGTATTCTTAAGCTATCATTATGACATTTACCCCAGAAGCAGTGCTCTGATTGTTAGGAGAACCGTTCTTTATACAGTCATCCGAGTTTGTTGGTGAAGTTGTAGAAGTTGGAGTCATAGGGATTTGGTGGCTACTGGTACCTGAAAAAGTCATTGTTTTTTACATACAATAGTTTAGTCATACTGAACACACAAAGTTCATTCACAAAGAGGGAATTTGCATATTTATCTACATTAGATGCCCATGTGAGAGCTGATGACCAGGCACAAAGCTACCTTTTTGAAAAGACCCAGGCATCACATTTATTAGACTATCGGGTGGTTGGATTGCTCCACTCCAAACCCCCCCCCCCCCAACACAAACATTCTGTCTTAATATTTTGAAAATACCCATGATTTTACAATCTCCTCTTTTCCTTCTCTTCCTATTTCTAACATCTTACATTTTCCCCTTCAAGAAGAACAACGCAGAACTATGTCAAGCCTTCCCATATGGAAGAAAAATATATTTGAAGTATATTTTAAAAATATTCTTCCCAAATATATTGCCATATATTTGAAATACTACAATTTTGGCCATATTCAATATATTTCAATAAATAAATATATTTTTTAATATATATATATATATATATATATATATACTGCATGTTGAAATGCATTTTATTTTACAAAATATATGAAAAATATTTTTAAAAATTCATTTCAAATATACTGTATGTCTATAAAAATACAAATCTTCATTTTTGAAATGCATTTACAAATATATGTTAAAATATATGTTAAAATGACTTTTTTTATATGTTAAAATAAATCTGAAGAATTTATTTTTAAAAATACATTCTTCAGATTTTTTTTAACATATAAAAAAGTAATTTTAACATATATTTTTACATATATTTGTACATGCATTCCAAAAATGTAGATCTGTATTTTTAAAGACATACAGTATATTTGAAATGTATTTAAAAAATATTTTTCATATATTTTGTAATAAAAACACATTTCAACATGCAGTGCGTATATATATATATATATATTTTTTTTTTTTTTTATTTTTTTATTTAAATATATTTTGAAATATATTGAATATGGCCAAAATTGTAGGATTTCAAATATTTTTTTCCATATGGGTTTCAAGAGATCATCTCCCTCTGTACTGTTTGACTGTAAGCCAGGAAGCTTCTAAAATATTCCCTCCCTGGCAATATATGCTGAACTGCACATAGGGAGAGAATCTTTCATATTAAAGTACAGCTGTCCTGCACTGCCTAAAACACTAACAAGTTATACTCTGGTACTCTGTGGGTCATGGTCACAAGAGTGAGATCCAGGGCCTACGATGTACAGGAAACTTGGAACAGGGCCCATGTAATGGAAATAATTAATGCTGTTCAGGATAGTCTCCATAATGCAAAATACTCTAAAAAATACTTGATGATGAATATAGCTGAAGATGTTCATTTATGGTGATCCACCAAAAAAGAGATGATGTGAACCCGTGATGATCATATTTTTGAGCAGTTCAAAAGTCATTTACAGATGGCAAAAGTGCTTCTAAAGTCTAACTCTGGGCACAAGAAAAAAACAACCCATGTGCTGGGGGCCTCCCACAGTGCAAGGAATAAATGCTCACTTTTGCCTAGAATTAGAGGAATAAGGTTTAATACTTACCTCATTCCTTGATCTAGCAGGGTCCTGCAGAGGTGCTGTCTGTCCTGCAAAGTCTCCTCCCTAAGATGCTTCTGGTCGCAGTCGCATGCCTGCCTCATCCAAATACAATGCAGGGTTAATAGCCCTTCATTGTAGGATGATAATGAAGGACAGCCCATAGCGACAGAGGCAGAGGAAGGAACGTCAAAGCACTTTGGCAATTAAATTAAATCTGCTAGTGACTTTTGAATTTTAGGTTTTAGCACAGTAGTAATAGATCTCCTGGAGGTATTCAGGGGAAAAAAAGAGGAACTTTTTGTTCTGGATAGACTTTTGTCTTTTTTCAGCCAGACTAACTATGTAACTATGTATCTAATGGGTGTTGAAAGGAAAGCCATAGTTTCTTTCCTTCTTTATTTAGATATACAGTATATGTAAATGGAATGGGCTGTATGTGAAACATTTTATCAATGAGCATTAATGTTTACAGGCCCTGTTTCTGTGTTTAGTTTGTAAATATCTATGTACATTCGGTGACCAATGTGCAGGAAGTGCTAATCGTATTCCCTGATACACAAAATGGCCCCAAAATAAGATACAGAAAGGAAGAAAAAAATAATGATAAAGTCTCATTAAAATTTACTCTTAGGTAATCATTAGACTAGTAACTCATTCTGCACAATTAAAAAAACCACAATTAAAAAGTTTCCCTTTAAAGTTCACATATTCACTGTACATACAAAAGAGTGATTCCCTAGGTTAAATCACCATGTCTGTTTTTCATAATATAAGATCATGTTTCTGATACAGCACTATAGCATCATAAGGGTCAGTCAAGCAAGCCCAACACTGAAGGATGCAAAATAATTCCACCAATTGAATGTATATAGTAACATACATAAGAACTTACGTACCATTATTAGAGGGTGCTTTTGATTTGTTTAGATTCTTTGGCTTTCTTTTTCTAGTCTGAATGCCATCTTTCTTCATAGCCAGCGGCCGTGGTACCTGAAATAGAAAAAAAAAAACAATTATTATATTTTAAAAGTATGTTTTTAAAAATGGATTGACTGTATTTTTAAATGGTTTAATTTTATGATGCTGCTTTGACAAAATGTTTGATGTCAGGCAGAAATTAGGAATATGTTGTCGATGATAACACGCTTAAGGGGCCTCCTTGAGCAGCAGTCCAAAAGGAAGCAGCTGTTGACGGGCTAGTTTTTTTTTTTTTTTTTTTCTTAAGTCACAGAATTCTCCAGTGGCATGTAAGAACACAGTATTAAAGACCAGCTTCAGCTTTTTTTTTTTTTTTTTCATTTTACTGTTTGTGTGCTTGCTTTAAGATTTCTTTTTATACCCTGTAGAACTATAATGCACAAGGTGTCACTAAATGTTTTAACTCTCCTTATTCTAATAGAACAGGTGGGGGATTTAACATCTGTGTCTCTTTTGGACAGGTTTACCCTCACTTACTGAAGTGAAGTGAGGAAATATTTCCAGTTCCATAAGCTCCAACTCCTCACCAGTACTATACAAAAAATCTATTAAAGTATATATATATATATATATATATATATATATAAAATTTTATTTTGTTAACAGTTGTGTTTATTAAATATGCTCAGCAGTATGAACAAGACAAGGTACCAAAAAATTAATTTTTAGTTGATATTTGTTTTCATATATGAATTTCTAAAATTAAGATTTTAAACGTAAAAAAAAAATCAACAAAAAGATCAGTTAATAAATTGTTATAATTGTATATAAAATGAGTTTTAACAAACCCCATTATAACCTTCCTATAAGAGCACTGGTAGTCAGTAAGAGATATGAAATGTCTTCACCTGCCCACCCTCAACAGCTATGACATACCGAAAAGGAAAGGGGCTCCTAATTTTTGTGTATGCGTGTTACAATCACAGGGCACCTGAGCATCCTACACTTTTTTTTTCAATGGAAAAGGTTGCTGTTGCTCTAACATTGCAATAGCAGTGTTCTGCTGTTCTTTCACTGTCCAATCAGCAGGCTGTGGGTGGATAGACGTTACCCGTTTGTAGCTAAACTGTGTCTTCCATCTGTCTGTGCTGTCTGCAAAGGATGTGTAAATCCCTGGACTGGATAGACAGAAATAAAAATTCTTTGAAAGGTAGAACATCTCCATTATATGAATTTAATCTGAGTGTTTATCTGCTTTTCTGGGGTTCAGCTATAGTATACTAGAGTAGAAAAGAGTACATTATTAGGTAGAACTATAGGGTTGGGCCGAAGTGTGCATCTTAGTTTTGTAATATTTAACAACGGGAAGACAAGGGTGAGGATGGTGGCATAGGGTTTTATTTTGGCCCTTTTTTTTTTAACCTTCTTTTATGAGGTTTGAGTTAGGAACTCTGGAAATCTCACCATGAGGATCCCCAATAAACATATAACACCAGTGCTTAATTCAGCATGTGTTAAAAGCAGCTGGCCATATTGGGAAAATTGGCTCTTTTAATACCAAACAACTAAGCTGGGATGTGGCTGTTACAAGTTAGCCAACATAATACTTACCCCATGTAGTTTCATGTATAGGCCACAGGCATTGCATACTGGCTCTCCCTCTGTATTTCTGCGCCATAATGTTGTTGTGGTAGTATGACAGTTGGCACAAGCCAAGCCAATTCTTCTAGAAGATGGCTAGATAAAATGAAAGGAAATAGATCTGATTATTCCTGCAGGACAAATTAAAAAAATTTAATAAAACAAGTGTTTTCTCTGTGCACACTTAATATCTTACAAGAACTAAAGGAGACCAACACAGACGAAGAAACGATATTGTACATGTGAATAGTAATTAGCGATCCGTGAATCTGCCCAGGTTTGATTTGTGAACCTGAACTTAGTAGGTAATCTCATTGAAGTCTTTTATTACATTTGGCCAATTTTAGGGCTAGTAGGCAAACTACTGTCCAAAAAAAGGCACAGGAACTGGACACTGGCATAGAGAATATGTACCAATGCAAAAAACAAAAACCCTCTGAAAATATCATACAGCAAAACAGGGGCGGACTGACAACTCATGAGGCCCCCGGGCAATAGGGGATCATGGGGCCCCTGTGTCCTTGCCCACACTCAAAACACACCCAAAAAAAGCCTATAAAAGGTACCAGGGGCATTGCATGGGGCCCCCTACTGACCCCGGGCCCTCGGGCAGTGCCCAAGTGCTCAAATGGTCAGTCTGCCCCTGCAGCAAAAAGGGTTTTCACACAGAAAATACACAAACCCAAAACCCAGTAAAAGCCACGCTTGGACTGCTTTAAAAGTTAAAAGTGGTGTGTTTGAATGGTATTTTATGAATAGTCCAAATTGTGTTCTGTCAACACACTGGCAGTGCATATTTGGCTGTGATTTTTGTTTTTCTTTACAATTAGCTTGGATTTCATAGAGCAGCAACACTCCAATCTGATTCAATTCAGTTTGGAAAACAATTTTTTACAGGTAGTTTTAGGGGTGACACATGTTTTTTTACAATAAATAGTAATAGACTTGCTTTGACAGACAGATAGAAATTGGCCAGTAATTTGCTGAGGGCTAGCACTGTTCTTGCTGATGCAAAACTGTCCAGCTGGTGTACGCACCCCCCCCCCCCCTCTCACTCCTTCCCCACTCTCTATAGTGAGTGGATAGCCTCATCCAAAAGCACCCCTTTTTGGTCCTTTTCAGTATGCTGGCAATAGTTCAAATGCCATGCAGTACATTATGGTTTAAAAAATTCTCCCAATATGCGTACAAAAATCACCAGGACTGTGAATCTTGATCCCACAAGCTTTCTGAATCTGAATCCCATCCCTAATGGAAATAGTATGAACTGCAGTTGACAGCTAATCCAAAGTCATTCTTTATGTTTATCTGTTTCCAGTAAAAAGAAGATACGGTAAATGTTCTTCCTGAAATAAAGCGAATCAGCTCAACCACTTCTTTGATATGTAATCAGCTAGTAAGGACATTTACAATATTGGTTGATTTTATGGGTATATGTTCTACAGCAATCATTTTTTTTGTTGTTAACTGGTTAAACATTTTTTTCAAGTGTCCCTTGAATGTACTTGGTCTATGGAACAAAAACCTTTCGCTGGGTTTGTATAACAATTCCCAATAATAATGAATCACTTTTAATCTTGCGATTAAATAGCCTGTCATATGCTTGTGCAATTCAGAGTGAGAAAATGATTAAAACATGTATAAGCAAAGGATAGTTCCAGAGAAAACTTTCAGTAGATCCATATATACAGTCATGGCCGAAATTGTTGGCACCCTTGATATTTCTCCAGGAAATCATGTATTTCTCACGAAACGTATTGCATTAACACATGTTTTGCTATACACATGTTTATTCCCTTTGTGTGTATTGGGACAAAACAAAAAAAGGGAGGAAAGAAAGCAAATTCGACATAATGTCACACAAACCTCCAAAAATGGGCTGGACAAAAGTATTGGCACCCTTTCACAACTGCGGATAAATAAGAATGTTACAAGCATGTGATGCTCCTGTAAACTCACCTGGGGCAAGTAACAGGTGTGGGCAATATAGAAATCACACCTGAAAGCAGATAAAAAGGAGAGACGTTCACTTAACCTTTGCATTGTGTGTCTGTCTGTGCCACACTAAGCATGGACAACAGAAAGAGGAGACGAGAACTGTCTGAGGACCTGAGAACCAAAATTGTGGCAAAATATCAACAATCTCAAGGTTACAAGTCCATCTCCAGAGAACTAGATTTGCCTTTGTCCACAGTGCGCAACATTATCAAGAAGTTTGCAACCCATGGCACTGTAGCTAATCTCCCTGGTCGTGGACGGATGAGGAAAATTGATGAAAGATTGCAACGCAGAATAGTCCGGATGGTGGATAAGCAGCCCCAAACATGTTCCAAAGACATTCAAGCTGTCCTGCAGGCTCAGGGAGCATCAGTGTCAGCGCGAACTATCCGTCGACATTTAAATGAAATGAAACGCTATGGCAGGAGACCCAGGAGGACCCCACTGCTGACACAGAGACATAAAAAAGCAAGACTACAGTTTGCCAAAATGTACTTGAGTAAGCCAAAAGCCTTCTGGGAAAACGTCTTGTGGACAGATGAGACCAAGATAGAGCTTTTCGGTAAAGCACATCATTCTACTGTTTACCGAAAACGGAATGAGGCCTACAAAGAACAAAACACAGTACCTACGGTAAAATATGGTGGAGGTTCAATGATGTTTTGGGGTTGTTTTGCTGCCTCTGGCACTGGGTGCCTTAACTGTGTGCAAGGCATCATGAAATCTGAGGATTACCAAAGGATTTTGGGTCGCACTGTAGGGCCCAGTGTCAGAAAGCTGGGTTTGCGTCCAAGATCCTGGGTCTTCCAGCAGGACAATGACCCCAAACATACGTCAAAAAGCACTCAGAAATGGATGGCAAAGAAGCGCTGGAGAGTTCTGAAGTGGCCAGCAATGAGCCCAGATCTAAATCCCATTGAACACCTGTGGAGAGATCTTAAAATTGCTGTTGGGAAAAGGTGTCCTTCCAATAAGAGAGACCTGGAGCTGTTTGCAAAGGAAGAGTGGTCCAAAATTCCGGGTGAGAGGTGTCAGAAGCTTATTGATGGTTATAGGAAGCGACTGATTTCAGTTATGTTTTCCAAAGGGTGTGCAACCAAATATTAAGTTAAGGGTGCCAATACTTTTGTCCAGCCCATTTTTGGGGTTTTGTGTGACATTATGTCATATTTGCTTTTCTGCCTCTGTTTTATATTTGTTCCAATACATACAAAGGGAATAAACATGTGTATAGCAAAACATGTGTTAATGCAATACCTTTTTTGTGTGAAATACTTGATTTTCAGGAAAAATATCAAGGGTGCCAACAATTTCGGCCATGACTGTAATGAGCTGAAATTGGCTTTTTTTTAAATGTCAGGAATGGAAGAATATGCCTACAATTCCTTGTGCATATATTTCTGCATCTATTAAGTGCTAAGACATGCAGTAACATTTTCCTATACATATATTAGGTCATGCTCAGTTTTAAGGTTTGTAACAGGTTTCTTTTAAAAGAGCATAAACTGAATATTCTGTAGTATTTTATAGCAAATAAAATGTTTTCAAGGGCTTGTCTAAATGGGCATTTGAAAGGCTGCTGCACTTGCCTGTTTCACACTGTGTGCACTGAAAATCATTCAGTAGGATGTGTTCTTAATTAAATGCTTTGCAGTGCACTCAGTAAAACAGACAAAACATTTTCTATAGAACATCAGATTCCCCTTTACTAGTACAACTGAAGGACACTGGCTGCACTAAGCATGATAGCAAATGTGAACACAATGTAAAATATGCCAACATCTGCACAGATACATGAACTTTGACATATATTTTAGCCATTGATAGAAGATGGTGAAGGTTATTTACTAAAACTGAGGAGTGCAAAATATGGTGCAATTCTGCACAGAAATCAATCAGCTTACAGGTTTTATTGTCAAAGCTTAATTGAGTTGAAGGTGAAGTTAGAAGTTGATTGGCTACCATGCACAGCTGCACCAGATTCTGAGTGTTCCAATTTTAGTAAATCTCCCCCAGTATGTTTTTACCTTTTACCCTACTAAGTGTAACTAATGTCAAGCCTTTGATGCTGCTCAGGTCTCCTTCTGAGCCCAAATCAACTATGTAAAATGCCATCTCTGGCTTTTCACTATTGCAGTCTCCTCTCTGATTTGGTTATAAAACATTTACATTTACCCTAATTGGATACTTTACAAATGCAGGTTTTCTGGGAAAATGAAATTACCCTGGCAATGTCTATTTATATATGGTACACACATTCTGAGAGCTATGTACAATCTTGTTATACAATCATTTCAGCTCAAGATGCTGTTCTTTTGTTTTTAACGGCATAATATATATTATGGTCAAATAACAATACATTTAGGTAGTTGTTCATTAAAGGTTTCCCAGCCCAATGAACCTGATAAATATAGCCTATTACATAAAAATAAATGCCTGTTTCTGTAAATGATTTTCTCTTATAGGGCATTTCAATCCAGAACACATGCTGCCCAGGACTGTCATTACAGAATTATTTTTTTTCTTTTGTATAGAGGATAAATATAATTAAAAATATGGTATTTTGATAAATACATACAGTAAATACATATAAAGATTGATGTTGTTTACTGAATTTCTGAGTTCACTTTCTTAGCTTTCACCACATTTACATGCAGAACAAGCTGTCCAGTAAAAGTGACAGTGCTTATGGTTGGGACAAAGAATAACATTGCTACAGGTGCTTACAGCCATTCTTAATTCACATTGTTTTAGATTGGATTCCCACCTGTATGTGTTTTATTAACAAATGTACATTTCCATAATTTGTCATTGCCATTAATTGTCCCTGCAACACATGCTGATGCATCAAACAATGGACAACACCCATCAATGCATTATACTGATGTAAACTAGAACCATTTAAAACAATGGTAACTTGTGCATGTGTTCACAGTTGTTAGAATGCATAGGTGTGAACAGATCCTCAGGGTTAATCATGACCCTCATCTGTTAAAATGCAGTTGTCTTATGGTTTTTATTAACTAGTGTACATTACCATGCTTTGCCATTGCTATAAATCGGCCCTATAACACATGCTGATGCATCCAACAGTGGAAAACACACATTAACAAAATTGACACAGATGAGAACTAGATCCATATAAAATGATGGTTATCCTGCATGCATGCATTCACATGTGTTAAAATGCATAAATTATTATTATTATTATTATTCAGTATTTATAAAGCGCCAATAGTTCGCTCAGCGCTGTACATTACAAAGGGGGACAGAACATGTGACAGAACAATACCAATACAATGCAAAACATGAGGGGATCGAGGGCCCTGCTCTTTCAAGCTTACAATCTAGGATGAATAGACCCTCCAGACTAATCATACCCTGGCACACTGAAACATGTGTCATGGTTCCTCATAATAAAGATGGTGTTTGTTCTCATCAAAACACTGCAGTGTGGTATTATGAAAAGTATGATATGTCCATTTGTTCTGCATTTTAATGTGTTGGGAAGTCTAAAAGAAGTAAATTGCATTTCATCAAATGCATAACATTGTTTGGATGTGTTGGCAACAATTATCTCCAAGTCTTGGTCATTGGCTGTTAACCCTTTTCCTTCCAAATTCCAACATCAAAAAATTGAAAACTCACATCAAAGCACAAAGGAAATGCATGTCGAGGTATGACAATACACCTGCATAATGCTACAAAAATGCACCTTATAAGCACATGCATAGATCTAAATGGGCACTCAATCTTCTTAAAAGAGGAGTATGGAAATTATAAAAAACACCTACATACTCACTAAAAATACATACATACTCACCTAGGTGGAGTCTGCATCTGTCCCTTGCTGCCTCTAAGGTTGAGTGCCAAGCGATCAAAGACCACTGATCACTCAGTTCTCGGTCATCAGTGAACAGACAGCCAGTGACTGTCAATTAACACCTCCTTGCTCTGCCCCTCCAGTGCTCACTGGAGCACTGGGCTGTTGAGGGGGTGAAGCAGCTGGCTCATGATGAAGCAGCTACTGACCAGGAATCTGGATGGATCCTGACTTTAAAGTCGAGAACTCTCCAGAGGCTGGTCTGGCTCAAGTGTTGTCACCCGTCAGCAGGCTTTAGCCTGCTGTCGGCTGAATACTAGTCACAGGAGAGTAGAAAGAAGTGCACTCCTTGGACCCATAGGAGAAGTAGGGCCAAAAGAACTTTGGCCCTACTTCTCCTTTAAATATAAACTATTGTTGTAACTATCATTGTAGCTTTAGAGCTTATCTAAACCTTTATTACTGTCAACTTCTGTTGGCCAGCTTGGCATGCATGTAAATATGGAGATTATAAAGGTACGAGTTCATTAAAAAAAATCTGAATATTATATTATATATTTTCATGTAGCAACTGCACACAGTTATTGCATATTTTTATCATAGTTCTTTTTTACATAAGTTAACTTTTACTGGGAACCTGTCACCAAGACAAAAGAGCTTGGACATGCAGCAGTTAAATAATACATGTGACTGTCTTGCCTGCTAATGCTATGGAATAATAATGCTACTATACAAAGTTCACTGTAGATAAACTGGAAAGAACGTTATCAAAGCTAAATGTTCAAGAGTGAACTATACTCCTCTTTTTTACTCCTGCACTGCAACATAATACCAAGAAGTATGTTTGCATTTCATGCATGTAGTGTGTTAGCTTGTTTTGCGCCTTTTTACTTTCATGCAATTGATTGACCTATTTTTTCACTTGTGTCTCAAAATCAAAGCTCCTTCTTTAGACCTATGAGACACATCTACTATACAATTTGTTTAGGATTTTGGTCATGTCAAAACATCTAATTATTTAGAAATAATAACTGTGAATGTTAGAAATTAAAGTGATGTCAGCATGGCTTTCATTAACATGGGAAAATCATTAGAAACTATTTACTTATAGCATTTCCCAGATTTAATGGGTTAGGTTACTAAAGGACTAGAGGCTGTTCACTTAGAAAAGCATGTTCACTTTGAAAGACAGCAAATGATAGTAAAAAAGGCAAACCTGCATTGTTGGAAAAAAATATTGCTACCCTTAGGATTTGCCCCTAGCATTTAGGGAGATTTCCCCTCACTCCCTATTCTGTCTTTCTTCCATTACTTGGGCAGGAAGAGAGGAGAAATCACACAAAGAAGGACACAGACACCAAGGGGGGATTTACTAAAACTGGAGCGTGCAAAGGTGTCCGTTTATGACACAGAGAATAGGTGCGATTCAGAGGATCACAGCTACTCTCTGGTCATTCACAGTTGATGACACTGAGGAGATCAGTGGAGAACATGTTCAGCCCTTCACTGGAGATCTGTGTTCTTCCTCCAGATTCTCCAGCCCGGAGCTGGAAAATCGCAGGAACCACAAACTAAGCAGTGATAATTTACCTCTGCTTAGTAAACTGATCTTTTACTGTAATCTCGCAAGATTATAGTAAAATCAGCCGTTTTCCAGAGTTTGTAGACCGTTTTCCCTTCGTTCGGAGAACTGATCTACACTGCTTCATAAAAGGCATTCACAGGAGAACTGTGATCTCTGAGAAATCTGGAGAACTGAGCAGCAATCATTTACCACTGGTTCATAAATGGACACCAAAATCTGGTGAAGCTTTGCATAGAAACCAATCAGGTTCTGGGTTTAATTGTCTAAAATAATTGAACAAGCTGAAGATAGAAGCTGATTGGCTACCATACAAAGCTGCAGAAGATTCTGAGTGCTCCAATTTTAGTAAATCTCCCCCTAGTTGTCAAAAGATTCCAATCTTTCATGTTCTGAAGCTAAATGTATGTACTAAACAAAAGGTTTTTTTTTAATTCCAGCTAGTGTAATAAAATGGATTGGTACTAACATTTTCAATCTTATGGCTGCCATTTTATGACCAGGAACATGTCCATGGCATGATGAATATTTAATTCCTGAAACACTTGCATAACTTCTATAGCAAAATGTGCAATTTGTCTCAAATCTTGAACTCTATAGAAGAACCACATAAAACCGGGAGCTCTTGATACAACTCTGTCACTAGACACCAAAACCAATTAACCAAAATTAATTCATTATTACAATGTCATTCATTACACTGTAACATTAACCCAGATTCTAGCAGACTACGCAAAAGCATGTTATATTATCCAAATAGTAAACAATCCAAATGATGTTTTCTTGGTAAAATGATAATAAATTCCCCTTTAAATGGTTGCAAAGCTATCCCGAGAAATGAATGATGGCAATCATTGCATGTGCTTACCACAAACAATCAGATTTGCTTCAGATTTAATTTTTTACTTCAATAATATATACCAACAACTTTGTAGTATGATGCTCTCCCTAACGAGAGCAATTAGAACAAATTGGTAAAGCTGGCCTTCATACAGTGGGGTTGATTTATTAACCGCTTACCCGCCGCCGCATAGCAGTTCTACTGTTACACGGTGGCATGGGTGCACAAAATCACGTATATATACGTGATTTTGCATTTCCGGGTAGGGGGCATGGGTGCCCTACCTGCACCACCATTCACGGCCATGTACATCAATCACCGGGTCCCGGCCAGTGATTACTGACAATCACCGACGGGGAGGAAGACTTCCTCCCTGTCAGCTCAGGCACATTGCTTGGGATGGCTGTGCACAGTACAGCCATCCTGATCAGTGTGCTTACAGTGAAGAACACCCCCCCATCCTCCTAGTAAAACACTCCCTACACACAGTTAACCCATTGATCGCCCCTCACATTAACCCCTTCCTGCCCAGTGTCATTAGTACAGTGTCAGTGCTGTTTTTTTAGCACTGATCACTGTATTGGTGTCACTGGGGATGTCAGTGACAAGTTAGTTCCCCCCTCAGTGTCAGAATGCCCGCCGCAGTCCTGCTAAAAGTTGCTGATCGCCGCCATTACTAGTAGGAGAAAAAAAAATCCCAATATATATACCGCCATTTTTAAACGGTATAACTTTCATGTAAACCAATTAATTTACACGTATTGGGATTTTTTTTTAGCAAAGACATGTAGCAGAATACATTTTGACCTAAATTTATGACGAAATTTGATTTTTTAAAATTGTTTTTACTGGACATGTTTAATAGCAAAAAGTCCAAAATATTGTTTTTTTTCTCATAATTGTCAGTCTTTTTTTCCTTATAGCACAAAAAATAAAAAATGCACAGGTGAACAAATAACACCGAAAGAAAGCTCAATTCGTGGAAAAAAAAAAGGACGTAAATTTCATCTAGGTTGCATGACCGCGCAATTGTCAGTTAAAGTAATGCAGTGCCGTAACGCAAACAATGACCTGGTCAGGAAGGGGGGTAAATCCTCTGGAGGGCAAGCAAGCTTGTTTTTTTTTTTTAATTAAAATAACAAACATGTTCTATCCCCTAGATTGTAAGCTCTAACGGGCATAGCAAAATTCATAAAAAACACACCAGAATGGAGTGTGGTGTGAATTGTAAACAAAAATGCATGGGGAACACATCAGGAGTGTGTTTTTGTGGTGTGAACTGGCCCTAATGCATTCTATTGTCAGAAATGTAATTTATTCTGGCCATTAGAATATAGTAGCCTCCCTGGCGGTATTCCTGAGTGTAGCTCAGGGTAAAGTTTCAGTACCACAAGCCGTAACCCCGAGCTACACTCGGGCTTACCATGCGGCACTGCTCCGGGATCTGTTCTTCTCTTACCTTGTTCTGCGCTCCCGCGATGTCCCTCCTGCAGTGTCCCCAGCAATGTCCTCCGGCGGATGCCAGCATCTGTCTTCTGGGTTCCGTTCCCTGCGACGTCAGGACGTACGGGGGATAGAACGGCGGGAAATTTGAAAATGACAAAAAGTGACATTCACTAAATTCACTAAAATCACATTGTAAAACATTACTGTATCAAACCATTTCACATACATTTTGTCCCTAGTGCTTTGTCCTGTGCCCTGCCTGCATTTTTACTGTTCTTTCCACCTGGAAACTGAGAAATGTCCATGGCGTCCAAAAAGGGTCCCTTTAGGTCAAAATCGGTTTTAGACCAGCTAGAGAACAGCGATAGTAAATTAGAACTACTTGTAGAATTGAGTGATAATGATTTGTGGGGAAATTCGTCATCAGACACTGAAAACTATTTTGCGACTTTGCTCAGTGATGTGCGAACTTGGTGCTATATTTCAAATTTCAGTGTTTTTGGTTTGATTATATTATTGAATAAAATGTATTATTATTATATTATTTTTTTATGATTATTTAATAAATTATAATTTATGTTTTCGTGTTTCAAATTTTAACATGCCCGGGATGTTTACTAGACTCTTGTTCGGACATATTTCAGTGATTTATTCCTAAAAATTACAGGCCTAAAATAAAAAAAATACATATTTCCATGCATAAAAATGTACCGCTTTGAGCACAGAAATATGGACATAATCAGACCGCTAGGGAGGTTAATGCACAAATGCACATAAACGCGCCTAGCATTAACGCATGTTTATGCCTGCTTGCACATTTTTTCAACCCAAATGCTCCTCTTCAGAATGCACACATGATTTTTTTTCCCCTGCCTCTAAACTCCTGTAAATGCCTATAGTGAGCATGAGCACATAGGTTAGCATAGAGGAGTGTTTATCGGCAGAAGAAAAATGCCTTTACACCAGTTGTTTTTGAGCTCAAGTGTGCATGAGGTCAAAGTGAATAAGGTGAAGCCAAGTAAAATTCACTTTGCAAAGACCAGGCTCAGCTTCACCTCATTCAGTAAACCAAGTGATAAAAATGACCATGCTACTGATATAGTAAAGTAACCCCTATCTATGTGTTGATACATTTTGTTGGAAAACATGTGACCAGCATAACTTTGTAACTATGTATCTTGTAGCAATGCAAAGATATATACAGATACAACAAAATACCACAGAGCTTCTGCTGAACCCACATTCACACCAGAGCATTTTGCAGCCTGAAGTTCAAAGCCTCCAAACTCAGAACAAGCCAAAACTCATGATTTTAGACTGCACCTCTTCACATTTAAGTATTCAGGTGCCTGTAGCTCAACATGTGAAGCTCCAAAATGTACATACTACTTTTGAAGCCGAATGGGACATTTTTGGCCCATTGACTTCAATGTAAATGCATGGGAAAAAACATACAACAATGTGTTTTATGCATTTTTTTTTCATGATAATATAAGTGGCCAAAAAATATGCTTGCAGTTTGATTTTACAAAAGGGCCGAGGACATCTTTCCCAGAATTTCTCACAGGTAGAACAGCTTATTCAAATGAATGGCCTTGCCCTGCATGCATCACACAACCAAGCCTAAAACACATCTAAAAATATTGAAACCATTTCATGTGCTAAGGCTGGCCATGCATTATACAATTTTCTTGAAAAATTTGCTTTAGATTTACCAAAAACCATATAATATGAGGTCAAACCTAAACAACACTTTCAATTGTATCCAATTAGACAGGCCCTTGCACTACATAGCTGAAGGTAAATATAACGGAAATTGGGCAGAAAATTGCATAGTGTATGGCCAGCCACTATACAATTTTCTTACAGTTTTCTGACCAATTCTGCCCAATTTTCTTTAGATTTACCTTCCACTATGTAGTGCATGGGCCTGCCTAATTAGATACAATTGAAAGTGTTGTTTAGGTTTGACCTCATATTTTGTGGTTTTTGGTAAATCTAAAGCAAAAATCTCAGGAAAATTGTATAATGTATGGCCAGTCAAAGGAAGCCTGCTAAGAAACATCAGAAGGATAATGATTGCATAAACCAATGCTGTGCAGCAACCAATCACATTCAAGTAATAATCTAAGGCTGGCCACACTATACAATTTTATTAACATTTTCTGTCCAATTTCCTTTAGATTTACCTTCCACTATGTAGTGCAAGGGCCTGCCTAATTGGATACAATTGAAAGTGCTGTTTCGGTTTGACCTCATATTATATGTTTTTTGGTAAATCTAAAGCAAAATTCTGAAGAAAATTGTATAATGTATGGCCAGCCTAACTAAGGCTGGCCATGCGCTATACAATTTTCTTATAATTTTCTGTCCAATTTCCGCCCAATTTCCTTTAGATTTACCTTATACTATGTAGTGCAAGGGCCAGCCTAACTGGATACAATAGAAAATGTTGTTTAAGTTTGACCTCATATTATAGGGTTTTTGGTAAATCTAAAGCAAAATTCTCAAGAAAATGGTATAATTGTCTTCATACACAATGAACATTTTTACAGCGGCTGTTTTTGGCTTTTGGCATTTTTTTCTACAGCCAGTAAAACCCCCAGCATGTTATCTTATGTGTCCATGCACACATAGGATTTAATCAGCGTTTTTTGGCTGGCAAAACCCCCCAGAACTAGTGGGTTTCTAGAGGAGTTTTTTTAGCTGTCAAAATGCTCTAACGCAGGTAAACACATCAAAATGTGACAAACCGGAGGGTTTTTTTTAGCCAAAATGGGTCTTTGTGTAAAAACCGCTAAAAACCTCAAATGCAGCTAAACGCTAAAAAATGTGGAAAAACTTGCGTTTTTAATGTGACTGTATACAGCTAACGTTACTGGCATTTTTAAAACTCCAAGTGTGCATGAGGACTAAAGATGAATTCTGATTAGTTAACACAAATGCATTTCCTATCTGGCTTGTTAAATGAATTCATTGGTACCTTATTATTTTATTAAAGAATGACACGGAATCATAGATTCCATGTGCTTGGGACAGAAGGGAGCACACATTCTATATAGCTGAACTAATTTTCAGGTATTCTGTGACAACTAACTGGTCCAAATGATTGATGTATTAAAGGGGTAAAATAGAGAGTAAACTAAAGTAAATTGTGTTCACTATGAGCATCCAATCATATGTGATTAAAAAAAGCAGTTTTGCTAGCATATGATTGGTTGATCTCAGTGAACACAGCTTCACCTTGTTTATTAACATTCACTATGCAAAGTGAACAGTCTTTACTGCTTTAGTAAATCAACCCCAAGCCACCTAACAGTTTGTAATTATGAAAAGCTTGGGTGAACTTTAATATCTAGTCCAATCACCTGGATCTGACTTATAGATGGAACATTCCCACTGGTGGCATATTCCAGCCTAATAACAAAGAGCTACTGTATATACAGAACAGGGACTAGCAAGGTGAAATAGAGCTAATTGAAATCTAGAGATGTGCTATATTGCAGATGTGCAGTCATAAACTATACAATCTGAGTGTACAATCTCTGTTCAATCCCCCTAAAGCCCCGTACACACAATATTGGACAAATGATCATCCGTTTTTGGGGTTTTTTTTTGCATGCTAGTCTCATATTGAAAATGAAGAGAATACTAAAGTTACGAAAATTTTTGTACGACAGAATAAAAATTTGGAAATTAAGTAATGCATTTGTATTGTATTTTCAGATGAAAACTGTATTCTTCAAACAAAAATTGTACAATCTGGTATCATACAAGAAACATTTCTGTGCTTGTCCCTTCGATCTGTTTTAGACGAAAGCTGTGTACTAACAATCAGATTATTGTACGAACGCTTTGAAAGCGGTATTTTTCATATAGTTTTCTGACCGTCTGTACTAGGCTTTAGATTTACCAAAAATATGTAATAGGAGGACACACCTAAACAACCTTTTCAATTTGTATCAAATCAGGCAGGCCCTTGCACTAGAGCTGATAGTAGATCTAAAGAAGATTGTACAATCAAATTGTATATGTTAAGGTTACGTGACACAGCCGTAAGAATTTTACTCATTTCCAGCACAATTGTTCCTGATCAGTAAATGCTCGAGTGTTTAAATGTATAAATATGCGTAGGTGTTTCAATGCCCTCCGTTTTCAATCCCAGAATGCACTTTTTGCATCTATGTTTATGCATATACATATGTTTACATGCATAAGCGAATAAATTGCATGCCCTCCAATGCAGACATTTTGATTTCTTGTTACAAATCTAAACTCAGCACAAGTTTAAGCATCTGTTTGCATGTCCCTGGTGAAAACAATACACCTGTATTCAGATCCATCAATAAAAAATACTCTGAAATGTGTTCTTATGGCTGGGCACATGTATCTTAAGCTGGTCATACATTATACAATTTCCTTGTTCAATTTCCATTAGATTTACCTTCAACTATGTAGTGCAAGGGCCTGTCTGATTGCATACAAATTGAAAGTGTTTAGTTTTGACCCAGGGGTGGACTTGACCATTTGGAAACTCGGGACTGCCCGAGGGCCCGGGGTCAGTAGGGGGCCCCATGAGATGCCCCTGGTACCTTTTTAATATGCTTTTTTGAGTTTATACAAGGACACAGGGGCCCCATGATCCCCTATTGCTCGGGGGCCCCATGGGTTGTCAGTCCACCCATTTTGACCTCATATTATATGATTTTGGAAAATCTAAAGGAAAATTGTACAATGTATGGCCAGCCTTAGGCATTTGCAAGCGTCTTTTTAATTATGGCTCTGTATGCAATTGCTTTATTTTCAACAGGACATTCACACAGGTGTGTAAACATGCATTGCATTCAGATCCTTAAGCCGGGGTTCACATTGATGCGGGTCAGAATTTGCAGCGTTTTCAGTGTGAATTCCGCACCGCATCAGAATCGCACCCCATTCATGCGAACTGCTGCGGGTGTGTATGTAAAGTTAACAACACCCCAAAAGTGGTCCGCAAAATGTGGTGCGATGTGCAGAATCGGATTGCATAGGTGTGAATACCTATGCGATCTGATTTTGGTTTGGACCCAAAAAGGGTCCTTCATGTTTTTGATACGGGTGCGGTGCGATTAGAGCCTTACAAAATGTATGGTTTCAATCGCACCGCACACAAATTGCATGTGATTTGCACAGGAATGAGGTGCAGTTCCTGTGTGAATCACATGCGATATACGCACTGCACATACGTGAACCCGGGCTGAGACTTCATTTGGACATGAGGTTGGGGGCAGCAAAAATTTGTAGTTTTTTTCAGCCTGACAAACACCCCCCCCTCTCCCCCTCAAGCTGCAATAGGCAAAGTTTACCCTTCACATAGCGATTGGCACGCAGCAAGCCTATCGGACATTACACATTCAATTAAGGCATCATGTACACATGAACTCCTCTAGACGTTAAGCTCTCCTTAACATGTATAAACGTTGGTACCACGTTTAACGCTTGGACATTTACACCTGGGGACGTTGATTGGCCAGAGTATTTTCCATTAACATGAATAATAGACCAAGTGCTAAACGCTAGCTGTGTTTAGCGCTTAGGCATTTATCCATGTCAATGGAAAATCCTCTGGCCAATCAACTGAATAAACATCCAAGCGCTAAACGTGGTACCGCATTTACACATGTTTTATGCTGCATTTAGCTTTTTTTTTGTTGGAAAAACCGTTACTCTCCTGAACGCAATTCTTCTGCGGTCAGGAAAGGAACGTTTAAACTTCCCCTGAACTCTGCTGCTCTTAAACTCTGATAAAATCCTATGAGCACATGGATGCATATACTTTTATTTAGTTGAGTTCAGGGGCTTTGGCAAAAAAGCACCAAAAGCTCCTAAACTCATGTATAGGAGTAGCAAAGTACATGAGGCCAAAATGCGGAAGCACCACAAATACCCCACAACCACTTGCAATGCAAGCGGTGGTGGCGCAGTTTCTCTGCAAAAATGGGGTTAAAACGGGCATTGAGGAGGCATTGCATCACCTGCTGGTAGCCTATGAAGCAAGAGCTAAACTCAGATCAAGCTTCAGAGGAAATTGAGATTTAGACACACATCTAAATCTAGACTTAAAATCTAAAACTCTGCTTCTGAGGACATGCGTATGCATTTGGGTATTGAGAAAGGCAACAGGACAATTTTACACATTTATGGGTTATGAAAGAACTTTTGCATCAGTAAAATGTGTATGGCCCTGCGAATGTAAAGTTAATAATATGAGGACAAACCTTAGCAATCTATTCAATTTGTATCAAAGCAGGAAGGCTCTTGCACTAGATGATGGTAGATCTAAAATTAATTGCACAATCAGATTGTATAGTGTGTGGTCAGCCTAAATGGTAGTGCCTTTATAGATGCTGTATTGAGTAGGAATATGATTTAATAGCCAAGGAAAGAAGTGACACCTGACTGAGTGCAGTAATATAATGTCTGTATTAGGGTCCATTCACACTACATGTGTTTCAGTTGCTTTTTTTCTGCATCAAAAAATAGGTGATATGGTTGTCAATGTCATAGTTCACATCAGTGCTTGCAGTTCCAGTGTGCTCCAGTTGCAGAAAAAAAAGTTGAACATGCTGCATTCTTTCTGCACAGAACTGTACTAGAACGTGGTAAATTACATCAAAAATGCACTGAAACACACTAGAATGCGCATGTCCCTATTTAAAATTAAAAAAAAGGGGGGGAGAATGAACTGGAATGCATAAAAACGCACTGGTACACGTCAAAAACGTGCATGTGGAAACACATCCAGAACGCATCTGGGCTGCGTTTCTGTAGTGTGAACCAGCCCTTAGTGTGCTGATCAGATTTGGGGTCATACAGAAGAGATCCTGTATCCTATATACCAGATGAAGCAGCAGCTGTCCCTGGTCACTCACCACCCTCTTCTGCTGTTTGATGAGCGGTCGGCTAAGGCCATTCATCTTGCTGTACAGGCCGCATGCATTGCACAGGTAGTGACCGGTACCGTCCCGTCTCCATAGGGGGGTCTGCACTGAGCCGCAGTTCACACACTCTCTGCTCTCCGGGAGCTCCTCCAGAACATCTGTGGGAACAGACACAGCGATCAGCTCCGATCTACACATAATCACAATGGGATCCATCACTATATTATTATTATACAGGATTTATATAGTGCCAACAGTTTGCTCAGTGCTTTACAATATAACGGGAGACAATACAGCAACAATACAGTTCAATACAAGAGGGTTAGGAGAGCCTGATCCTGGGAGCTTACAATCTAAGAGACTATAGCCAGACTACTTATGAATGGTATCCTATGACAATCCTGTACAAAAACGTTCTACTTCTCCTAATCTAATAAATAGCAGACTCCTCATTTATTTTAAAAGATGGAGCAAAAGTGGAATCAATGTTATTATTATTTATTTCAGGTATTTATATAGTGCCGTCAATTTACACAGCGCTTTACATATATATATATCGTACATTCACAGCAGTCCCTAACCCTCAAGGGGCATACAATCTAAGGTCCCTACCTTACATTCATACACATATTAGGCCCCTTTCACACAGGTGGTTAGATTTCAGCTTTTAACTGAAGTTAGAAACAATTGAATACTGTCCGTGCTACTTTTTTTATTTGCACTAACATACAATTTTGAGGTCAAGCTTTCGGGGAGTGCCCCCTTCTTCAAGGTCCAAGCAAGTGCATATAAAAAAAGTATCACGGACAGTACTCAATTGTTTCTGTCGCAAGTGCACTAATACGGCTACAATCACCTCCAACTGAAGTTAGAGAAACTTCTGTACCGCAGCTAAATGAAGACAATTCATCTCTATGGCTCCATTCACACACTACGTTTAGCAACGTTTTCATAACATACGGTTTTATGCGTTTAGGAAAAAGAAAGTTGACAGCATCCAGGAATGATGTACCACAGCTATCTGTACATAAACGCAGTTAATCACAGTACAAAGGAAAATTAAGTAAACAGTTGCTGTAGAAAAGGCAAGAATTTACTGCAGCAGCTGAATGCAGACACATGCAAACGCTCATAAACGCAATGTATAAACTCAAGTGATCTCTGTGCCAGGAATGTTGGAATTACAAAATAAAAAAAACATGCATTTACAAGGGGCAGAACAGCCGCCGTGTGGCCTTAGGGCCAATTTAGACAGGTTGCAATTAACCTACCAGCATGTCTTTGAAGTGTGGGAGGAAACCGGAGTACCTGGAGGAAACCCACACAGGCACAGGGAGAACATGTAAACTCCAGGCAGGTGGTGCAGTGGTTGGGATTCGAACCAACGACCCTAGTACTGCCAGGCGGAGGTGCTAACCATTATTTTTTTGGCAGGTTATCTTCATACTGTAGCTGGAATAATACATTAAATAATATCACATTATAAAACAAAATCGAAAAAAGGGGAACAGTGATCTGGTGTTTCTGTGATCTCCAGTACTGGGCATTTCTCTTTGCTGTAATAGAACAACTGTCACATTTCTTCTTTCACACTACTGTATTCTTTACTCCTCCACAGATGGAAAATCACTCTTACTGCATTAAATTTCCATGTTCCATGACCACAATCTGCAGTACTATGTCTACTGACTTGCAGTGGGATCACAAATCCCAGCATTTCATATTCATAATACCCAGGACTAGACATTACCTGTATTCTGCAGGCTGGGACCTCACTGATTGGGAGAAAATCCTAGATTTATCAACTATAGTCAATTATCCAAGTGTATGCTTATAGGGTTTAATTTACCAAAGGTACATAGGCTGTTTTTTTGCAAGGGAATTTGCCCCAGAGCTTAGCAAATATGATGACATTTCACTTTGCAAAGAATACTCAATCAGGCACATAATAAAGAAACTATTTTTTATTGAATGGTAGAAGTCAGCAGTGCCTCACCTCATTCACTAAGCTCTAGGGAAAAGTCCCTTGCAAAGTGAACATTTGCCCTTAGTAAATGAACCCCTAAATGTCTGCACTGACCCACAACCTTTCCCTTACCACTAATTACTGACTGACATTCCAGTACCAGCTACTGCTCAAATCTAAGGGCATTTCAGATCTTTAGAAACTCAATAGTTACAAAATACTACATGCTTGAAGATAGTATATTATAGCTGTCAGCTCCTGTCTAATGGAACAGATTTGATAATTCCTATAATAAATACACACTGCGATCTGGGTTCATTACTATAAAAGGAAATGTCATGTAGTATATACTTTTGGAATCATCATCAACAGATTAGCAAAATACAATAACTTTGACAAAAGCAGAATGTTACATTGAGACAGAAAAACATATAAATTTAGTAAAAACAGTATGAAGTTGTAAAAGTAGTAGTGGTGGTAGTAGTATCAACAGTAATCTGTTGCATATTATCATTTGCAGTAACTATTAGATTTGGTTGTGTAACACCATTTTTTTTTTTAATTAAGAAAATTTGACAAAACTCAATATAGATTTTTATTTCTCTAACCATTTGACACCAGCAATCTATAACATAAAATAATAATAATAATAATCACAGTAAGTAGTGTTATTTAAAAAAATAATAATTATTAGTATTATCATTATTATTATCAACCTTTGATGCAGATAGAGCAAGTTTAGTATAGGAAGGTTACTATTATTCCAGGAAGTGGCAATGTTACAAAACAGAAGTTAATTTCTAGAACAGGGATAGCAGGGACAGGACATTTTTTTTTTTTTAAATTTAGCAATCCATAAAACCCTGACACTTCAAGGACGTTAGAGTTAAACAGCAATCCGTCAGACCCTGGATGAGTCCCTGTTATATTGCACAATTTAGAGCAATGAGTAATAGGTAGAAATAACCCCAGTTAAGGTTTAAACCCTGCAGAAGGTTGACCTTTCAGGCAAAAATGTAGAAAAAAAGAAATTCTCTTTCAAACATAAAATTCTGCTTTTATACAGATGATTAATGCCAAGATTTTAGGAGCTTGATATACTCTAAACATTTATATATTCTAAACATTTATTTTGCTTAATTTAAAAAAAACGAGAAATAATAATAACAACAATAATAATAATACAAATAATAAAATCAACACCAACGACTATTTATTTTGGTTCTACTGAAAAACGAAATGCATATAGGAATTTGTTGAATACAAAATAAATTAGATTCAGAATCGCTGGTATATTTCCGAGTTTTAATACACGCTATTAGATAGTCCAGAAACAAACATTTTATTGAAAAAAATTATATACATGGACTGAGTTTACTATACACTTTCCGATATTCCAGAAACAAACGCCATTAATATATATATTGTTATAGTGTTTTTTAATCAATCTATTTTAGTTTTTTTTTTTTTTTCCTATTTCTATTTCAATAGGTGATATGGACTATCTGAGTTTACATTAATTTTTTGGAGGGGAAATATTAGACAGCTAGGTTAAGTAACGAAAAGAAAATATTTTGTTTCACTTTGGCTGCTCCTTGATCTTCAATGACTGTAAAGAAAAATCTCGGAGGAATTTTATGATAAACAGACTGTCAGAGAGTTTACAAATTACTAATCTCTGGAAGGGACGATCTACTCTTCAATGTTTACAAGCTGTGAGGATACTGAGACAGGACAATGGCGATTCTTCATTGTATGCATCTCACAGCATGACACAGGGCTGGTGCCCTCTGCTCTGCCATGGCACATGAGGGACCTACCACCTGACGGATGGTGGCCAGCTCTCCTGTCTTATGTGATCTCGTATCTGTCACTCATTGGTCTTTTATATAAATTGGATAATCTTCATATTGTGGTCAGAATATATAACCCATCACAAGACTACCAACTAAAGGGCTTTTCAACCCACCAATCAGAATTTATGCTACATTCACATGGTCATCAAAAATTGTAGTGATGTTTTAGTTCCTGCATATGATGGCACTAGCTTTTTGCGTAAAACTACAATTTATTAATACAAGAATGCTTGATCTGTGTATAGTTATGTCCTCGGATGGATTTTCTGTTCTAGATCCGAACGCAGTATATGTTTAGCACCTGTATGAATGTCAGCTGCGTTCAGATCTGTAAATAAAAAATGAATTTTTATGGCTGTGTGAATGAGGTCTAATAAACATAAATAACAAACAAATGACCTAAAAAAACGAAAAAAAAAATATAAGAAACACATTTAAATGCAAGATGTAGGGGAGGGGATTTAAAACTTTAGACTGAGACTACATTGACAAAGTTTCAACACAGTAATAATTATTTTTCGTTTAGCCATAACTATCAATTTGAGATTTCATTGGACCCAACTGAGAATAATTTTCACTTAAAAAAAAGTCTCCTTATCCTAGTGTGTTAGCTTTGTGAATTGAGCGTCTGTTCAGAATATTCTAGAATACCATCAAATATAATATATCAACTATACTATATGAAATGTATTTGATTGTGTGTTATGTCATACCACTGATCAGACTATGATCTTATTGCAAAAAAAATAAAAATTATATATATATACATATATGTGTGTGTATATATATATATATACACACACACACACATATATATATATATATATATGGCCTGTCAGGTCAAAGTTCTCCAGCACATCTATGTATCGTTATGTATATCTCATGGATCTATGGATGCATTGCTTCATGTGGATCAACCCCCTAAATTGTATGATTTCATACAAGTCATCCAGGATGAGTCCACAGATGAACGTGTACACACGACTATGTCATCGATCAAAGGGTATTATCTCACAGATAAACCTGGGAATTATCGCAAAGATCGAGTATACTGCCTCACAGGAGTGCCTTTATCAGATTGATGGTTGTGTCCATATTAAAAATAGCAGCAGTTAGTTTGATCTCAGTGTCAGGAATCGTTGTGGTGACTAATAAAGGATATAAAGAGTGCAGGATTGTCAGGAGCAACAGTGTGACAGTCTCCACCTGGGATGTCACTGCTGTCACCTGGGGAGAGGCAGTATACAGGGGTCTGCCAGTACATAGCAGTCAGATCAGTATGGATGGTTGTATCATGTCTGGATTTACAGAAGGAGGTAAATCCTGTAATAAGGAAACCAAGCTAAGATTGGTCATATAGGTTTATAACATATGTGCATCCACTCCTATTACATTGGATGGCAATTGACAGAGATCAGTGTCCAGCCCAGGTAATGGCAGCTCATTTTAGCTTTAGTTTGGATTTATTTCACATATATAAAGTTGATAAAAATAAAAAAAATAACAAGTAAATTTCACCTGAATCTGATCAGATGCTGGACGTTAATACATACTACCCTTCAAATGATTTCTTTAGTAAATCATCCTCAAGCATTAAATCTAATGAGGGCTTTCCATTTTAATTATTTTATTATTTATTACAGGTATTTGTATAGCGCCCTCAATTTATGTGGCACTTTACATATATATATTGTACATTCACATCAGTCCCTAACCCTCAAGGGGTGTACAATCTAAGGTCCCTAACTTACATTCATATTCTAGGGCCATTTTAGACAGGAGCCAATTAACATACCAGAATATCTTTGGAGTGTGGGAGGAAACTGGAGTACCTGGAGAAAACCCACGCAAGCACAGGGAGAACATGCAAACTCCAGGCAGGTGGTGCCGTGGTTGGGATTCGAACCAAGGACCCTAGTACTGCCAGTCGGAGGTGCTAACCACTGTTTTTTTTAGCAGGTTATCTTCATACTGTAGCTGGAATAATACATTAAATAATATCATCTTATAAAACAAAAACGTGATCTGGCACTCTCATATTTCCCTTAAACCGATTGCTTGTCTGAAATAATGAAGACCGAAATGATTTTATGTGTTTGAAGGTAATGAAGCCTGAAATGGCAATTTTAGTAATTCGTGCTGAGTTTAGTAAATCTCTATTTCATTCTGTAGTAATCCGGCTCCCGGTTATATGAAGATGTTTGGCTGCAGATAAATGATTCTTATTCTTATAGATTGGTCATGTTACTAGAATAAAAAACTTTATGTGATATATTAAATATTTCAGGAATGGTTGTAGCAGGTGCTGGGACCTGTTTTATCTCCTGTAATATGGTATTCCAGTATAGGATTTATATTGTGTTCATACTATTGGATTACAAACACTGTAAATATTAGGTCACCCTTTCTACACCTTAGATGTACCCCCCTGATACCCCGGGTTATAACAATATGGCTGAATAAAAAGGCCAAGGCCTCATCCAAGCAGCTGAATTACTAAAGGGGGACTTTCCACCCTGGTCTATGTTTTCTTTAAATCAGATTCAACGAACATAAAAGAATCTATGACTTGATCGTCTAATTTGAGTCTCCAAGACTTAAACCAGAAATACTCAGCTAGATAATAAATGTACTCACTGGGTAGATTTGGCAGGTGGATATTCCTTCCTATTTATAATGAATGAAAAGTATAGGGAGCCTGGGAAATAACAATGTAATGTCAATTCCAACCAATCAACTGTTCATTTTCAGAGTAAAAGGTAAAAGATAGAATCTGATTGGTTAGAAGAACACCTCCAATTATCTCTGCTCCATTAAATCAGACATGTTGGGTTGCTTGGAACCTGTACACACACAATGAAGAAAGACTGAACACGGAGGATACATACATCATATTGTAAATTGGCCACCGAGCACCTTAAAATAGGAATAATTCATTCTAGTTACGATTGAGGAAAATTAGAAATGTAGATCAGGTATAAACACACATTCTGTTAGCATAAATCTGTAATATGACTGTAAATTAAAATTGTGTTCCTGCAGAAAAATTCTAATTAAACAATATGAATAATGGTGAAGGGTATAGGAAACAATCAGGTACGTACATAGCCACTGAGACCACTAGTGGCCCTTAGCCTCTGCTGAAGGGCCACAGATCACCAGCCTGCAGTAGGACATTGTTTAGTTCTGAAACATAGCAGCTGACTGATTATAACTGGAGAACAAGTTAAACTGGAGCAACCATTCAGATTGCATAGAAAAGTTAAAAAGACATTTTAACTGTGTGCTATAGGGGAAGGCTGTGCTTGAGCTCCCCTTCCTCCTCCCAGCTCAGCCCTTGTGGAGTGCAATGGAAGGCCAGACAGGGTGACAGCAGGAAGTGAGAGTGCACTCAGCCATGTGACACTTATTGGAGGAGAGTGACACCACTGGTCAGGGATTACTCTCCAGTCTTCGTGTTACTCTTATAGTCTTCTTCTATTAAAGTGGTCCCAGCCATCTGATAACATGGTGTGACATGGCGACACCACAGATGAAGGATGGCGTGTCACTGGACAGTTACATGCTCCATGTGGTCACCCTTATCTTACAAATACTTCACCAATGTTCCTATTATAACAATGGGATGACTGTTGATCGGCAATGGTGCCTCCGAAACTGAAAGAAAAGATCAGATCTGGAGATGATATGACACTGCAGGTCACACTACTGATCTGGTTGGCATACTGAGACTTGTAGTTACACATGACACAAGAACATGCCTTGGAGCCTGACAGCTGTAGCAGCAGGAGGAGTACTACTAATACTAGTAGCAATAATTTTAGATATAAAAAACATCCTGTATCTCTTATCTCATGTTACTGCTGTAAATACAGGAATACGTCATTTATTCAATAACCCTACAAATTAATAGGGATATGTACATTTTTTAACCAAACACACCATGTAAAGTAACAAAAAAATTCAATGGAAAAATATATATAAATAAATAAATATATATATATCACACTGACATGGTGAAAAAAAGTGTACACTGTCCAATACCCAGATCGTAATGGAACATGTGCCCAACCAGAAAGCTTCTTATTAATATCTAATAATGAGAATTTTATCCCCAGTGTTACCTCTAAGATCTCTTGGCATGGCCATCAAGAGATGTAATATTCAATAATATTCACTTTCTATCTATCTAATATATATATATATATATATATATGTATCACATATATCTACATCAGTACATCGTACAGTTCATTCATTATCAGCTTCTTTGCTAATTAGAAAAATATATATATATATAAAACCTGTGGTGATAATAATTTAAAACACAGTTTATGTACCCGCATAAATAATACATATTTAGGTGTGCATTAGCTATATCAGCCATGTTATTCCCCCATTACAGATCTTCAACACATACTTAATGTACCTTTTTTAGGTGTATACATATATATATATACCTATTGAGAATATAGATAAGAGATACACACACACACTATATATATATATATATATATATATATATATATATATATATATATATATATACTAAGCTCATTATAACAGATCTAGATACCTAGTCTTAAGCAATAAATATTTTAAATGTATTTTATATTGTTGAAAAAGCTATATCAAACAGTAACCCCAAGATGATAGTGATACATTGTTGGATACATAGTCGGATACATTTTCCTTACCTCCTGGATGCCCTCTCAGAGGAATGCCCGCTGGTCTGCTCGGAAGACTATGCAGCATGGAGTTATCAAAGGGTCCAGCAGGCCAGGCTGTAGGCAGAGGGGGTGCCATATAAGACGAGTAGGGACTAGGATAGGATCCATTTATAGGCCGAGCCAGGGAAGTGTATTGATCTCTGCCATTCACTGCGATGCCATTGTTGTAACCAGGGTCTCTGTTGGCCCCATTGGCCATGGGTGGACTGGGAGAGTAATGGTATCTGCTGGAGGCATGTGGACTATTGCTGTTGTATGAAGATGTCTCTGATGCGGGTTGGGACCACACTGAGTGATTGCTCACAGGGTGGGAACCCTGGGAATGGCCACTGCCAGGTAGGTAGGAGATGGGTGTAAGCATAGATCCAACCCTGGTAGTGGGCACATAGACCGGAGAGCTGGCAGCGGAGTGCATGAAGCTTCCTGGAGAGCCATCATAGCTGACAGGCCCCTGAGTCGCAGTTATGGTCAGGGTTTGGTACATGTCCCCTTGAGATTCAGGCAAAGCACTAAACCTGGCTTCTCTGTTGGGTAAGATCAGTTTGTTGATGTGATCTAAATCCCTGAAAAGTATGATGTCTTCCGGGTTGGGTAGGGTGGAGAAATGGGTAAGACCAAGGTGGTGAGCAGTCGTGGGCGACCTACCCTCCTGTACAGCCTGGCTCCTCTCGTTGTCCGACAGGTGAGTTCTTCTGGAACTCAGGTCTCCCTGAGAACAAGACGATGGAGATGAGGACGAGCTGTCGGGTTCTTTGATTTTGGAAGGGTACAAGGTGTTTCCTAGGCTGAGTCTTTTGACATCGGACCAGGAATCCTCAGGAAGGTCCATCCAGGTAAGAGGAATGGGCACCGAGAACCCTGCGTCCTTTTAGAGACCGTCCATGGAGAGAAGCAAGAAGACACCAGATTAGGAGACACCAAAGGCAATAGCAAAGGTCCCTCAACACATAAGTCCATTAAATACCCAGACACCAAACAAAGGGGCCCTCATATGAATAGAGCAGATTATTGGAGCAGACAGCAAATATCAACAACAGCCTCAACTGACAATCCCATCAGGTGACCCCTATAAAGTCCCAACTATCCAGCAATAAACCAGGAGAGTTGGCCACGGTCAAGGCTACAAGGTGATTGCCCCCAATCCTGAGTGTGTGAAGTCAGCAGTGATCTGCTCTGTAGGACTTTCTATATAGCATATCCTGCAGCTCTGGGAAGTTCTGCTGCTTTCCCTTCCTTGTGTAGGAGAGGTGCTGGCCCCATCCACACACTCTCTGACTCAGATCTATGGGAGGGGAGAGCCGGGGGAAGCCAATGTACCTCCATCAGCAGCTGTGTGCCAGGCAGCACCATTTACTTAGGGCCTCCCAAGGTTTACATTCGGCTGCATGTTTCAGGCAACACACCTTACAAATGGCACATTTCCACTATCAACAGAGCTGAGCAAAGGGCTGGCACATGGAGCCCACTGACTTCCCGACACACCAGTGCCTGGCACCGCAGCTAGGTGCCCTGCTACTGCCTCCAGGCTTAACCCCTTGCCCCCCCCCAAGGTGTCTTAGCTAAAAAAAAAGTGAACTGAACTTACTAAAGTCGAGGCTGGGAAAATCTCCCCAGTGCCTGATGCTAGATCAGAAGTCATTGTGTCCCCAGGTGGTAGAGAAAGTAAGAAGAACATGTGCTAACCTATATCCTGGCAGAGCCCATTGATGAAGCAGAGATCCAGCAACGATCGTCCAGAGTGCAGATCAGGGCAGAGCTGATTGTGGGGCTCCTCTGTCTCACTGCAATGTGAAGCAGGAGGAGAAGGAGGAGGCGCCTCTTACAGCTCTCTGCCTTGAAATTGCAGCAACTGCTGATTGGATTCATGCAACTCTAAATAAACACTGTGCTCACCAGGGGTGCCAGTCCTAGCACTTTACATGGAGCCCACTGTAAACACCGCACTGGCCTCATTCTGGGAGCAGAGACAGGCTGACTGATGGCCAAAGCATGGGGAGGGAGGGCAGCCCACATTGGGCTGTGTGGATCTCTCCTACCAGGGGCTACAAAAACACCAGCCTTCTCTCCAACATAGTAATGGCTCATGATCCTCATGATCAAAGCTGATTGACAACTCCCAGCACCCCCACATTCTTATCAAGAACAACAAAAATCATCTATACTATCCTTACCTGCTAGCTTCAAATCAGTAGATCATTTCTCCCAAATAACTGAGAATGCCTCCCCTGTGTATAGCCTGATACATCAGCTATGGGGGGATCCTGAGAGAAAAATAACACATAGGACCCTCCAGACTGGATTACAAGTCTCTGTTTGTGTAGTACAGGTCAGCAAATAGACTCCTCCTTCTCATTGTGAACAGGTAAGTCAAAGGCAGGTCACATAGGTAGGCTGTTAGTCCACTGACACCTCCAGCACTGTTCAGCTGTTGGACACACTGATACTGTCCGAGCAGGAAAGTGAGTGAAATAAAATGAAGTGATTGTCCCCTGAATGAGGTTATCAGGAGCAGATCTGTCACCAGTACTGCCCAGTACACAGCATTCTGCTCTCCTAACCAGGGGGATAATTGGGGGGGGGGGGGGTGTCAGTGTAATCCTGTCCTAAAGGGTAGTCCTGCTAGAAGGTATAGCAAACTCAACCATTCCTAACAGGTACATCACACACGCACGTGTATTTTATCTGTCTTATCTCAATATATAGATAGTTTTATATATATATATATATATATATATATATATATATATATATATATATATATATATATATAAAATACAGTAGATAGATAGATAGATAGATACATGTTATTACCTGTATTTTATACGCAATTGCTATATGTTACATTTTAACCTTGCCAGTGACTTCTTTGCAAACATTATTTTGCTTCTTTTTTTTAGAGTAAATTGACAATTGTTACTTTTGTTAACCTCAGTCAACTCTGATATAAAAAGCCTTGTATTTAGTATAATTACAGCATTTATCCATTGCAATTTGTATTTGAAATTCTGTGGCATGATATCGATTGCTCGCCACTAGTAATGTATACGTATCTCTGATGTTTTTATTTTGTACTTTTCTGGATAAGTTTTACAAGTCTCTCTTTAATTTTTCGTTTCACTCTTTTTTCTTATTTCAGCTAGCCTGCGGGTTGTATACATATTGAAAACAAAACGATATTAAGGAATAATAATAATGATGATGATGATAATAATAAAATAAATAATAATGATTAATAGTAATATTTTTGAATGGAGATGGTTCGAAATATTAAAATATAGTATAGTTATTAATATTAGTAGGACAAGTAGAAGTAATATTAATAAAAATGATAATGATAATAATAATAATAATAATAATAGAATAAATAATAAAAATAATAATGATTATTAGTAATATTTTTGAATGGTGTTGGTTTGAAATATTAAAATATATTATAGTTATTAATAATAGTAGAACAAGTAGAAGTAATAGTAGAACAAGTAGAAGTAATATTAGCAGCAGCAGCATCAGTAGTAGTATTAGTAGTAGTAGAATTTCCCTTTTGTAATGCTGATGGTTCAAAATAATAAAATATTATTACTAGTAGTAGTAATATTTGTTTTTACCAAAAAAGGTTTGAAATATTAAAAGATATTATTATTAGTAGTAGCAGTAGTAGTAATAGTAGTGTTTGTAGTATTTGTTTTAACCAGAGATGGGTCAAAATATTACAATTTATTATTATTATTATTATTAGTAGTAGTAGTAGTAGTAATAGTTGTATTTTTTTTTTACCAGAGATGGTTCAAAATAAAACATATTATTATTATTTATTATTATTATTATTAGTAGTAGTAGTAGTGGTAGTGTTTTGTTTACCAGAGATGGGTCGAAATAATAATAGTAATAATAATAACAACAACAATAGCAACAATAATAATAATTATTATTATTATTATTATTGCCGTTGTTATTATTGTAATATTAGTGGTGGTGGTAGTATTTTGTTTACCAGAGATGGGTAAAAATAATAATAACAACAACAGCAACAATAATAATAATTATTATTATTACTATTGTTGTAGTAGTAGTGGTATTAGGTTTTTTTTACAGACATGTTTCGAAATATTAAAATAAATTATTATTATTAGTAGTAGTATTTGTAATAGAGATGGTTGGAAATATGAAACTATAACGGAGAATGCTTTAAGTGACTGATGAAAGCAAAGTAATCCCTTTGTGTAGGAACTGTCTCCTCTTTTTGGGAAAGTAATTATTTATGAAGCTTTAACACTTGATCCATCTCCACCCACACACCTTCAGTTTGGTAGAATATATCTATTTTATTGATTTGATTTTCTCCCCTTTCTTTGATAAGTGAGCCCAGCAGACCTTTGTGTGAATACAATGCCAGTAAAGCGGTGTTCTTTCTGATTTGAGGACAATCAGCATTTAATTGTTGAATGCGGGTTGTGTAGATAGGTCAGTTGATTCCAAGGCGCACAATCCACTCCTTATTGTATCAGCTCCCCCAGATAACATTGTCCCAGCATAAAGCAGCCAGCAATCCCCTCCGCTCCTCACAATACACACAGACAGGGCTCAGCAAAGCCGCTGGTTTTCCATATTTTCTGCTGTCAGGTCGATGTCAGCAATGTGACGTCATAGAGCCTCTTCTTCCCCTGTCTGTCCGGAGCATTCGCATGCATTCGATTTAACCCCTGAGAGCCCGTGCCTCTGATCGATATTGCCCTGTGCAGGATTTATTCCAGCAGACACGCCGACAGTCCGCTTTGATGTGAATTTATGTGGCCCTATAATATAGTTATCTGGAGTTTGTAAAGACAGACAATGTACACAAATCTTTATTGTAGACTGCATAGCTAACATTTATTTGTAATAAAATAATTCCCCAAAAAGACAGATTTCCACTTGCTAATGCCATGTTCTGACCAGACTTTGATAAAAATAAAAACCGAATAGAAGAATAAAATGTGTCATAATAATGACGCAGATATTTCAAATTTTTTTAAAAATGTTTTTTGCGACAAATAATGTATTCCCCAGTTTAAATTACACACTTTACGGCCGATTTACTATGATAGTTGTTCATGTTGACTAAAAGACTCGTGTGAATATCCACTTCAATTATCCAATCAAATGAAAGATACATTCCTGTTCTCTTTAATGTTCTTTTTTTCATGAAAATGCATCTCACGTGATTGGATAACTGAAGAGGATATTCACACTATTTTTGAGTAAAGATTCTAAGCTCCTTAAGTAAAATCATCCAGAATTTCTCTTGCCTTTAATTCCCTCTCACCCTTCAGGTTTGTGACCAATTTTTATTGCAAAAGGTGATTTTCCAACAAAGCAATCTATACCCTAACAGTAAGCACTTGCTTCCAATCATTATACAGAGCTCATTAAGAAAACCTTTAAAAAGTTCTATATGTAAATGTTCCTTTCTGTATCCCATAGCACTGTAGAAGAAAAATTATACTGTCGATTTATTAAATAAATAGGGAATATTTACTTTACAAAGTGAATGTTCCATTGAGTAGGATGAAATTGTTAAATCAAGTTCAGGCAAAATCATTTTTTTTTACTTTTCATGCCCACAATTCAACAAAGCTTCACATTTTTACCAAATGTTCAATCACCTTGCAAATTGTGAATTGGGGTTAATTTACTAAAAGAGTAGAAACTGTTCACTTAGCAGAGTGGATATTTGATTTGAAAAGCGAATGATATCTGAGTTTAGTAAAACAGTGAAATTATGTTAATTTTATATTCATGTGAAATGCAAAAAGAAAAAAAAACAGATTCGAGCAGGGCCCTCTGTTTCCTCTTGTACCAAATTGTATTGTAACTGTAATGAGTACCTTCATTTTTTAAAGTGCTGCGCAAACTGTTGGCGCTATATAAATCCTGTATAATAATAATAATAATTTGTGCTTTCACAAGTTTGAAGTATTGAACTGAACACAGCTTCTCCTTATTTTCTAAACTAAAGTGAAGTCTACTCTTTTAGAAAAATAAACCCCAACTAATCTGATGTACTAAATTTTGTTTTTTAAATGTATCAGATGCACAATTAAAATAATAATAGTTATTATTTAGTAATGATGGTGATGATAGTAATAATAATAATAATACTAAACCACACCTGAACCAAATTTCATGTGATATCAAGTCAGTGAAAATTACTCTGAAAGCTGATCATGCTCTATACAATTGGATAGCAGAATCTCCTTTAGATCTACTATTAACTATGGATCGCAAGGGACTTGCCTGACTTTATGCTATTTGAATGGATTGCTTAGATTTGACTTTATACTACATAATTTTGGTAAATCTAAATTGAGAATATATTTGAGAACATACAAAGCTTGTACAATCAGATTACATAGTATATGACCATCTTTAGTAAATGAGCCCCTTTTAGAGCTGTTGTCCCTAGCTAGGGGGAAGAGGACTTTGTGGATCAGATTGGTCGCCTGTCCTGCAGCAGTTGTAGTCCATCCTCTGATCATCCATGCTCTGTTAGAGGTCTCTGACTTAGAGGTGACCTGAGCCTTATCTCCAGCTATCCACATATATAGCCAGGGCTGATTAGCTTGTCTGCTGAGCTCATTAGCATACTAGGCAGAAAGAGGCAAATGTCAGGAAAGCTGCTTATTTTTCCACTCCAAAGCAGCTCTGAATAAAGCAAGCAGGGAGAGCCCAGCAGGAGTGATCAGTAATGTAATTGTCCCTTTGGTGCAGTCTACCTGAGTGGAGAAATTATCACATTATCTCTCATCGCAGCACCCAGACTGTTGCTGCTCAGAGCTTTAGCACATCTATAGGACTGGCACCTCTCCTCTACTATTTAGCAAACGTGGTGATTTCAGGGAGGATAGACCTTGCAGGGGGTGACATGCAATAACATAAAATTTAAGATAATATTAGCATTATGGTGTGTTCCTGTGTTTTATACCAATATATTATTATTATTATTATTATTATTATACAGTATTTCTAAAGCCATGATAGTTCGCTCAGCGCTGTACATTATATGTGAGTTTAATCAGCTTGCACAACATTTTTTTTTTCAAAATGGAATTTTTAGGATTTTTAGATGACACTATCAATAGCTGCAACTTGTCAGTAATTACAATTTATTGCACTCATTTTTTAATAGCTATTTTTAGATAGAGTACAAAGGTAATACAAAGGACAGCACAGTGGCTAATGGGTTAGCACTTCCGCCTGGCAGTACTAAGGTCATTGGTTTGAATCCCAACCACAGCATCTCCTGCCCTGAGTTTGCATGTTCTCCCTGTGCTTGTGTGGGTTTCCTCCGGGTACTCCAGTTTTCTCCACACTTCAAAGACATGCTGGTAGGTTATTTGCTTCCTGCCTAAATTGGCCCTAATATGTATGAATGTGAGTTAGGGATCTTAGATTGTATGCTCCTTGAGGGCTAGGGATTGATGTGAATGTACAATATATGTATATATGTACATTCACATCAATCCCTAACGCTGTCAATTTATTCACATCAATCCCTAAGCGCTGTCAATTTATGTAGCACTTTACAAGTGTATGTAAATATATATATACACTTGTAAAGTGCTGCATAAAAGTACCTCTAATAAATAAAAAATAATAATAAATGTGTTTCCCAGATCAGCCAATCAGAACACTCTGATCTCTTTATTTTTACAGGTAAGAAAAAAAAATAAAATAAAGCCTGACTTCAGTTTAATAATACAATAAAAGGCAACATAGTAATACCAAATACTAATACAGTGCAGCTGTGTAGTATTTATGGTGCTGCTAGAACACAAGAGCATTGCAATGATCATTTCTCCTGGTGCCTATTAAACCTTGCAGATTTTTGGCCAGGTAGAGCAAATAAACAAACAGAACACAGGGCAAATGAAGGTGTCCATTGATTTGAGGAATTGTTGCCTAATCCAGACAACTACATTAAGATCGGGGAACTCATGTCTCTGGATGCACATAGAAATTAAGATGATCCCTGATCTGGCTATTTTTGGCCAGATCAGAAGATGATATAGTGGTAGATTTACTAAAACTGGAGCACTCAGAATCTGGTGCAGCTGTGCATGGTAGCCAATCAGCTTATAACTTGTTCACTTAGAGCCAGTTCTCACTACATGCGTTTCAGTTGCTTTTTTTCTGCATCCAAAATGCACATAAAGTAGGTTATATGGTTGTCAGTGTCATAGTTCACATCGGTGCTTGCAGTTCCAATGTGTTCCAGTTGCAGAAAAAAAAGTAGGACAGGATGCATTTTTCCAGCACAGAACTGTATGCATAAAAAATGCACTAGAACGCTCATGCTCCTATTTAAATTGAAGAAAAAGGGAAACAAATGAACTGGAAAGCATAAAAAATGCACGGTAACACGTCAATAATGCATCAGAATGTGCCAAAAATACGCATGCAGAAACACATCTGGAATGCATCTGGACTATATTTCTATAGTGTGAACCGGCCCTTGGCAATACGACCTGGAAGCTGATTGGTTTTGCACCAACTTTTGCACTCTGCAGTGTTTAGTAAATAACCCCCATAATGTCTATGAGTGACCTGTAGATTCTTCTGGCTGAGGATCAACGGGAAGAATAATTGGCCAGATTAGAAAACCAAGTCATGGAGGTATCTGGACCATACCTTTCCTAGCCTGTCCTACAGATCCATACATGAGAGGTTGTAAGATGTGATTGTCTTTGTATAGGGGTGCATTGACTAGGGCAGATGCCTGGAGATGTTCTATCATCTAATGTCCAAGAAAGGCCATCCTATCAGCTACCAATAAAAAAGGAGATGTCAGGCTGGCCGCAGATATCACATTTACCCCTATATGGAGAATGCTGATACATTTGCACATAAATGTATCTTTGTACTGTTGGGATCCACCATGATCTTCTTTCTGGCTCATCTTCAGGATGAAGAATGTATTCTTATTTGTCTACAAAAAATTGCTTCTGCTTCCACATACATTTTCCAACAAAATTCCAAAGTTCAGAAATGTTTGTTGTTGCACCCCCCCCCCCCCCCCATGCAAAACCTATTTGCTCATCTTTTACCACAATCAGTCCCTGTGCATCACCCTCAAAGCATTTTACTTTATAATGTGTTTATATAATCTAAATGTACTTTATATATTGTTGATTGATAAGAGAGCTGACTCCATGCTGGGTATCCCTCCTTGCTTAACCTTGTAATTCAATTCAAAATCACTCATGTTAGAAAACAACCCTACAGTCCCATTTAAGAATATAATAACTATCAGCTAAGATATATAGATATTTAACAAGGCAAAGCATTTTGTACATATTGCAATATACAAATAGCAACCAATCAACAATATATTTTATTATGCTGCAAGGTGAAATGGAAGTGAAAGGTGAAATTTGGTGCAGTATGAAACCCAAAGGCAAATTTATATTTCAGTTTACCATGATCAAGATATGATGTCTTGATTAGTTTTCTTTTTTATGTTTTATTTCTTTTATTTTCACTTGCCAATCCTGCCAATAAGTCTGATGTTTTATTACAGACCAAGTTGTCCTGTAGGTGTAACAGTTAGAGGGTTGAGACAAACCATTTAACACTGATGGATGCTTACAATGATGGACTTTTATTAATATATCCTCTTAGATTGTAAACTCTAATGAGCAAGGCCCTCTGTTTCCTCTTGTACCAAATTGTATTGTAACTGTAATGGCTACCTTCATTTTGTAAAGTGCTGTGCAAACTGTTGGCCCTATATAAATCCTGTATAATAATAATAATAATTTATGTAAAACCTTTATCCCAAAAGGAACTAAACTGTTGTTGTAACTGCTTACAAGCTGAAAGATAGAGTTTAGCTTCAATTTGTTTAGTATATTTAAATCTGATAGTACATCTACTCCCTGGGACTGACAATGCTGCAGTTGAAAAGTGCTTCCTGTGCTCCTTCATGCAGAGTGTAGGCACTCTAATACAGGAGATGTGTATGGCTAGGTTCACATTTGAATGAGGTGTGAGAAACACCCAGTCCATGTACATTTCCCACACTGTTTTCAAAATGCACTGCAGCTGCAATGTGCAGCAGGTGTTAATCTAATGACTCCCCAAATGCAGGTTGCAATCACAGTGCATTTGCCTGCACTGGATAGCATGATATAAATGTATCATGCGACCCAGTTGCAATGCATTTCCAAAAGTAGTGCATGGACTACTTTTGGTGTGATGCAGCGCGATTTGAGCCCATTCAGCCTATGTTTACAGATATACAGTGCAGAAAACACTGAACAAAGTTAACAACACCCCAAATGCATTGCAATTGCAGTGCAGTTTGCCCACACTGGATCGCATGGTACAAACTGACTATGCAATGTGATTGCAGTGCGGCTTCCAAAAGAGGTGCCTGCACTTCTTCGGTGCAGTGAGGTGCGATTTGAGTCTATTCAAAATAAATGGGCTTATATTTCACCTCACTTAATCACGTGTGAATTGCACAGGAATTCCTTGTGATTCCTGTGCGAATCACATGCAGTTCATAGTGTGAACCGAGGCTGAAAAATAAATGGGCTCAAATTGCACCTCACTGAATTGCATGGGAATGGAACAGGAACACACTTTGCGTTCCTGTGCGATTCATAACGTGAACCGAGCCTTACTGGCTGAATCATCAGGTGAAAAGAAAGGGAAATCGACTAAAAAAAGAAAACCAGTACAGCCACCACATTTAATCTTTGGCAGGGGCAGACTGACAACTCATGACGCTTGTAAATGCCTAAGGCTGGCCATACATTGTACAATTTTCCTTTAGATTTTCCAAAATCATATAATATGAGGTCAAAACGGGTGGACTGACAACTCATGGGGCCCCCGGGCAATAGGGGATCATGGGCCCCCTGTGTCCTTGCCCAAACTCAAAAAAGCCTATGAAAAAGGTACCAGGGGCATCTCATGGGGCCCCCTACTGACTCCGGGCCCTCGGGCAGTGCCCGAGTTTCCAAATGGTCAGTCCGCCCCTGATCTTTGGTAAACTGCAATATATTACATTTTGGATTTTGAGGTTAATAAGTACCTATTGTTCTTTGTAAATTACCATTGCTTTTTATATGGCACTATTTAGAAAGATACATTTTGATTATAAGAAAGGATCAAGTTATTTTATTTATGAAATGTTTTTCAAAGAATATAATGCTTGAACCCCATGAACACAATGTCAGTCTGTATTTGATTGACTTTAACAGTAAATCATTTCTAAGATATCGACTGACCATCTGATAAGTTCATTTGCATAAGTCCTGGCATTGTACTTTGTGTGCACAACTAGAGAGCAGAGGTGATGTAACACAGCCTACAGGCTCTGGGGAAGTTTGGCAACTACACTAAAATACTACAACACAAATTACATTGTAAAATGATGAGAATTGTCAATCTCTGTCAGGAGCAAAATGCATATCAGACTGTTGTTGGTATTTACTATTCCCAGCATTAAAAAACCCCATACTGTTATAATAACAGAATCCCAACCACAGTACAACCTGCCTGGATTTGCATGTTCTCCCTGTGCCTGTGTGAATTTCCTCCAGGTTTCCTCCCTCACTCCAAAGACATGCTGATAGGTTAATTGGTTCCTGTCTAAACTGGCCCTAGTATGTATGAATGTGAGTTAGGGACCTTAGATTATACGCTCCTTGAGGGTTAAGCTGGCCATACATGTATAGATTTTAATTCAGGAATTTTTTAATCAAGAATATTTGTTTGATTTTCTAATCGTTAGTGTGGTCAAATTGATGTTTGATTTCAAATGCAGTGATGGGAAAATTCGAAGGGGCAGGGAGGAAAACATTTCTTGATCAAACAAATGTTCGGCCAGTATATGTGGTTATCGTTCAGAAATTACATTCATTTTAAACTCGAATGTTTAAAGCAAAAGACAATTTTTGAACGACATTCATCCATTCACCGAAAGTTCAAAGAATTTTTGTACGACTTTTTGTATGAATATTCTCATCCTAAAATCTACACGTGCATAGCCAGCTTCAGAGACTGATGTGAATGTACAATATAGATATACACATGTAAAGTGCTGCGTAAATTGACAGCGCTATATTAGTACCTCTAATAAAGTAAATAAATAACAAATATTTTTTTGCAATGACCCACAGAGCTATATTGAGAGATCCTTCAGCTCTACATGATTTTTTATTTATAGACTCCAACATTTTCAATATAAATGATGTTTCATAACTAGGTGCTTATAGATGTTTGGGTCTCTGGATGGTTCCGAAGAAAATCTAATGTCTGTAGGTTTGCACGCAACAGATGCTAATGTACTCACTCATTGAGAAAGTGATCAGGCAGATTGGAAGACCTTGAGCAATTGTTATTGCTTTCTTTGAGATAAGCTGGCACCAAGACTGCCTACGAATGTCATCCCGGCCCTGCTATCTCATTAACTGGAATACTTGTGTGTCTTCAGTTGTCCTGTTTAGGACCATGGGGCAGGGTGTCAGAGCTGCACATAGGCAGTTGCCAGGCCAGCATGTCTCTTTTTCATATATTGTGAGATGGTCAGTTCATACATGTTATTAAGTGTTCTTGCATGGCAAGACCACGTACTGTTATCTCACATATATATTCTTATTATTATAGCCAAATTTACCACCCTAACTCCTCCCACAATTTTTACACTACATAGACAGTAATATACCCAAACGTGCGGATTGTTCCCGATTGGTGTGCTATTACTTTGTGAAACGTTTTGCCGAATGGTTCACAAAATATCGGCGTTTTTGTGGCGAAATTAATCCCATAGGAATGAATGGCGGAATGTTCAAAACTAGAGTGGGAGCTCACTAAAGCTAGAGAGTGAGCTGAAAAATCAGGACATGATTTCTAAACTGCCATCACTCCCTCATTTTCAAGGCCACCTACACAAATCTTATATCAAAATGCTCAGCTACTCTGCTGCCACTAAAAATGTCCACGGCTAAGCCATAGTCCTGATAGTTTTCACAATATGACCATTTGTTTGCAACTCACGCCGCTCATTGACATTCATTGAAACTCCACTCTAGCCACCTCAAATTTGAAGAAAAATGTCTAAACTGCGACTGTGCCTTCATTTGTAATATTTCAGAGACATACTATGCATCAAAAATGTAGGTCTGGGTCTTGTGATTCTCACAATATAAAGTTCTTCAGTGTAGGATTTATAATTTTTAAACTACAACCATTTGAAGATGGCAACCGCCAGTGAAGTGAGCAAGTTGGAGCAGTTTGTGATTAACCGCTCTTCTCTGCCCTTGCTGTAGAGTGAGTTGCCATAGGAACCCAGGTATGTGAGCAGGCAGCAGAGTGACAAAAGCTAGAGTGTGAGTTGTAGACTACTGGTGGAGGCAAGAACACTTCACACAATTTCCCCAGAAATTGTAGCTTTTCTAGTTATTATTATTATTATATAGGATTTATATGGGCAGCACAGTGGCTAAATGGTTAGCACTTCTGCCTGCCAGTACTAGGGTCATTGGTTCAAATCCCAGCCACGGCGCCACCTGCCTGGAGTTTGCATGTTCTCCCTGTTCCTGCGTGGGTTTCCTCCCACACTCCAAAGACATGCTGGTAGGTTAATCGGATCTTGTCTAAATATGCCCTAGTATGTGTATGTATAAATGTAAGTCAGGGACTTTAGACTGTATGCCCCTTGAGGGTTAGGGACTGATGTGAATGTACAATATATACAATGGGGCAAAAAAGTATTTAGTCAGCCACCAATTGTGCAAGTTCTCCCACTTACAAAGATGAGAGAGGCCTGTAATTGGCATCATAGGTAGACCTCAACTATGAGTGACAAAATGAGAAAAAAAATCCAGACAATCACATTGGCTGATTTGGAAAGAATTTATTTGCAAATTATGGTGGAAAATAAGTATTTGGTCACCTACAAACAAGCAAGATTTCTGACTCTCACAGACCTGTACCTTCCTCTTTAAGAGGCTCCTCTGTCCGGCACTCATTACCTGTATCAATGGCACCTGTTTGAACTTGTTATCAGTATAAAAAACACCTGTCCACAACCTCAAACAGTCAAACTCCAAACTCCACTATTTTTTTTTTTTTTTTAAGTCCGCAAACGTGCAACTATAACGAAAAAACCCATAAGTGTTCACAAAAAATGTGCAAGTGCAAAACACCACACGAAAAAGTGCACTTAGGGGTGTGTTTGTCCTACCCCCGGAAGGGTTGGACCGTTCACCCGATCCCCCGGGGCACGAAGCTCCTGACAGGGACAAGGTTCCCATTTGGTCCTCCTGGCCAAAAGGCCTGGTGGACCACCGTTCCTTATGCCCAGCTGAAGCCGGACATCCAGTACTAGGCAAGGGGGTTCTCCCGAAGAGAAAACCCCCTAGGGATCAGGGGAGGAAGGAACCGTAGGGCCACACATCCTCCCCCTAGACTTCAGGTAAGGCCCGAGGACCCACACCCTCCATCCGTGAAAAACACACACATAAGAACAGAAAAAGTGACAAGACGTGGGAGTGGTTAAATTAAATAAATAGAAAATAAAAAAGTAGTACCGTGCCAAATAGTGCACAGACCAGGCCCTGAGGCCTGTAGCAAAAATTGCCCCGGACTTAGCCAAAAGACCTGTTATCAGTATTAAAGACACCTGTCCACAACCTCAAACAGTCACACTCCAAACTCCACTATGGTGAAGACCAAAGAGCTGTCGAAGGACACCAGAAACAAAATTGTAGACCTGCACCAGACTGGGAAGATTGAATCTGCAATAGGCAAGCAGCTTGGTGTGAACAAATCAACTGTGGGAGCAATAATTAGAAAATGGAAGACATACAAGACCACTGATAATCTCCCTCGATCTGGGGCTCCACGCAAGATCTCATCCCGTGGGGTCAAAATGATCACAAGAACGGTGAGCAAAAATCCCAGGACCACACGGGGGGACCTAGTGAATGACCTGCAGAGAGCTGGGACCAACGTAACAAAGGCTACCATCAGTAACACACTACGCCGCCAGGGACTCAGATCCTGCAGTGCCAGACGTGTCCCCCTGCTTAAGCCAGTACATGTCCGGGCCCATCTGAAGTTTGCTACAGAGCATTTGGATGATCCAGAAGAGGATTGGGAGAATGTCATATGGTCAGATGAAACCAAAATAGAACTGTTTGGTAGAAACACAACTCGTCGTGTTTGGAAGAGAGAGAATGCTGAGTTGCATCCAAAGAACACCATACCTGCTGTGAAGCATGGGGGTGGCAACATCATGCTTTAGGGCTGTTTCTCCGCAAAGGGACCAGGACGACTGATTCATGTACAGGACAGAATGAATGGGGCTATGTATCGTGAGATTTTGAGTGCAAACCTCCTTCCATCAGAAAGGGCATTGAAGATGAAACGTGGCTGGGTCTTCCAACATGACAATGATCCCAAACATACCGCCCGGGCAACGAAGGAGTGGCTTCGTAAGAAGCATTTCAAGGTCCTGGAGTGGCCTAGCCAGTCTCCAGTTCTCAACGCCATAGAAAACCTTTGGAGGGAGTTGAAATTCCGTGTTGCCCAGCAACAGCCCCAAAACATCACTGCTCTAGAGGAGATCTGCATGGAGGAATGGGCCAACATACCAGCAACAGTGTGTGCCAACCTTGTGAAGACTTACAGGAAACGTTTGACCTCTGTCATTGCCAACAAAGGATATATAACAAAGTATTGAGATGAACTTTTGATATTGACCAAATACTTATTTTCCACCATAATTTGCAAATAAATTCTTTCCAAATCAGCCAATGTGATTGTCTGGATTTTTGTTCTCATTTTATCTCTCATAGTTGAGGTCTACCTATGATGCCAATTACAGGCCTCTCTCATCTTTTTAAGTGGGAGAACTTACACAATTGGTGGCTGACTAAATACTTTTTTGCCCCACTGTATATAAAGTGCTGCGTAAATTGACGGCGCTATATAAGTACCTGAAATAAATAAATATATAGTGCCAACAATTTGCTCAGCGCTTTACAATATAACAGGAGACAATACAGCAACAATACAGTTCAATACAAGAGGGTTAGGATAGCCTGATCCTTGGAGCTTACAATCATTTGTTAAAAGAAAAGAACAATGCTCAAACGCTTACTTTTTAGATGGGCCAACTCAATGTTTTTCAGTGTAGTCACCGTAACCTAGAATCAGTAACAACAAAGAGCTTTGGCATAGGCATCAAAAGCACACAGTGGTTACTTTAGGAGTCTAACGTGGCATGAAGTCTAGAATATTTTTGGTAAAAAGTCAAATTTTATTGGTGTACCAAAGATAAAAAATCCTAAGTGTAAACAAATTGAGAAAAGTATATGTCACACAACACTTTAAATATTTATATACGTTTGATTGTTTGCTGGTGTCCAGGGCTAGCTTTACCATCTCACAAATTGCTCCTTCAGCCTGCATTCACACTTGTGCGGTACAGCATATTGCATGTTATTCGCATAGGAACCGTACCGCATTTCTGTGCAAATCACATGCGAATTCTGTGCAGTGAGATTTGAGCCATACATTTTGTATATCTCAAATCGCATCGCATCTGCACCAAAAAGGTGCAGGACCCTTTTTTTGGTCCACACTAGAATCAGATTGCATGGGTATTTTCACCCATGTGATCCAATTCTGTACATCGCACCGCGTTTTGCAGACCTATTTTGGGGTGTTGTTAACTTAGCAAACACACCCGCAGTGGTTCGCATGAATGGGGTGCGATTGTGATGCAGTGCGGAATTCACACAGAAACCGCTGCAAATTCCGCACTGCATCAGTGTAAACCCAGGCTCAGTCTACTCCAAATTCTGAGCTGCTGCTGCATATAAAGTATATGCCCAGCCCAAACTCTTTTATTTATTATTAGATGTATTTATACAAAAATGTAAGCAACACTTTGGCTGCATTCATACCTGAGCGTAGAGATTTACTAGTGTTTTTATTTCAGTGTTTTTGAGCATTTTTAGAAGTGTATTACAAGCGTTTTACAGCTTCAGCCATTTTTTTTTTAGCCAATAGAAAGCACTAGGGGCAGAAAAGGGGGAGGAAATTAGGGGTGAAGAGCAGAAAATGCACAGCAAAGCGTTCATAAAACGCTTAGTTCACACATTTTGAGACGTTTCTATTGAAGTCTATAGGGATAAAAACTCTTGTAATCTGCCAAAAAGAATCTCATGCACTTTTATGAGCGACATTCATTTTGCTTCAGGCGAGAGAACACTCATATGTGAACAGGGGCCATTGAAATGAATGGGATTTAGCTTGTTGAGTGTTCTACAGCTACAAGCTTCAGAGCTGATTCACACATGTGCGGTGCGGATTGAAGCTCAGGTTTCACAGCTAATTGATATAGTAGTCCAGTGGTTCATGTCAGGTTCAGGACAGGATTAGTTCAGGATCTTATCCTGTTCACACATGTGCAGTTTAGAAACGGTTCCCAAAGAAGTCAATAGCCTGTAATCTGCACCTGAACCGGACCTCACTGCTCAGAAATCTTACATGACTCTTTTTCAAACCACACTGAATCCACGTCGCCAGTGCACTGGACATTTGTGAACAGGCACCATAGGAAGCAATGTTATTTCACATGTTATGCGGATTAGATGCAGTTCGAACCATATCCAATCTGCATGTATGTGAACCGGCACTAAGCCTGGGTTCACACTTCTGTGGTGGGGCATATTGCTTTTGATTTATTTATTTATTTATTTTTATTTATTTCAGGTACTAATATAGTGCCATCAATATATGCAGTGCATTACATATACAGTTGCAGGAAAAAGTATGTGAACCCCTTGGGATTACGTGCAGTTTTGCATGAATTGGACATAAAATGTGCTCTGAATGTCATCTAAGTCACAACAATAGAAGAACAGTCTGCTGAACATAATACTACACAAACATTAGATGTTGCCATGGTTTAATTGCACATAACATGTAAACATTCACAGTGCAGGGAGGAAAAAGTATGTGAACCTCTGGACTTAATAACTGGTTGACCCTCCTTTGGCAGCAATAACCTCAACCAAACGTTTCCTGTAGTTGCAGATCAGACCTGCACAATGATCTGGAGTAATTTTGGACCACTCCTCTTCACAAAACTGTTTCAGTGTAGCAATATTCTTGGGATGTCTGGTGTGAATCACTCTCTTAGGGTCATGCCACAGCATTTCAATCGGGTTGAGGTCAGGACTCTGACTGGGCCACTCCAGAAGGCGTATTCTGTGCTGTTGCAGCCATTGTTTTGTTGAATTACTTGTATGCTTTGGGTCATTGTCCTGTTGCATCACCCATCCTCTGTGGAGCTTCAGTTGGCGGACAGATGGTCGTACGTTTTCCTGCAAAATGTCTTGATAAACTCTGGAATTTATTTTCCCATCAATGACAACAATCCGTCCAGGCCCTGAGGCAGCAAAGCAGCCCCAAACCATGATGCTCCCTCCGCCATGTTTTACAGTGGGGATGAGGTTTTGATGTTGGTGTGCTGTGCCTTTTTTTCTCCACACATAGTGTTGTGTGTTCTTCCCAAACAACTCAATCTTGGTTTCATCTGTTCACAGTATATTTTGCCAGTAGTGCTGTGAAACATCCAGGTGCTCTTTTGCAAACTTCAAATGTGCTGCAATATTCTTTTTGGACAGCAATGGCTTCCTCCGCGGTGTCCTCCCATGTACTCCATTCTTGTTTAATGTTTTCCTTATTGTAGATGTGTCAACAAAAATGTTAGCATGTGCCAGAGATTTCTGTAGGTCTTTAGCTGACACTCTGGGATTCTTCTTTACCTCATGCAGCATTCTGCGCTGTGCTCTTGCAGTCATTTTTACAGGACGACCATGCCTAGGGAGAGTAGCAACAGTGCTAAACTTTCTCCATTTGTAGACAGTCTGTCTTACGGTGGACACATTAACATCAAGGCTTTTTGAGATACTTTTGTAACCCTTTCCAGCTTCATGCAAGTCAACAATTCTTGATCGTAGGTCTTCTGAGAGCTCTTTTCTGCGAGGCATGGTTCACATCAGACAGTGCTTCTTGAAACCAGTAAACCCAAAACAGGTGTGTGTTTTTTAAGGGCAGTACAGCTGTCAGCAACACATCCAATATCATCACACTGATTGGAGTCAAGGTTGGCTCACTCCTGGCTCCAATTAGCTCTGGGAGAAGTCATTAAGCTAGGGCCTCACATACTTTTTCCTCCCTGCACTGTGAATTTTTACATGTTATGTGCAATTAAACCATGGCAACATCTAATGTTTGTGTAGTATTATGTTCAGCAGACTGTGTTCTTCTATTGTTGTGACTTAGATGACGTTCAGAGCACATTTTATGCCCAATTCATGCAAAACTCCACGTAATCTCAAGGGGTTCACATAATTTTTCTTGCAACTGTATATTATACATTCACATCAGTCCCTAACACTCAAGGGGCGTACAATCTAAGGTTGTACTCACATTCATACATACACATACTAGGGCCAATTTAGACAAGATCCAATGAACCTACCAGCATGTCTTTGGAGTGATTTGCACAGGAACCACACCGCATTCCTGTGCAAATAACATGCAAATTCTGTGTAGTGCAATTTGAACCATATACTTTGTATGGCTCAAATCGCACTGCATCTGCACCAAAAAGGTGCAGGATCCTTTTGTTTGTCTGCACTAGAATTGGATCGCATGGGTATTCACACCCATGCAATCCAATTCTGCACATCGCACTGCATTTTGTGAACTGATTTTGGGGTGTTGTTAACTCAACATATACACCCGCAGCATTTCGCATGAATGGGGTGCGATTATGGTGCGGTGCGGAATTCTCACAGAAACTGGTCCAAATTTCGCACTGCATCAGTGTGAACTCAGGCATAAGCAGAAAATCACTCAGGTGTGAATGCAGCATTTTTGTATTGTGCATGTATATATATTTTATATGTTTTGAAACAAAAAAGAAAAATAAAATGTATTGGATATAAACAATGTTGCAACCTACTGCTGGACAGAGTAGGTGACTACAAAAATTAAAACTGGAGACAATCTGATTGGAGAATGTGGGAAAATACTAAGAACCCATGCACACAGGTAGTTTTTTAACATCTCCTAAACACCATTATTATTATTATACAGTATTTATATAGCACCAGAAGGTTTGCTCAGCACTGTACATTATAGTGGGGGAGGGAACATGAGACAATACAGTAACTAAACAATACACAAGGGGTTCGAGGGCCCTGCTCTTTCGAGGTTCACAATCTAGGATTCCTCCTGTCAGCTGTACTTTTGCAGAAAAAGTGCTTGATGCATCTAAACTCGTGGAAATGCATTTAGACACAATCATGTTTAGGCGCATCAAGCGCTTGGGCATCAATTAATTTCCTTGGACAGAACTCTGGCTATCGAAATGAATTAAAGTATAACTCAAGGCAAAACTTTTGTTTTTTTAGTTTTGGATAGAGTACAGAAGGGTTTGAACACCTGTCAGGGTTTACTGCTGTCTCTGTCCCCATTAGAGAGATTCCCCCTATCTATTTGTCTTGTTTACCATTATCATTGAAAGTGAAAGTAAAAGAAAATCACAAATTTTGGGTTGTCCCCAGAAAAGTAATAGAGGGGGAATCTTCCAATGGGGACACTAGTTCTGGTGACCTGGGGGTCCCTAAGGAATTCCCTTAATTTGCAAGGATTTCCTCTTACTTCCTGTCTAGTTATGGGATAGGAGGTGAAGGTAAATCTCCATAAAGGGACACAGATGGTAAAAAAAAAAATCTGACATTGGTTATATCCATCCCTTGTTCTATCCAAAATGAAAAAATAGGTTTTGCCTACAGTTCTACTTTAATGCTCAAGTGCATGACGCTCCTAGTGTAAATGCACGTTTAAATGTGTTTACATGTATTGAACGTTTTTTTTTCTGCCAAAACGCAGCTGCTCCTAGATGTGCTGGCAGTGTTTTTTTTCTGTCTCTAGCCGTGTGTGTCTCTAAATGCCTATGTGTACATGGACACATGGACTAACATGGAGGGATATTTAGAGGTAGAAAAAAATGCCAAGCGCCCTAAAGGCAGCCTTTAAAATTGTGTGTGCATGAGCCCTAACAGCTCTAATACTGATAATTTAAACTATCATATGATCTAGCTTCAAATATGAGGAAACCGCTCTTGATATGTCTGCAGGTAAGAAATACATTCAGGCTGAATATTGGATATAGTAATAAATTTAGTAGTGTGCACTATAACATTGCTGATCTATGACCAGCTGGTAAGAAATATGAAGCAGTATTATCTATTTTGCAGTGCTGGTAATGGCTATGTGTGATATGTATATTGTACAGCATGTTAATTATTACCTTGGCAGTTTAATAACTGCTTAGTAAAATACATTGTTGTTCCTTGTTTTATTTCTTATGAAGTGCTTGTTGCATGTTACACATAAATAATTTACCTGGACAGGACAGCACCAGCAGCAACATTGCTTTTACTTGGGAATACTGTACATGATAACATTAAACTTACTTAATTAGTTAACTACAGGTACTTATATAGTGCCATCAATTTACGCAGCGCTTTACATATATATGTTGTACATTCAAATCAGTCCCTAACCCTCAAGGGGCATACAATCTAAGGTCCCTAACTCACATTCATACATACACATATTAGGGCCATTTTAGACAAGAGCCAATTAACCTACCAGCATGTCTTTGGAGTGTGGGTGGAAACCGGAGTACCCAGAGAAAACCCACGCAAGCACAGGGAGAACATGCAAACTTCAGGCAGGTGGTGCCGTGGTTGGGATTTAAACCAACAACCCTAGTACTGCCAGGTGGAAGTGCTAACCATTTAGTTACTGTGCTGCCCATACTTAAAGTAAGTACTACATATGGCACAAAGTATGCTCATGTAGATATCCACTTGCCGACCAGCCACCGTAAAAAAACGGCAACAGGGTGGCACCGCTGCACAAAATCACGTTTTAAAATGTCATTTTGCAAAACAGGTAGGGGGCACGCGTGAGGAGTGCGACTGCCCTACCCGCGCTGCCAATTTCAGCCGCGGGTGACAATCACTGGGTCCCGGACGGTCATTACCCGCCGGATCCCGGCAATTGCCGGCAAACAGTGACACAGAGCACAGCTGCATTGTTTTCAATGCAGCTCTACTCCCTATCAGTTTCCAACACACTGTTCCTGAGAGCGGAGTTTAGCTCTCGGGATCAGTGTGTTCCTGTGAAGTACACCCCCCTACTAGTAAAACACTCCCCTCACACAGTTAACCCTTTGATTGTCTAAAAAGTTAACCCCTTCCTCCCCAGTGCCATTAGTAAAGTGTCAGTGTTTTTTCTTTTTTTGCACTGATCACTGTATTGGTGTCGCTGGGGATGTCAGTGACCCCAAGTCAGTTCCCCCCCAATGTCAGAATGTCCACTGCAGTCCCACAGTCCCGCCATAAGTCGCTGATCGCCGCCATTATTAGTATAAAAAAAATTTAAAATCCAGTATCTGTACCGCCATTTGTAAACGCTATAACTTTTACGTAAACCAATTATTTTTTTTTTTTTAGCAAAGGCATGTCGCAGAATACATTTTGACTGAAATTTATGACAAAATTTGATTTTTAAATTTTTTTACTGGACATGTTTTATAGCAGTCCAAAATATGTTTTTTTTCCTTAAAATTTTTTTTTTTATAGAGCAAAAAATAAAAAACACACAGGTGATTAAATACCACTGAAAGAAAACTCAATTTGTGGAGAAAAAAAGATGTAAATTTCATTTGGTGCAGCGTTGCATGACCGTGCAATTGTCAGTTAAAGTAACGCAGCGACGTAACACAAACCACTTAGGTAACTGCTTCCAGACCGCCCTATAGCAGAAATACTGCTACAGGGCAGCACAGGTGTGCAAAATCACATATATATATATATATACGTGATTGGCGCTCCCGTGGTTTTCACACCCCTCCCAGATAGCATCAGATTGTCTGTCAGTACACCAGTCATCACATTTAACCCCTTGATTGTCAGGAAGATGCTCATACACAATAAATCTCCATTGCTGGTATAGTGCCTGAACGGATCAATATCTTTGATCAGATTAGCACTATACCAACGTGCACATTAGTATAGTGTCCCCAAAAATGCAGCATTAGCGGGATCTGCCCCGGAACCTGCCAGCACCTGCGTTTAGTCCCTACGCTTACCCCCCCTTCTCCCCCAGCAAGTGCAGTGTCAGTAGATCACTGTCACTTGATACATTGCACACAAAACCGCAGTGTTGGCAGAGTCAAGCCTGATCTCTGTTAGCACTTGTCGTTAAATTTTGATGATTCTCATATGCAGCAGAGTGCCAGTACTAGTGCCGCGCTACCTTTTGGTGAACTGGCGACACCAGCGGTCTAGTACATCCTGGTCATTCACATACCTCTTAGATTGTAAGCTCCCAGGATCAGGCCCTCCTAACTGTCTTGTATTGAACTGTATTGTTGCTGTATTGTCTCCCATTATATTGTAAAGTGCTGAGCAAACTGTTGGCGCTATATAAATCCTGTATAATAATAATAATTCCAGCACTGCAGTATGACTTGGCGACGTGGCGAGTCCCATAAGTGTAGTACAAGCTGGTGCGGTGGCGAGCAAAAGTATTGTTCGGATTTACAAGGGAAAATATAGTCACGTGGAGCCCCCCAGATGCCCAAACTACATGGGGAGCAGTGGCAAGATAGTTTGGGACTTGATGTCTCCTTCTCCATATGGGGTACCACTTATATGTGGACAATTTTTAGTCAAGCGTGCCACTATTGAGACATTTGTACAATCTTGGAACTGACACATGTGGCAAAGTGTGACCTAATGTGTGCCCACCATTAGAAGTGGGTGGATGCAGGGCAGTATATTCCAATGGTGGGCATACCACACACTTTTTCTGACAGAGATTTCTTCTCTTTTTTTCATTCAGTCCACAGGCTGTATACAAAAAAAAGAACATAGCATATACAGTAATACCTCAGTTTACGAATGAAAATCCATTGAAAATAATGCCTTGGTTTACAAATGTTTTACTAATTTTTTGTGTATGTCAGTGATTTTTAAATGCAATTGCCATTTTTTTTTTCTTCAGTATAGCTCACAACATTAGCTGTCAGTTTCCCAGAGCTAAAGGATACTTTGTATATTTTAAGAAACTGAAAATACATTGTATCTTTTAACTTGGGGAAATAAGCTAAAAGAAACTTTCTCTCTTTCAGCTGGAGGGGGAAAGTAACTGCTGAATTTCTGAACTACTGTATAGTGAAGGGAAAAACCCCCCAAAAAAACGGTAATTACATTTAAAAACTGGCACCTGACAGCTGAGTGAACTACCTGCAATTAAAATTTTTTTTACATTGCAATATTAACACATGTTGTCACTACTAAAATACTGCATGAGTTAATAAAATAACTCATGCGGTATTTTAGTAGCGTTTACTGTTTTTCTGACCTTCTAAACGGATTAATTGGTTTTCAATGCATTCCTATGGGAAACAGTGTTTTGGTTTACGAATTTTTCGCTATATGAAATGTCCTGCAGAACAAATTAAATTCGTAAACCGAGGTACTGGTACATCACTGGACTTTGAATGGTTATACCAGGATGATGCCTACAGCTGCAGGCATCAGCCTGGTATCGTTTTTTTTCAGCCGGCAATCACCTTTCATGTAAAAGCAATCCTAGTGGCTAATTAGCTGCAGGATTGCTTTTACAAGCAGCAGAAAATGATGCCCCCCTCCCACTGCCTTCCATGGCCTTCTCGGGCAGTCCTGTGCCATCGGGGCAATCTGAGAATGCAGCCGGTGTTTCTGCTAGCTGACAATAGAGCTGATTGGAGACCAGAATGGTGCTAATCATCTCTATAGCCTAAGAAATCGGAAGCTACGAGCATTTCATCACTTCAGTTTCACAGGATATAAACAGCGCCATTTGTAAATTGGGAAAGCATCTGATCACACTGATTTTGGTTTGATTAGATAATGTAAGGGCAGAGGAGAGATCTAGAGTCTGATAGACCCCAGATTTCTCAAAAAAAGAATATATGGCAATATATGGCAATGCCCTTTGATGTTATAGGGGATATTTGCATTCCCTGTGATAGCATTAAAAGTGATAAAAAAATAATAATGAAGGGACAGTGTAAAAATAATAAAAAAAAATCAAAATAACTTAAAAAGAAAAAAAAGTACCCTTGCCCCCCTGCGCATGCACGCATCTGCATTCGTGAGCATTGACCCTGTGCCAGTATGGAAACAGCGGTTGCACCATGCATGTGAGGTATCGCCACGAACGTCAGATCAAGGGCAGTAATTTTAACACTAGACCTCCTCTGTAAATCTAAAATGGTAAGTTGTAAAGGCTTTAAAACTTTGCCTATGGATATTAAAACCGTATGCAGTTTGTTGCCATTGTACGGAACATGTGCAGTTTTAAAGCATGTCATGTTTGGTATCTATTTACTTGGCATACCATCATCTTTTATATTTTAACAAATAATTGGACAATATTTAGTGTTTTTGTGCATTAAAAGTAAAAAAAGTGTATTATTTTTTTTTTTAAATTGCTTTTGAAAAATCGCTGCACGAGTACTATGTGGCATAAAAAATTGCAGCACCCACCATTTTATTCACTAGGGTGTTTGCTTTAAAAAAAATATATAATGTTTGGGGTTTAAACTAATTTCCTACAAAATACAGATTTTTTTCATGTGAACAAAAACTGTCAGAAAAGGCTTGGTCTTCAGGTGGTTAGAAGAGTGAGTGATGTGTGGCATAAACTTCTAATGCTGGGCATAAAATGCCCCCACCCCCCAACACGACCACTTTTTGGAAAGTAGACACCCCAAACTATTTGCTGAGAGGCATGTTGATCAATATAAGAATATATTTTTTTACCACACATTTTTTGGAAAATGACAAACAAAAATGTTTTCTTTTTTTAACACAAAATTGTCACTTAAATGATTTATTGCTCACACATGCCATGGGTATATGTGGAATTACTCCCCAAAATACATTCTGCTACTTCTCCCGTGTATGGGGGTACCACATGTGAGAGACGTTTTGGCACTCTAGCCAAGTACAGGACCTCAAAATCCAATAAGCACCATCAGGCTTTTAAAGGGCTTTATTTCTTCATTAAACTTCCTACCTATCACAGTTTCGGAGGCCCTAAAATGCCAGGATAGCACCAAACCCCCCCAAATGACCACTTTTTGGAAAGTAGACACCCCAAGGAATTTGATCAGAAGCATTGTGAGTATTTTGCAGATCTCGTTTGTTGCCACAAGTTTTTGAAAATTGAAGAAAAAAAACGAATTTTTTCTTTTCTTTTTTTATATTTCAAAACCTTGTGAGAAAAAATGAGATCTGTAAAATACTCATCATGCCTCTTCTTACATTCCTTGGGGTGTCTACTTTTCAGAGGGTCATTTGGGGGGGGGGGGTTGGTGCTATCCTGGCATGTCAGGTCCTCCGAAACTATGATAGGTAGTGAGGAAGTGAAATGAGGAAGTTACACACCTTCAGGCTTTCAAAGTGGTCATTGGATTTTAGGCTCCTGTATGTGGCTAGGCTCCAAAAAAGTCTCACACATGTGGTATCCCCATACTTGGTAGAAGTAGCAGAATGTATTTTGGGTGTAATTCCACATATACCCATGACTTGTGTGAGAAATATATAATTTAAATGACAACTTTGTGTAAAAAAAAAACGTTTTTGTCATTTGTGGAACTTGTGGAAAAAAAAATAAATCTTCCATGGACTCAATATGCCTCTCAGTAGATAGCTGAGGGTGTCTACTTTCCGAAAAGGGGTCATTTGGGGATGTTTGTACTGTCCTGGTATTTTAGCACCTCAAGAAATATGATGAGCAGTCAGAAAGGAAAAGCTGTGTAAATTCCATTATCTATACCATAGTTTGTAGACACTATAACTTTCACACAAAGCAATCAATATACACTTTTTGGGATTTTTTTTAACCAAAAACATGTAGCAGAATACATTTTGGCCTAAAGTTATCATGAAATGTTAGTTTTTTTGGATATTTTTTATGACAGAATTGAGAAAATATTGTTTTTTTCTCAAAATTTGTTTCTCAAAATATTTTTGTTTATAACGCCAAAAATAAAAAACACACAGGTGATAAAATACCACCAAAATAAAGCTCTATTTGTGTGAAAAAAAGGACATAAATTTCATTTATGTACCGTATTGCATGACCGCGCAATTGGCAGTTAAACTAGTGCAGTGCTGTATAGCAAAAAATGTCGTAAATAGCAATATCTATACCATAGTTTGTAGACGCTATAACTTTCACACAAAGCAATCAATATACACTTATTGGGATTTTTTTTTTACCAAAAACATGTAGCAGAATACATTTTGGCCTAAATTTATAACTAACTTTGAGTTTACTATATATTTTGTATAGCTGAAAGTAAAAAATATTGTTTTTCTTCAAAATATTTTTTGTTTATAGCGTGAAAAATAAAAAGCGTATAGGTGATCAAATACCACCAAAAGTAAGCTCTATTTGTGTGAAAAAAAAGGACGTACATTTTGCTTGGGTACAGCATTGCATGACCGTGCAATTATCAGTTGAATTAGTGCAGCGCTGAGTAGCAAAAACAGGCCTGGTCATTAAGGGGGGTAAATCCTCAGGAGGACAAGTGGATATGTAATATAGGATGTATTCATTTTTTAAACTGGGTTGAGTTGTGTTATACTCTTTATTATAGTGTACAACACAGTCAACATTATTCATGTCCTGTTTTAATACAGGTATGTCATTGTTTAAAAAAACATTAACATAACTCTGTTGTTAAAAAATGAAATAAATACTAATAAAATAATAATAATAATAATAATAATAAAAAACAAATAAATAAATAAAAAAAGAAGAAAGGGAATAATACTTAACTGTTATGCTGGCCTCTTCTCTCTTTTGTAGAGCTACACCAACCAAATATTCTTCAGCATCTAAAAAAAATCTGGGTGTGTGGGATGTCTGCATCCCCCAATGGCTGCTATTGTTCCACCAACAGTTATGTCACTACTGTGTCCCTGCAGTGCTGTAGTGACATAGCAGCCTTTGGTTGGAACCACAGAGTGCACTGGGGGACCAGGCATCCAACACCCAAAGGGGGGTTCAGATATTATTAAGTCTGGGTCCATAAGATTCTTCTCGCTCTGCTATTTTGTTAGGCCAATGTCATTGACCTAACATGGCCATGTGGCCATTTTTGATCAATGATGTCACAAGCATACCAACCCTTTTGTGTATGTGCAGCTTGGAAGGAGGGAGATGATGCCATAGCTGACTGGGACAGCACTGACAGCTTCCATCTGGGTTTGGCCACACATGCATAAATGTTAAATGCACATATAATCTTATGGGGAGATTGTTGCTGAAATGAATGGTCTGGTGACAGGGTCTCTTTAAGAAAATACACAAATGCAACATGAGTCTTTGATTTTGTTAAGGCCTGCAATTCTAACTGTCCTCTTGTGCAGGGGCGGACTGACAACTCATGTGGCCCCCGGGTAATAGTGGATCATGGGGCCCCTGTGTCCTTCCCAAACTCAAAAAAGCCTATGAAAAAGGTACCAGGGGCATCTCATGGGGCCCCCTACTGACCCCGGGCCCTCGGACAGTGCCCGAGTTTCCAAATGGTCAGTCTGCCCCTGCTCTTGTGCTTATAGCCAGCTTTTACAGTGGAACACATTTCCAGATTTATACCTCAATGAGTTGAAATAAAATCTTGATTAATAATGTGAAGCACAAGAATTAAAAAAATGTCACTATATGAAATTGTTGGCATTTAAATAACAATTGTAACAAAAATGTTTTAACTGTAATAGTAAAAGGTTTCCATGCTAAAAAATATCCTCCTAGTAACCAAAATTTTTCAAAGAGCAAATTGCATACACATGTGAATAAATCTGTAGTATTGTAAACTTTCATGCAATAACATTTTTTCCAATGTATGCACCATGTACGTTACCCTGCAGTATCAACAGAGTGGCGACCTGGTGAGAGGATAATTAGATTCACTGCAGTTAATAACATGTCACTTAGCAGATTGGAGTGAAGCAAAATACTGTATCAAATTCATGACCATAATTATGATGCTGAGGAATTTCCAAAATATACAGTATACACAATTTTGAGAATGGCTGGTAATAAAAAAAGTGATAAGCAAATTGCTCTTGCCACATTCAGATCTTCAATGCTAAAAGATTACAAGATTTTCTTCCTTTGCTTAGACGTTCAGCATTGTCCAAGTTGGATTAAAAGGTTGTGGTGGGCTCAAGGATGGAGTAATCACAATGGTTAAACTTAATTTCAACTGCCACCACTGGAGAGATATTTGACCATCTATATGCAGCCTAAGGATGCCCACATAATGGCTTAATGTTTTTATTTTTTAACGATTTCACTATCTAGAAAAATACAGCTTCAAGATGGCATGGATCAGTAACTCCTAATATGGGAACACATGGTTTGCTGATGTGAAGTTTTCTTCTAACACACACGTTACTTGCTAGGTGGAGGACCTAAAATCTTAAATTACGTAAAGGATTTTTTACTGTTAAAGTGGTAAGGATGTGAAACTGCCTTCCACAGTTGGTGGTGTCAGCATTGAGTACAGATATATTCTAACAAGCTCACATTAAGAAATAAGAGACCACAGATGATACAGCAATGTAAAATTGGTCAGCATCAGGACATTTTTGATGAGTGGAAATTGGCTGAATAGAATAGAGAAAAGAGTACAGGCAGGTGTTTGACTTCAAGATTTATAAGAACACAAATGACACAGCAGTGACAATATTAAATAGTAAGGCCAGGCCTAATTTTACTAGAGACAGGCTGGGACTTTACTACAAGAATTATAATACTGTAGAGGATACAGCAGTGTAAGATTGGCCAGCTGCAGGACAGTTTTCATCAGGGATGAGCTTAGTGTTTGATATGAACATTAATTTGAACCAAACATTGCCTATTTGGATATTTAGGGCATTCGGTGTGGACAAACATGACAGCTTTTGGCTGTCAATAGTTTCTAAGGAAGCAGCAGCCTTTGTATCTTTACCACTGCCATCAACTACTCATTCTCTTACACGGCCGGGAATCCCCATCCACATAAGTATATGGGCGGGGATGGGATCCTTAAATCATTGCCTAAATAAGGTCACATAGCCTTGACATTAGCACTGCCCCTTTATATAGTAAATGATAGTTCAGTGAACTAATATTTTACCAAATGCTACTGTCAGGGATCGTGCGATCGTTGTGGGTCAACTGGCATCAATATTGATGATGGATTTAAAAGGAGGGACATTTTTGGGGGATTTTTATTTTTAATAAAGGACTCAATTACTTGGGTGTCTTTATTTCTAGGTGATTTTTTGTGTGTGAATCAATAGAGGTACTATGTACCCCATATTCATTCATGTAGGGGAGTGGTATATGGGGGCCCCCTTATTATTAAATGGGGCTTTTGGATTCTGATAAATAGACCCCCACAACCACCAGGCAAAGGTTGTGGTGAACAGGCCCTTGTCCTTATCAACATGAGGCCAAAGTGCTTTGCAAGGAGGGCATGTGGTATGGTTCAGTCCTGGTATGGTTCAGGAGGTGGGTCCACATGTTCATTTTTTTCCTCTTACCTGGCCAGCCAGGCTGCATGCTTGGATTAACAATCTGTATGGATTTACTGGGAGACCTCACACATTTTTCTTAGCACAAAATGTTTTTAAAATACATGATCCTTCTAGGTCCCAAATGTGTTTGTTATATATCTCTTTAAATAGGGGAGGGAGCATACCACATAGGCAGTAATTTAAAATGACCAAAAAAGGAAAAATGGATTTAGCTCAATACCTCTACCCAAATCACTTTTTCAACCATTGTATAAAAGTAAGAACAATATCGACAGATATTACCATACACAATACTTCATTTATTACTTAAAATTACAAAGAAACACACTCAAAACAAAAAAACCCCCACTAAAAACCCTTAAACAATCATGTTCAGGGACCTATAGGATTCATATATTCTATTTTACGTTCAAAAAAAGTTTATCGTAACTTTCTACTGAGAGCTCTCAGGAAAACAGGGACAGAAATAGATAGAGATAGGTAAAAGTTAGAAAGGTGGCCACAAAGAATATATATTTTTCAGCATGCAGGATAGTTATTTCAAAGTCCACCATAAACAGTTTCTGGTTATCAAAGATATGTATGTAGACTTTTGTGCACAGATTTTCCTCAAAAGATACACCCTGATTAAATCCGCCCTGTTTAAGGCTGTTCAATTGTATTTGTATCCTAGATTCCATACATAGAAAAAGTTGAATAAGGTAGCTGTAATCAAGCAAATAGATCCAAAAACAACACAATGTGGTCCAGAGGAGGTGACAATGATGGTAGTAACAACAAACTCATAGGGGCATATGTTGCCCAAGGTTTACTGTTTACTCCATGTGATTGTTGGCCTCCCTCACACTAGCAATTCATGTAGTTCAAAAGGTATCCATACTGACTTTTTAGCTTGATTCCTCAGCATACAGAATATATATATATATATATATATATATACTATTTAGCCCAACTGTTGCACAGGGGCATATAAAAAATTAGCAAATGTGGCTTTTTAATACTTGTAACCATATCCAGCCAAAGCGAACATAATGTCACAAAATGTCATGAGAGTGATATTTATCAGTCTTGTACGGAATCCATAATAGGTCCCATCATGACTTGTGTTTTCTTTCTGTGAAGTCCCCAGACTCAAGGGTTCAGGTTTTCATTTTGGGGGACTTTAATCAAATGTTTTCATTTTTCATTCTTGCTGTAGGATGTGCTACAGCAAAAATGACATTTACAAAGAAAAAAAAATTGAATTACCAGCAAAGAAAACTGCATTGCTGGACTTAAAAAACAGAGCAGGCCACAGACCTCTCCAAAGTTCCCCCACAAAACACAACAGACCCTTAGCAGCCTGCTATGCTTTTTCAAAACTCTTTTTTCCTTTGTAAATGTCACTGCTCTCGGCCACATGGAATTTATGTTTTTATTTATCCCCCCATGTTATTTTGTACTCCCCCTTGCCTATAAACCCAGAAAAAAGGCATGTTTAATTTGACAGACTGGGCTCTGATTGATTTCAGTGAGGTTCTTGTCTGGCATGCATACAGTGGGGATCGAAAATTTGGGCACCCCAGCTAAAAATTTGTATTAATGTGCATAAAGAAGCCAAGGAAAGATGGAAAAATCTCCAAAAGCCATCAAATTACAGATTAGACATTCTTATAATATGTCAACAAAAGTTAGATTTTATTTCCATCATTTACACTTTCAAAATAACAGAAAACACAAAAATGGCATCTGCAAAAGTTTGGGCACCCTGCAGAATTTATAGCATGCACTGCCCCCTTTGCAAAGCTGAGACCTGCCAGTGTCATGGATTGTTCTCAATCATCGTCTGGGAAGACCAGGTTATGTCAATTTCAAAGGTTTTAAATGCCCAGACTCATCTGACCTTGCTCCAACAATCAGCACCATGGGTTCTTCTAAGCAGTTGTCTAGAAAACTGAAACTGAAAATAGTTGACGCTCACAAAGCTGGAGAAGGCTATAAGAACATAGCAAAGCGTTTTCAGATGTCAATATCCTCTGTTTGGAATGTAATTAAGAAATGGCAGTCATCAGGAACAGTGGAAGTTAAAGCAACATCTGGAAGACCAAGAAAAATATCAGACAGAACAGCTCGCAGGATTGTGAGAAAAGCAATTCAAAACCCACGTTTGACTGCACGATCCCTCCAGAAAGATCTGGCAGACACTGGAGTTGTGGTACACTATTCCACTATAAAGAGATACTTGTACAAATATGGTCTTCATAGAAGAGTCATCAGAAGAAAACCTCTTCTACGTCCTCACCACAAAAATCATCATTTAAACTTTGCAAATGAACATATAGACAAGCCTGATGCATTTTGGAAACAAGTTCTGTGGACCGATGAGGTTAAAATTGAACTTTTTGGCCGGAATGAGCAAAGGTACGTTTGGAGAAGAAGGGGCACAGAATTTAATGAAAAGAACCTCTGTCCAACTGTTAAGCATGGGGTTGGATCAATCATGCATTGGGGTTGTGTTGCAGCCAGTGGCACAGGGAACATCTCACGAGTAGAAGGAAAAATGGATTCAATAAAATGTCAGCAAATTTTGGATGGTAACTTGATGCCATCTATGAAAAAGCTGAAGTTAAAGAGAGGATGGCTTCTACAAATGGATAATGATCCTAAGCACACCTCGAAATCCACGGGGGATTACATCAAGAGGCGTAAACTGAAGGTTTTGCCATGGCCTTCACAATCTCCTGACCTCAACATAATTGAAAATCTATGGATAGACCTTAAAAGAGCAGTGCGTGACAGACAGCCCAGAAATCTCAAAGAACTGGAAGACTTTTGTAAGGAAGAATGGGCAAAGATACCTCAAACAAGAATTGAAAGACTCTTGGCTGGCTACAAAAAGCGTTTACAAGGTGTGATACTTGCCAAAGGGGGCAGTACAAGATATTAACTCTGCAGGGTGCCCAAACGTTTGCAAACGCCATTTTTTTGTTTTCTGTTATTTTGAAAGTGTAAATGATGGAAATAAAATCTAACTTTTGTTGACATATTATAAGAATGTCTAATCTGTAATTTGATGCCTTTTGGAGATTTTTCCATCTTTCCTTGGCTTCTTTATGCACATTAATACAAATTTTTAGCTGGGGTGCCCAAACTTTCGATCCCCACTGTACTTCTTTGAAGTATGCGGAACCTCTGCTGAACTGAACTAGGGCAGTGATTAGGAATGATAGCCCTTACTGATGTATTTTATCAATGAGAATAGGGCAGTTTCCTGAACATGAATGATAAAATGTGAGGTGGACACTGTTCTGGTAATTTGTTTCTTCCCTACCAAGCAGCATGCTTTGAACAAAAGAATAGATGGACAGTAACAAGTGAATCTCTGCTTTACGCACCCCAAACTTAAAAAAGGCCCTATTAACATAAAAGCAATACAAAAAAAACCAACAATAGAAATCAAAACCTCAAATACCACCCTTGAAACAAGCTTGCAGCAAAAAAAGAAATCTAGTTTAACCTAAATGTTCTATAAACATAAAATAAAACCAATAAACCCCCAAAACAAATTAAATCCCCAAAAAGTTGGTAATAGATAGGACAGCAGCTAAAAGTGTCCCCAAACTCAAATCAACCAGAAAAAATTACAAAAAAGACCCTAATAGTAAGAACAAAAAAAGCAGCCAATGGGTTGATTGCCTAAAGAGCTAGCAATCAGAATTAAAGTACAGTTTCCTAACTGACCCTCATCTCTCCCTATGCAGATTATCTGCATACCCTATACTTCCCCTGCAACAACTTCCAATTCACTGAAACTATCAGTGAAGTGGCTGACTTATTTATTTATTTATTTATTTATTACAGGTACTTATATAGCGCCATCAATTTATGCAGCGCTTTACATATATATATTGTTCATTCACATCAGTCTGATTTAACAAAAAACCTTCCTATTGGCCCTTCTAAGCCTGCTGTCCCCAGTTCAAAACTATGCAAAGCATTATGGTTTTATAAAATTCTTCTGGCGATTCTGTACAAAAGTTTGCTGGGATCATAAATTTCGAACACACAGCATGCACCTTGAACCCATGGTAGTGGTGAAAATAAACCTCATCCCTAGTGTGTAAATCTTAAAGGGGGATATGTAGAAAAAACAAACATTTTCCAGGACTATAAAGACTGGGAGAAAGTGCTGTGATCAGATGAGACCAAAATTGAGCTCTTTGGCATTAACTCAACTCGCCGTGTTTGGAGAAAGAAAAATGCTGACTATGACCCTAAGAACACCATCCCTACAGTCAAGCACGGAGGTGGAAACATTATGCTTTTGGGGCTGTTTCTCTGCTAAAGGTACAGGCCGACTTTGCTGCATTGAGGAGCCAATGGACGGGGCCATGTATTTTAAAATTTTGGATGAGAACCTTCTTGCCTCAACCAGAACACTGAAGATGGGTCGTGGATGGGTCTTCCAGCATGACAATGACCCAAAATGTACCACCAAAGCAACAAAAGACTGTCTCAATAAGAAGCACATTAAGGTTATGGAGTGGCTTAGCTAGTCTCCAGATCTTAATCCTATAGAAAATGTATGGAGGGAGCTGAAACTTTGAGTTGCCAAGCGACAGCCAAGAAACCTTAAGAATTTAGAGAAGCTGTAAAGAAAAATGGACCAAAATCCCTCCTGAGATGTGTGCAAACCTGGTAACCAACTACAAGAAACATCTTACTTTTGTGCTTGCCAACAAGGGTTTCTCCACCAAGTACTAAGTCATGTTTTGCGGTGGTTATTGTATAAAAAATACTATTACATGGAATGGTTATCCTGAATTGCATCTTCAAAATCAAATTCTGCACATGGTCATGAGCAGGGCTGGTGATAAGGCAGTACACCCAGTGCTCCTATACTGGGCCTGGGTCCCTTCAGTTCAAAAGGGGGGCCCGGGCACCTGTTGAGCAGGAGGGCCAACGGTATTGCCTTATTGCTGACACCAATCCTCTTTTGCCTCCCCTTGCAGTACTGCCAGCTTCTACTTCTCTTTCTCCCTATGGCTGCGCTGCAGGGGAATCAGTTCTAGTATCTGCGCCCCCAGATCTACAGGACTCTTGTGTGCCTTTTTCGTTTGCAGCGCTGCCAGCTGCTCTCCTCTTCTCCCTGCTGGCAGCTGCTGTGGACACAGAAGGAGATTATTCCAGGATGGAGAGTGGGGGAAGGGGTCAATAAATATGTCATATTTTTCGGCCCCTTCTTTTCGTGAATGTACAGAGTGAGCGATCATCTCCTGTGTCCATTCACCACTGAAGCAGAGCAAACTGTGTTTAATTTTCTTCAGTTTGTAAATCAACAGGAAGCCTCGGAGTGCTTCTTATTCATTCATCTGTGCAGCAGAGGCTGCAGAGAAAAGGACTTGATAAATCTCTGTTCTGGTCCAGTCTCAAATGTGAGACATCAGAGATCTGTTTAGACCCCCGATATTTCACCAAAGTTAAAAATGTAATGTTACTCTTAAGGGAAAAAGTGGCTGTACGATCACAGCCACATGTTCTAATTGGGCAGATGGGCAGGTGTGCATGAGTGGCCCTGAATGCACACTGTCTTTGTTTGGAGCCATACACTTGCACCCACATGCCTGTCAAATTAGGACCTGTGGCTGTGTTCATACAGCTGCTGTACCCCTGTAGATGAACATAACCTGACTGCACACAGCTGCGCAGCTCCACCACTGATTCACATTGTATGAGACATGATGCCCATGTGAATTAGCCCCAATACCTAATTCACACACAGTTTTAGAAATGTCCACTAATAATGATTTTTTGTATATTTTTAGAAAAAAATTAATTTGATATTTTAGGGGGGGGGGGGGGGCTGTCAGGAAGGCTGTGTGGGGACCATGATTTCTGTTAGCAGCACTGCTCATCAGCTAAGTATATCATTCACGTACATTTGTGATCCACACTACAAAAAGAAATTTGGAGTATTAAGCAAAGTTCACATATTATATTGTTATTTAGATTGTATGTAATCCTATCAATTAACTTGTTTTATTTGCTCTCTTTTAGTCTCTTAAATATACCATTCAAAAATGTTTCATTATACTGTATCTGTTTAATAAGTGCAAAAAATACTGTACCTGCTGATCTTGCCAAAAATCTTGTAAATGTTCTGTTATCTGCCCCTGCTACAACATTATCAGTTAGCATTGTTCTCAATTGTTTCAATTATCTTTTAGCATTGTTCTCAAAATACTGGAACTTGTGCTGTCCTAGGATGACAACATTATTCCTAGATAGATACAAAACAGGACTGGCAGTCTGTTACTGGCAGGATCATCAGCTGTAAATAAAGTACAAAAGTACAAAAATGCAAAAATGAGAAAACTAATGAAGTCACATCTAAGACAGACTTTATTAACTCGGGTTATGTGTAACCCTAAAGTCTTAGGTTGCTAGAGGATCCTTAAAGTGAAGCTCCACCTAAAAGGGGAAGTTCCGCTTTAAGGCATTGTCCTCCGCTCCCCATTAACCGCTTCATGCAGGCGCCTCCCAGCCCTTTAAGGGGTTTCTGAGGCCGGGAGGCGGGGTAGGGTTTAGGGCTATGTGACCTCTGTAATTGGCTGTCACGGCATTCACATGATTGGAAAGGTCCTGATCGCAAGGAGAGATCAGGACCTTTCCGTGGGACGCCGACACATGTGCTGGGAGCGCGCAGGGCCTAAGGCGATTGGAAGCAGAAATTGTTTTACCCCCCCTCCCTCCTCGTAGTCTTCTGGGTCACATGACAGGTCCCAGAAGACTATGGGACCATTCACAAAGCGCAGCGCTACTCGCGCATGCACAGTGGGCACCTGGCTGTGAAGCCACAAGCTGTCACAGCAAATTTTTTTATGCTGCTTACCTTTGTGATTCATTCCATTTCACTAAAATCACTAAAAATCATTTTGATGTATAAAGCAGCCCTGTGCTTTCCATATACTAAGTTGCCCCATTCCTTGTTATTTTATTTTTTTATATCTAAACTTCCTGCTCAAAGTAATATATTTTTCAGATATAGTAATTATTAGCAGGAGTTCCCTGAAACCTGAAAGTTATTTCAAGGGTTTCTCTATGGAGAAAAGGATTGAAAATGCTGATTTAATTAACTGATTTAACTAATTGATTGATTTAATTAATTTCTGTTTGTTTGTTTTTTTTCATTCAGTCTGCTGACTGAAGGTAAAAACAAAAACAAAAAAAGTGAAGGTATTTTTATAATATGGACAATGAATGTAGCGATTTACATAATGCACATTCACATCAGTCCCTGCTCCCAAGGAGCCTATTGTCTAAGGTCCCTATTTCACTAGGGTCAATTTAGACAGGAGCCAATTAACCACCCACATGTCTTTGGCATGTGAGAGGAAACACAATCACAGGGAGGACATGTAAACTTCATGTAGATAGTGTCCTGACCAGGACTCCAACCAAAGAACCGAGAGCTGCAAGGATAAAGTGCTAGGCACAAAGTCACTGTGCTGCCCTTAGACTAAACCCACATACCATATACATGTTTGACTTTTGACCTTCTCAACCAGGTGAAGTTTTTTTTACATCTAATCCAAAACCCTTGGACTGATAGGGACCCCTCCCCTTTTGTGACTATAACAGTCAGGGAAGGTTTTCCTGAAGATTGTGTGTGTCTGTGAGAATTTGTGCATATCCAGCGCAAAGAGCATTTGTGAAGTCAGGTCCATGTCCACCCTCATAGGTCTTGATGGGGCTTTATCTACCAACTTATTAAGGAACTTTCTTATAATAAAATCTGTGCAGTTTATCAATTTTAAACAAATACCCATGCTTTTTTGGTAATGCTGTCTTTCTCTTTAATAAAACAAAGATTTTTTTGTTTTATTAAACAATATAACATATGAATTTTAGGTGATGCCTGTTTAAGTTTACACCAGGGCTCTGTGACTTTTCCATATGAACAAAGTGAAATCAGAATAAAGAGTGATCACAATATTTACAATACAATACTCCCAACTAAAGTACATGTTTATATATATATATATATATATATATATATAGTTCTACATTTGGGATAAATAATGTCGTGGAAGTGTAATGCAACACTGTAGATAAAAATTGATAAGGTGACATGTACTGCAAGGGAATTATTCTATTCTGCCTTTCCCATGTCACCACCTTTATAGGCAATGTCAGTATTCCCTTGTAATACACACTTTGCTATCTGTAAGCCTCACAAAGCTATTTATTACACCAGTGTCTGGGGTGTGTCAGACCACCCCAATTAGCCATGTCCATATCACACAACAGAGACTCTGGGGTCAGTTCTATTGCTTTCTGTTCTGTAACTTTGAGACCATCTTTTATAATCCTCCCCAACATATGCTGCAAGTACCTTGATAACACAAATTTTATACAGTTTAAGCCTAGTACACACAATCAGAAAATCGTACAAAAAAAAAAAAAAGCTTTCGAAGCGATCGTGTGCTAATCTGATTGTTAGTACACAGCTTTTGTCTGAAATATTTGAAGGGACAAGCACAAAAATTCTTCTCGTACAATACCAGATCATACAATTTTCATTTAATTAGTACAGTTTTAATCTGAAGATACAACACAAATACAATACAAATACATTACATCACTTTCAATTTTTTTTTCTGTCATACAAGAATTTTCCCTAACTTTAGTAACCTCTCCACTTTTGATACGAGACTAACATGCAAAAAAAAAATGGACGATCATTCGTCCAATATTCTCATCATGTGTATGGGGCTTTAGTCCACATACTATTTGGCAAAATAAAAAAATATATACTAAATATCTGTTCTATGTGATCTGTTATCTATTTTTAATGTCTTTCAGTTACTTAATATTAGCATTTTATATTGCACTACTATTTCCAATCTTTCACTTATATGTGGGCACATAATTTTTGCACTTCTGGATCTTGGAATAATATATTTTCCATAAAATGATCACCTACTTTTTCAAAAAAATATAGCATGTTAAGTAGAAACCAAGGGGGTGACTATCTGTGGATTTAAAGCTAATCACAGGTTACAGATGACACATGGTAATTGTATTTACCAAACATGCATGTTGGTGTCTATGGAGGAAAAGGCAGGAGAGTAGGCAAACACTCTATGAATTTTCTGATGGAGTAGCAACAACATGTTATGTCAACGCTGCCTATTGCCTTTTCCCTGAGAAATGTCTACCATAATCTGCATGTAAAATAATCATCTTTGGATCACAATGAAATTATCTCATGTTTTATAAACACCTTAAAGTTTATACTAAGGGCCAGTTCACACCAGGAATCGCACAGTGTTGTGCATTCTTGTGTGATTCACATCCCATTCAAGTGCAGTGTGATTTCAGCCTACTCATTTGCATGGGCTGAAGTAACACCAGACCACACCAAAAGTAGTGCATGATCTACTTTAAAAATTGTACAGCAACTGGATCGAATGATACTACTGTACCATGCGGTCTGGTGCAGGCAAACACATTGCATGTGCCACCTGCGTTTGGGGGGGGGGGGGCTTAAGTTAACACCGACACCTGCTACAGATCGCAGTGCAGTGCATTTTTATCACAGGAAACGCTTACGGAACAAGGTTTCCCGCACTGCATTCTGGTGTGAACTGGCCCAAACTTGGTGAACTGCTTCTTCAAGCAGCCATAGGGGCCGATCAGTTTTTAATGATATTTTGGTGTTTAAAAAATGGAACAAAAATTAATAGAAAATGTATTCCTTTAAATCCTATGGAACTTTTTACACTAATGTGCTGGGGGTGCGATGCATTTTTTAAAAGTCCTGCATGCTGCATTTTTGGTGCATGTTTAGAAAAATGCAAATATCCATGTTTTACAGGTGCATGACTGGAGTCAGGCAACCAGAAAATGCACCAGCAATGCATCAAAAAGGCATATGTGTTTTTCCTGCGTTTTTTCAGTGGAGCAGGGTGAAGGGGCCCATATGCAGTATCTTCCAGCACAAACCAATATGGCTACAGTCACCTTAAGTATACTAACTTAGCAAACCTGCTTTGCTTTGAATAAGGCTACAAAAGAAATAAATTATTCTTATTTAATTTGCTTTTTGAACTAAACCCACATGGTAACACTGGCTATGGGTTTAAGGCAGCTGTCAGATGTTAGGAGATGGTCTGATCTGTTTCAGACATCTAATGGGTGCAAAGATTTGCATAATCCAGTTATAAAACCATGCACATCTGTGTGCTCAGACACCCCTGGAGCTAGTGCTATCTTGGGTAAATAATAATGCAGCCTTTCTCAAATTTTTTTTACCCCAGAGAAACCCCTGAAAAGATCCTTAGGTTTCAAGGAGCCACTGCTAAAAACATATTTATCTTTATCTGATGGTGTGTTAGCAGAGTCAATGTGTTGAAAAAATGTTTTCAATGAAAGAATAAAGTATGTGGCACACCTAGATCATTTGACTCCCAGGGTGGATTATTTTCCAATCCCTTTCTGCTCAATGAACATAATTCATTACTTTTAGCAATAATTGTAGCACTACCCCCTTAAGGGTTGCTTAGTAATTTTCGGGTTCTTTCTGAAAGCCCAACCTCTGCTGACACTACCGCACTCTTGTGACCAGAATAAGTCACCATTGTAAAATGGACTCACACACAAGTTTGTGTAAATCAATATGAAGCTTATATTGAATTTGAATGCTGCTTCATCAAAAAGCAGAAAATAGCATTGGCATATACAGCAAATATACAGTGCCTGGAAAAAGTATTCATACTCCTTGATATTTTCCACATTTTGTCATGTTACAACCAAAAACGTAAATTTATTTTATTGGGATTTTATGTGATAGGGAGGCCAACACAAAGTGGCATATAATTATGAGGTAAAAGGAAAATGATAAATGGTTTTCAAAATTGTTCTACAAATAAATATCTTAAAAGTGTGGCATGCAATTGTATTCAGCCCCCTTTACTCTGATACCCCTAACTAAAATGTAGTGAAACCAATTGCCTTCAGAAGTCACCTAATTAGTGAATAGAGTCCACCTGTGTGTAATATAATCTCAGTATAAAATGTCTCTGTTCTGTGAAGCCCTCAAAGGTATTTTAGAGAACATTAGTGTACAAACAATATCATGAAGGCCAAGGAACACGCCAGACAGGTCAGGGATAAAGATGTGGAGAAGTCTAAAGCAGGGTTAGGTTTTAAAAAATATCTCAAGCTTTGAACATCTCATGGAGCACTGCTGAATCCATCAACTGAAAATAGAAAGAGTATGGCACAACTGCAAACCTACCAAGACATGGCCGCCCACCTAAACTGACAGGCCGGGCAAGGAGAGCATTAATCAGAGAAGCAGCCAAGAGGCCCATGGTAACTCTGGAGGAGCTGCAGAGGTCCACAGCTCAGGTGGGTGAATCTGTCCACAGGACAACTATTAGTCGTGCACTCCACAAATCTAGCCTTTATGGAAAAGTGACAAGAAGAAAGCCATTGTTGAAAGAAAGCCATAAGAAGTCCCTTTTGCAGTTTGGGAGAAGCCATGTGGGGGACACAGCAAATATGTGGAAGAAGGTTCTCTAGTCAGATGAGACCAAAATTTAACTTTTTGGCCTGAAAGCAAAATGCTAAGTGTGGAAGAAAACTAACACTGCACATCACCCTGAACACACCATTCCCACCGTGAAACATGGTGCTTGCAGCATCATGTGGGAATGCTTTTCTTCAGCAGGGACAAGGAAGCTGGTCAGAGTTGATGAGAAGATGGATGGAGCCACATACAGGGTAATCTTATAAGAAAACCTGTTAGAGTCTGCAAAATATGAGACTGGGGTGGAGGTTCACGTTCCAGCAGGGCAACAACCCTAAACATACAGCCAGAGCTACAATGGAATGGTTTAGATCAAAGCATATTCATGTGTTAGAATGGCCCACTCAAAGTCCAGACCAAAATCCAATTGTGAATTTGGCAAGACTCGAAAATTACTGTTCACAGATGCTCTCCGTGCAATCTGACAGAGCTTGAGCTATTTTGCAAAGAAGAATGGGCAAAAATGTCACTCTCCAGATGTGCAAAGCTGGTAGAGACATACCCAAAAAGACTTGCAGGTATAATTGCAGCTAAAGGTGGTTCTACAAAGTATTGACTCAGGCGGACTGGATACAAATGCACACCACACTTTTCAGATATTTACTGTATTTGCAAAAAATGTTGAAAACCATTTATCAATTTCTTTGTACTCCACAATTATGTGCAACTTTGTGTTGGTCTATTACATAAATTCCCAATAAAACACATTTACATTTTTGGTTGTAACATGACAAAATGTGGAAAATTTCAGGAGGTATAAATACTTTTTCAAGGCACTATAATCACTCTTGTCAACTTTAAGTAAAAGTAACAGCATCAACAGTAAAGTACCAATAGCTGTTAGCAGGCCTGCTTTCAGAAATAATTCACTGCCTCCAATCTGAGGTGATTTATGAATCCCCAGCAAGCAAGAACAACTATCAATAAACTGGTAAGCTCACTGCAGGTCCTCAGAACCTGATGACAAGGATTAGTTTTGAAATACAGAGGGCTATTGCATATAATCAACCAATGTCCCTTGAATGATATGGAGTCTTCTGTGCACTAGCTGGGGCCCAATTGGTGTGAAGATGATCTAAGGTGTATATGAAAGTTACGTACTTCTCTTAATGGTAGTGAAATGATGTAAAGTCCCCTTTGAGGCACTAAACAAGGACAGATTTCAAGTAGTAAAGTGTAAAAGTTGACATAAATATCTGAGCAAGAACAACTCTCTCTGGGTGACAAGGGCCAAAAGCAACAGTAGTATAAATACCTTTCAGCTGTGAAGGGTAAAGTGTTGTTTCAGTTGGCACTGCTGTATTCTGGCCTGCAGCTGTGTGTCCTGAGAACAGCTTGCATAATGAGACTGTAATGCAAATGTGTTCCAATGATGGCAGCTGGGAGAACTATGGTAACTATGTGTAATGTCTGCAACTATGTGCAGGTAGATAACAGATGTGATGAAATTGTCAATGTTCTCTTAGTAGATGTATGGGATTGTCTCACTTGATTATTAGTGTCCGGTAGATCTTAGCGGCCCATCTTTCCCTGCAGATAGGGGAACCCCACAGACTCTCCGATCCTGATTTGTCATCCTGTCTGGTCTTCTGCTTGTAGACTGGCTTGCTGGGCAGGGTAGCAAGACTGATGATCAGCAGACACTTTCTGCTCTTCCTCCCTCTCTTAATCTGGCTCCGTGGCGTGGTCCAGCACTCCAGTCATCAGCACACTTCCTGCCCTCTCGCTTTCTCTCCCCTCTCACCTCCTGCTCAGTCTCCAGGGATTTCATTTATATATACCCTTGCCAATACACAAGCTCCTCTGGGAAATGTAGTTTCCAGATGCACTGCTCCTCATTAAAGTCCTGCAATTCAGCATACGCGTTCCGCATGGCTATTCTCCAACATGTGGCTGCTACTGTTCTGCAGAACACTGCCATCTTGTGTTGACTTCAACATCCTGCATTAGACATTTATAGAAGGGTGTTACATAATCATGAACTGAACCAAATAGAGATAATCACCAAGAAAGTAACAATAACAGTTAAAACTGGACTGTCCCCTTTTACTAGTAGGCAGTGGATACAAGCCTCTTTACATTGGTGGTCAGTGTAGTGACCCTTCCATTAAGACTCATGAGAGAACTAACATTGTTGGGTCAGTCTAGTGCTTTCTATTCCCTCTAGCATACGGCTGCAACGTTGAGCATATAGTGTAATATACAGTATGTCTGTGGTTGTGGGAGCAACATTTGCAGAGTATTTTAGCGCATACGACTACAGATAACATTGTGCTTACAACTGTACATAACTGCCGGCCTTCGGGTGTACTCATGCAAGTATATGGCCATATTTTTCAAAACTTAAAAAAGTTTAGGTTTTGGAAAAAACACCCATGCACAGCATTTTCTGAAATGCATTCCAATGGGTTAAAAGATGATCCAGCTGTGGCTGCCAGGCTTCCAGGCAGACAACAACATTCATATTTTACACTATACACCCATATGCTTGAATTTACAGCTGTGCTCAAGAGTTCAGTGTAGTATCCCCTAACATTGTTGGTCAGTGTAGTTCTCCCTTACATTGTTGGACAGTATAATTCTCCCTTACATTGTTGGGTCAGTGTAGTTCTCCCTTACATTGTTGGGTCAGTGTAGTTCTCCCTTACTTTGTTGTTCAATTTAGTGCCCTCTTACAATGTTGTGTCTGTGTAGTGCTCTCTTACATTGTTGGCCAGTATAATTCTCCATTACATTGTTGGGTCAGTGTAGTGCTGCCTTCCATTGTTGGGAAAGTGGAGTGCTCCTTTACATTGTTGGGTCAGTGTAGTTCTCCCTTACATTGTTGGGAAAGTGGAGTGCTCCTTTACATTGTTGGGTCAGTGTAGTTCTCCCTTACATTGTTGGTCAGTGTAGTTCTCCCTTACATTGTTGGTCAGTGTAGTTCTCCCTTACATTGTTGGTCAGTGTAGTTCTCCCTTACATTGTTGGGTCAGTGTAGTTCTCCCTTACATTGTTGGGTTAGTGTAGTTCTCCCTTACATTGTTGGGTCAGTGTAGTTCTCCCTTACATTGTTGGGTCAGTGTAGTGCTCGCTTACATTGTTGGGTCAGTGTAGTTCTCCCTGACATTGTTGGGTCAGTGTGGTGCATTATTAAATTGTTGGTCAGTGTAGTTCTGCCTTACATTGTTGTTCAATGTAGTGCCCTCTTACAATGTTGGGTCTGTGTAGTTCTCCCTTACATTAGTGTCCAGTATACGGTAGTTCTACCTTACGTTGTTGGTCAGTGTAATGCTGCCTTACATTTTTGGCCAGTATAATTATCCCTTACATTGTTGTTCAGTGTAGTGCTCCCCTACATTGCTGGTCAGTGTAGTGCTCCCTTACATTGTTGGTCAGTGTAGGGATGTCTTACATTGTTGGTCAGTGTAACACTCCCTTACATTGTTGGTTAGTGTAGTGCTCCTTTACATTGTTGGGTCTGCATAGTGCTCCCTTATAATGTTGGGTGTTGGATTTTTAGACACATATAATACTTCTTCTAGTGTCTTGAGGCGATTATGAATGAAAGAGCCATTGAAATAAAAAATGAAGTGTGATTTCATTCTATCACACAATGGTGTAAAATAACAATGTAAAGCGTATTATGAACAGTTCCATGTAGATAAAACTACTGTAAAAATGACAAGCGAAAGTTCAAAACAAAGAGTCACCATTATCTGTCATGGCTGTCCATGTGCAATACTCCATGTCCTTGTCCGTCTCAATGACTTTGTGAAGAAGGTAAAGCCGGATGTGACTATATTGTAGCCGGAAGTGATCTCAGTATGCACCTGTTGCAGCTTCTCAGACGTGTGTATCCAAGAGTCATGTAGCGCGTAAGTGTGTGTGTGAGTGAGTGAGTGTCACCTATGTCCGTTGTCTCATGGACTTTTAAGAGGCAAATGTACGTCATAGTTAGTGATCTTAATACCTTCTATGGAAATTATTACTGCTTAGCAAAGCCATTTCATATAAGGAAGGGATGCTATACATATGATGTTTGATGGACAGGAACATATGAATGCTGATGTAAATAATATTATAAGCTAATGACGTAAAGAATAATATAGCTTAAGAACATATCAATGTATAATCACTAAACTATATATGTATCAATGTTAGAGACGTATACTAAATACACACAGATTATTATTAAAATACATAATGTAATAGTAAGTCACTTCTAATAACCTTGACATAACTACCAGATACTTTTAACCTACTATATCTAAATATAGTCTACAACTATCAGTTGGTATATACTATCTCAGCTTAACTTGTATATCTTTTGGTCTCAGCTATAATTGAAGAATAGTAAATACTACCATTTGTCAAAGACCACTTACACATATTAATATTAATTATGACTAATCATAAAAACCAAATATTTTGCAAGCTTGCCATCAATATAAATGCCGAATCATAATTTAGATTTAACATTGGGTCAGTGTTAAGCTCCCTTACATTGTTGGTCAGTGTAGGTCTCCCTTACATTGTTGGTCAGAGTAGTTCTCCCTTACATTGTTGGTCAGTGTAGGGCTCTTTTACATGGTTGGTCAGTGTAGCACTCTCTTACATTGTTGGTCAGTGTAGCGCTCCTTTACATCGTTGGGTCTGTATAGTGCTCCCTTATATTGTTGGGTCAGTGTTGTTCTCTCTTACATTGTTGGTCAGTGCAGTGCTCCCGTACATTGTTGGTCAGTGTAGTTCTCCTCTACATTGTTGGGTCTGTATAGTGCTCCATTATATTGTTGGGTCAGTGTTCCTTTACATTGTTGGGTCTGTATAGTGCTCCATTATATTGTTGGGTCAGTGTTCCTTTACATTGTTGGGTCTGCATAGTGCTCACTTATATTGTTGGGTCAGTGTTAAGCTCCCTTACATTGTTGGTCAATGTAGTGCTCCATAGAGAATGAGATAAAGCTTTGCTGACTTCCATCATCCAGTAATGTGCAAGCAAACATGCATTTTTTTTTACTCTTCTTGCACATAATTGGGTATTCTTTGCAAAATGAATGTTCACCATATTTACTAAATTCTGGGACAAATGTCCTTGTATAGTGCAATTTCACCTGCAAAGTGAACAGTCTGTGCCTATTCTGCATTAAACCATTCTCACCGGCCTGTTTGCAATGCACACTAAGCCACTCACAACTGCTATGCCAATTTTGGCACCTGTTGAAATGAATTAACTCTCACACGAGTGTGAGTGACATTGCCTCAGCACAGCAAATCAAAATGGCAAAAATTCAGAACCGCGAAGTGCTTGGCGGGGGGAGCTTGAGGATATTACATCGGAAAGCGGAACTAAACCCTCCAATCTTTTACAGCCCTAGGAAGCTGCCATTTTAGCCTCTATTTACAGTTGCCATTTTGCTACATGTGTCCAGTTGTTTGATGGCTTGACAGTTCAGTTGAGAGGACAAGCAACTGTGACCACAATCATGGCATACCATGAATGGAAATGTTATGGGAAACAGTTAAATCGGTAGGTTTAGTTTTGCATTAATAGCAGGTCAGAAGGAAGTCAGAAGCACATGTGAAGGAACTCAGAATGGTCTCATGAACATTTCTAATGTTGAAATGCAATCTGAAGGCCCCTGACAGCATGCTGCATTTGACAATAAATACAAGCCTGGTGTAACATTTTTTTTAAATGATGCTCAATTATCATACTCATAAAGCTGGCTATAAATGGCAGTTATTTAAAACCGATCTATTCAAATTTCTGTTCTTTAGCAACCACTATGGTCATGAGTTCAAAGTCCAAGTCAAGTTGCTCTCCCCTCAAATTATATTTCTAGTTTGTAGAGAAGCTTGCAACATAATTCAGATTTAAAATGGTCAAATACTACCATTGTGGTTGCAAACCCTTACATATACCCAGTGAAGTGACTGGCCTCAGGTGATACACAGAGATTAAACAAACCCTCCTACATAAGTTGTACCTGTTTTTTTGCTGCTGTCTTTCCTTATATCCATTCAAAGTTCAAAATTTACACCGGATTTCTCAGCTCTGAAAAGCAGGAGGTGGGTAGATAAAATTGCATCAGTGAGGAGAGCTCTGAGAGCTGATTGGAAAGAAGGGGCACGCTCCCCTTCACACAGAACACAGGAACAGAGCTGATGCTTTCAATCACAGACTGTGCCCTCCCCCTCACCATTTTTCTCTTGGTGTCAGGAAAACTCATAAGAAGTGACTCATGCTGATAGCAGAGGAATCGGGCAGCAGACAGAAATGACACTTAGTCTAGATTGAAATAAGTATACACAATAGAGGGATATTCTTTGTTCATGTTTCATGTTTGAGGTTTACAACTACTTTAACACAAGCACCACCACAAATATCAATAGCAGTAATAAAATCTGTCTAAAATCTGTTTTGTACTTGTTAAAATCTTATGTTGTTAGACACATGTTGGTGATGTGATCACAGGGAAATCAAATTAGATCCCTGATGAAAGCCATGTCCTGAGTGTCTTCAGTTATCCAGCATGGTTCTTCCACTTTAGGCCTCATGCACACAGGGCGTCTGTTTAAGCTACATATTGTACACGTGTTTCGGCGCATTTATGCGCATTTAGGCATGTCAAGCATATGAGTGTTAATGGATTCCATTTGCCGGAATATTAATTTATTCTAGCCAATGGAATGCATTAATGCACATATGCTAGATGAGTCTAAACAAGTCTAGAGTGTAGGTGTGTTTAGGCACATCTAGCCCTTTACTTCAGTTCCTCTTCTGAACACACCTGTAAACGCTCCTTCTTCTAATACATCTGTAAAGGCCTGTGTGTGCACGGACACAATGGGGGTTATTTACTAAAACTAGAGGGTGCAAAATCTAGTGCACCTTTGCATAGAACCAATCATCTTCCAGGTTTTATTGCCAAAGCTTAATTGGACAAGCTGAAGTTAGAAGCTGATTGGCTACCATGCACAACTTTAAGTGCACCAATTTTAATAAATCTACCTGATAGGATTACATAGAGGCGCTTTCACAGCCTGAAAAAAAAGGCCAATGCCCGTGATGATGGCAATTTTAAATGTGCATGAATCCCTATAGTATTTCTACCTTTGCAATCAAATTTGAGGAACACCCACTATATATTTGTTATGTCTTTCCATTCACACAGCATGCCTAAAATAATTTTAAAAGATTTCTTACCTTTCTAAATTGTTTCTTGGGTTTAAATACACTTTAACTGTTTTATTAAAGGAATAGAAATCAGTCCACAAAACCTTCAATCCATTTTCCTTACACTATAGATGTCACACTTCTGACCAATACATCAAGTTTCTGATCTGTAAAAGGTCATTCTATTGTCATGAAACCCCCACAATGTACAGTATCTCAATACGTCACTCTAACACTGCACATGCACCTCATTAAACTCACCTGCTACTAGGGACTCCAGTGTCCCATTTCAACAAACTACAGTGTTATTTTGATGCCATACTGGACTATAGAAAGGGCCCATATATGCAGGTCAGGAGGGAAGCCACTAACTACCAAAGATGAAAGCAAATACGGTACTATACCACCTCTACCAATGAAGTAGGATGGAGCTAGAGCTGATCTGATCTAGCAAGAATGAATCTGAAATGCCAAACTTCACCAGACAGTCAAAACTCAAAATTGCCGTTTAGACTTCATCCTTCTGTGCTACCAAAACAATTTTGAGTAAACCTTTCCTGAAAGATAAATGCTAATGTAACAAGTATATGTGGGCAGAAGAGTGATTAGCACTAAGGTCATTGGTTTGGTTCCCAACCACCTGTCTGGAGTTTGCATGTTCTACCTGTGCCTGCATGGGTTTCCTCTCACATTCAAAAGACACACTGGTAGGTAATTTGGCCCTAGTATGTGTGTGTATGTATGTGAGTTAGGTACCTTAGATTGTAAGATCTTGTACTTACACCATAGTTAAACTTTTTCCATTTGTATTTATTATTTAAAAAGATGTATTCTTACCTCCTGTGTACTGCGTACAACAGTTCCACCACACAGGAACTGAGGGAAAATCTGCAACAGAGACTCAGAGAGAAATTCAAATTAAATGGGGGTTCCAACCTCCCCCCTACTCCACCAGCTGACATCAAAGGACAGGAGTTACAGTCCTTCCCTGTTCTATACAAAGATAAGGAAGCACAGTGGCTAAATGGTTAGCACTTCCACACGGCATTACTAGGGTCACTGGATCACATCCCAACCACGGCACCACCTGCCTGGAGTTTGCATGTTCTCCCTGTGCTTGCGTGGGTTTCCTCCCACACTCCAAAGACATGCTGGTAGGTTAATTGGCTCCAGTCTAAATTAGCCCTAGTATGTGTATGTATGTATGTGAGTTAGGGACCTCAGTTTGTACACCCCTTGAGTGTTAGGGACTGATGTGAATGTACAATATATATGTGTAAAGTGCTGCATAAATTGACAGCACTATATACCTTATTTTTTGCTCCATAAGATGCACATTTCCCCCCCCCCTAAAAAAATGGGGGGAAATGTATGTGTGTCTTATGGAGTGAATATTGACCAGCCCCCCCTCCCCCCCGTCGCTGCGTTAGAATACCAGGCAGGCCGCTCGGATCCTCTGTGGCAGAAGAGAGGAGGAGTCCGAGTCATCAGAGCAGCAGCACCAGGCAGGGCCCAAAGCAGCTGCCCCTTAGGCCCGCTCCGCCCTTAGATTGGGGCCCCGATCACTGCACTGCAGAGCCAACAGGGTACGCCAAAGACATCGTTGTATCCCCAGCCAGGAGGGTGGGGGCAGGCCAAGTCCAGGAGCTCCAATGACCCCGCCCCATGCAGCCTGTATGCTCTGGTGGGAATTACTAGTAGAAGCTGAGATGTGAGTGGCAGCCCCGCCCTCAGAGAGGATGGTGAGCCCGGCTGGCCTGGTATGTTCTCCCCCCATAGACTGCCTGTGGACTGCTATACCTAACTGTATATATGTGCATTGCTGAAAGGTCTCTGTTCATCCCCTGTAGTATGTCTGCAGTCTCTGGTCATCTCCTGTACTATGTCCGCAGTCTCTGGTCATCTCCTGTACTATGTCCGCAGTCTCTGGTCATCTCCTGTACTGTGTCCGCAGTCTCTGATCATCTCCTGTACTATGTCCGCAGTCTCTGGTCATCTCCTGTACTATGTCCGCAGTCTCTGGTCATCTCCTGTACTATGTCCGCAGTCTCTGGTCATCTCCTGTACTATGTCCGCAGTATCTGGTCATCTCCTGTACTATGTCCGCAGTCTCTGGTCATCTCCTGTACAATGTCCGCAGTCTCTGGTCATCTCCTGTACTATGTCCGCAGTCTCTGGTCATCTCCTGTACTATGTCTGCAGTCTCTGGTCATCTCCTGTACTATGTCCGCAGTATCTGGTCATCTCCTGTACTATGTCCGCAGTCTCTGGTCATCTCCTGTACTATGCCTGCAGTCTCTGGTCATCTCCTGTACTATGTCCACAGTCTCTGGTCATCTCCTGTACTATGCCTGCAGTCTCTGGTCATCTCCTGTACTATGTCCACAGTCTCTGGTCATGTCCTGTACTATGTCCGCAGTATCTGTTCATCTCCTGTAGTATGTCCGCAGTCTCTGGTCATCTTCTGTACTATGTCTGCAGTCTCTGGTTGTGCTGTTCCCCTCATATTTGTTATTTAACTGTGCATTGTATCACCAATTCTTATTTCACCATGTTTGTTTCTATGTCTTGATCTGTTGCTGCCATCTGCTGGTCAGAATTTGCATGCTGCATGCCTCTGTTATAGCTAGTAAGTTTTTCCTCTGCTGGGTGTGGTTTTAGGCAAGCCTTGGTCCTGGTCACTTCCTGCAGCCATTTTATCTGCTATATAGCTGTGTGACAGGACATTCAATACCCTGGGCTTGTGAAGGCAACAGTTTTTGACCAGCAGTTAGCCTCAGGAAAGATATTACAGGACAGCATGAATACCTCTACTACCTTACAGTATTGTATCACTGTTTGTCGCTGTATTTGGATCAAATAAACCCACGCTGATTTCATTCCTGTGTATACGTTTGGATCCATCTAACCTGAACATCTGCCGGTCCGGTCTGCTCCACTGCTTGGATACGAAGGTAGGAAGCTACACAGCCATTATCAGTTATACCTTCATTCGCCTTCATGTGGGGACAGAACAGTCAAAAACTGCCTTAAAGTCCATACCCCGCTACAGATTCCCTCAGAGTCCAGTACCACACTCAGGAATCTCCCTAGCAACAGGCCCACTTGCAGCAAATCTGCCCGGCTATAGTGCATGTTCCACAAGCCTATGCGGAAGCACTGCACATACGCATTATCTATACTCTCGCCTGGAAGTCCTCCACAAGTCGCCAGGCCACTCTTTACATCCTATATTAACTTTTGCTCGCATAACAGAAGTACGGTTTATGCACGCTCCTTACACTGCCGTGGCCGCCGCAAAACCCCGCAATTCATTCTAAATATCTTAGAAATTTTGTCAAGGTGCCCTATCGGAGCTGTACTGCGATTTTCAGCCCCCAATTCAAAAGTTAATTTTCTTAAAGAGACAGCGCACCTTAAGTCAAAATGGCCGAAAAGGACTTTGCACAGTTCCCCAGTGATGAAATAAAGCAAATGCAACCTGATGCTGATCATTATGAAGGGCAGGGAACAGAATCCACACTTCCAGCAGAACAAGTCGTGCGACCAAGACGCTCTCTCAAACCGACAGTAAAGGTCATCGAAAACTATCACACCACAAAGGATGAGCTATGTGGTAACCTGGAGGAGCAATGGGAACGAGTTTCCTCCCTCATGTCCAGACTTAAATGCTCCTCAGGTGATGCCACAAGCTTACAAGTTGCCGTAGGGCGGCTGGACACAGCTCAAGAAAGATACAAGAGACTGTCCACAAGGTATATAACCTTTCTAAAAGACTCTAATATCGATGAAGCCCTATCAGAACTGAGCAAGGCAGAATCAATAGACAGACAAAGAGACGTCATGGTGCTGGATGTTAAAGGTAAAGCGGAACTCCGTATCTCACATTTGCAAGAAACTAGATCACACAGATCAAATTCATCTAAACATTCCTCTCGGTCATACAAATCATCGTGCTCAGGAAGCTCAGCCTTGAGCGACAGATTACTAGAGGCCCGCATAAACGCAGAGCAATCCAAAGCGAGACGCTCCTTCACAGAAAAAGAAGCTCTTGCAAGGGCAGAGGCAGAGGCCAAGAGGGCAGAGGCAGAAGCAGAGGCAGAAGCAGAGGCCAAGAGGGCAGAAGCTCGAATAAAGATTTTTGAATCAGAGATGCAGGAGGAAATTGCATTAGCTAAAGTAAGACTACTTGAGCAAGCATTGAGCCAAGGTCTTGATCCAGTCTGCTCACTACCACAGGAGATAGATGATCCAGTTGATCGCACCAGTGACTATGTACTGAATCAGGTATCTGCTCCACCCCCAGTTTGCAGTACCGTCCAAGCCGACAACACTGAAACCTCCAAGTCAGCTCTACCTGCGGTACCAGTGCCACCCACAGCACCCGAGCAACCTAATAACCATTACCCGGATGTGCCCTCTCAAGGACGGTTGTTACAGCAAGATCGCTATCAGGCGTTTTCTGGCCTACCTCCACAGCTCAAGCAGCAGTCATCACAATCCACAGAGGCTAAACGAAAGCTTAACCCTGCAGCTACATCATTCTACCCGGAAGCATCTCACCCTTTCACGCCAGGCAGCCCATACGCCCCAGGGGCATCACAAGTCGTCATGGCAACAAGCAGTGAGAATTCAGATATGTCTGAGTTTGCCAGGTTTATGGTGAGCAGAGAGCTAATCAACACCAGTCTCTCAAAATTTGATGACCGTGCAGAGAGCTACAGAGCTTGGAAGGCAACCTTCAAGGCTGCCATCGCTAACCTCAACCTAACCGCAGAGCAGGAGTTTGACCTCTTGATCAAATGGCTGGGCCCAGGCTCCACAAATCGTGTCAAGAGCCTCAGAACTGTCTACGTGGGACAAGCAGAAGCAGGTCTAGCTGCTGCCTGGCAGAGACTCGAACGTACCTTCGGCAGTGCAGAAGCAATAGAGAAGGCCCTATTCAAGAGACTGCAGAACGTTCCAAGGATCAATCTCAAGGATGTCCAGAAGCTTCAGGATTTAAGTGATCTGCTCATGGAACTGGAGCTTGCCAAGGGTGACCCTCGTCTGTCCGGGCTGTGCTACCTGGATACAGCTCACGGAGTGAACCCAATTGTCGTGAAGCTACCATACAGTCTGCAAGAAAAGTGGGCGGCATCAGTCTCAAGGTACAAAAGAGAGCATAACATCACCTTTCCCCCATTTATTCACTTCTGTAGGTTTATCGATGAACAGTCCCAGATGAGGAATGACCCCAGCCTCGACTTCCTGGAGTTCAACACTACAGCTTCAGCGACATCATCACCAAGGTATGAAAGCGTCATGCATAAACACAGAGAATTCAAGAGCAGCGTGAGTGTTAGAAAGACTAACCTACCATCTCCTGTAGTACCCACGGGTAAACAGTACACTACCTCATCAGGAGATAAGACTTTCAATCGTGAATGTCCCATTCATAAAAAACCACACTCTCTGAACAAATGTAGAGGGTTTAGATCCAAAACCATACAGGAGCGCAAGAAAATCCTCACCGAGCTCGGGGTATGTTTCAGATGCTGTGCTTCATTGGAGCACATGGCTAAGGACTGTAAATCTGTCATCGAATGTGAGGAGTGTCATAGTGAAAGACATGTCTCAGCTATGCACCCAATCCCACTCTCCAGAGATTCACCCACTGCCGTCACCACCAGTCCTGCTCCAAGTCATGGCGGGGAGCCCCAAAATTACGCTAATGCAGCGACTGCTGTTTCCTGCTCATGCTTGGATGTATGTGGGGAGGGCCAGTGCGAGAAATGTTGTGCCCGAATATGCCTGATCAAGGTCTACCCAGAGGGACTACCAGAAAAGGCAGTAAAAATGTATGCCATCATTGATGACCAAAGCAACCGGTCCCTAGCAGGTCCTAAATTCTTTGAAGCCTTTGGAATAAAGGGACCATCCGAACCCTATACCTTAAACACCTGCTCGGGCCGCATAGAGACTAGCGGCAGAAGGGCACAAGGATTCATCGCTTCTCCTGTCAGTGGGGATACGGAAATACCCTTACCGACGCTGATCGAATGTGATCAAATAGCCAACCATAGGGACGAGATTCCTACCCCAGAAGCTGCATTTCACCAACCTCACCTAAGGCACCTAGCCAACGTTATCCCACCTATGGACATCAACGCCGAGATTCTACTCCTGCTCGGCAGAGACAATCTAAGGGTACACAAGGTGCGTCAACAGTGTAATGGTCCTGACTATGCGCCATATGCCCAGAGACTGGACTTGGGATGGGTAATCATAGGAAATGTATGCTTAAATCAACCAAAAATCGACTCCTTCAAAACGTGTGTGCGTGCAGATGGACGCACAACTTGCATTAAGCCGTGTCCTCATCACTATGAGGTGAAAGAGAAGTCTCCAGGCCTCGTACAACTACCTGACGTCATTACTCCCCTCTTTGCCGACAACTTGGGGAGATCAGTCTTTCATACAACCAAGGACGACGATAAAGTAGCCTTGTCAGTAGAGGACAGAGAATTTGTCGAGATAATGGACTGTGAGTTCTTTAAAGACGAAACCAATCACTGGGTTTCTCCATTACCCTTCCGAGCTAACAGGGTAAGACTCCCGAACAACCGGGAACAAGCTCTGTCTAGATTTAAATCTCTTCAGCGTACCATGAACAGCAAGCCTGAAATGAGAGAACACATCGTCGCCTTTATGGATAAAATATTCCGTAACAACCATGCAGAACCAGCTCCGTCCTTAAGGAAGAACGACAAGTGCTGCTACTTGCCTTCATTCGGAGTAGATCATGCCACTAGACCTATGTCTGCAGGTTCCTTTACTAACTCTACTTGGCTTACAGGTCCGGAGTTTCTGCTAAGACAGGCGGGCGAATGTGTACAGGAAGTTTTCAGCATCCAGGATCCGGATAATGATCCAGAAATCCGCGCTGAAGTTAGTGCATTGGTCACTGGAACAAAGCAAACCTCCAGCCTCGGTTGCCAGCGCTTTGAACGTTTCTCTAATTGGATGAGACTCGTCAGGACTATCGCAAGGTTAGTGCACATTGCAAAATGTTATCACAATACTCACAAAGATAAGGATTGTCACGGTTGGCACGTCTGCCATAAATCCTTCTCTGCGGAGAACATCTTTCATAGTGAGTCCCTCATAATACGTCACGTCCAACAAGGGGAATTCAATGTAGAATGGAAGTGCTTGTGCAACAAACAGCAGATTCCAATAAAAAGCCCTCTTGCCAACTTAAATCCAGTTATTGACAGTTTTGGCTTGCTCAGAGTTGGTGGTCGTTTGAATCAAGCCCACCTAAGAGTTGCAGAACAAAATCCTCTCATCATTCCCAGCAAACACCATATCACCGTCTTACTGATCCGACACTACCACAAAAAGACTGAACACCAGAGCAGGCAAATCACTGAGGGCAAGTTACGGTCTGCTGGCCTTTGGATTATAGGTATGAAAAGACGTGTGGCCCAAGTATTGCATGACTGTGTTCACTGTCGCAAAGCTAGAGGAAAACAACTACACCAACAAATGGCTGATTTGCCTGTGGACAGACTATGTACAGAGCCGCCTTTCACCTACGTTGGCCTAGATGTCTTCGGGCCATGGATGGTGTCCGCACGCAGGACACGTGGCGGTCACGCAAACAGTAAGCGTTGGGCTGTACTATTTACTTGCATGAGTGTGCGAGCCGTTCACTTAGAGGTCATAGAATCCATGGACACATCCAGCCTTATTAATGCCTTAAGACGGTTCTTTGCAATCAGAGGACCAGTGAAACAGTTGAGGTCTGACCGTGGAAGCAACTTCATTGGAGCCTGTAGAGAACTGAACATAGACACCAAATCCATTCAAGATCACTTGGCGGAAAAGGGTTGCACCTGGATTTTCAATCCTCCTCATAGTTCCCACATGGGGGGCTCCTGGGAGAGAATGATCGGGATCTCACGCAACATCTTGAATTCTATGTTGATGGATGTAAACTCTTCAAGACTCACACATGAGACTCTAGTCACCCTTCTCGCTGAAGTTTCAGCTATCATCAATTCTAGACCCCTCGTGCCAGTATCTATGGATCCTGAAACACCAGCCGTACTGACTCCAGCTATCCTACTTACCCAAAAAACTGAGATTACGCTATTACCTAGTGGAGAATTTACTCATGCGAATATCTACCAAAAACACTGGAAACGTGTACAATACCTAGCTGATTACTTCTGGAACAGGTGGCGAAAGGAGTATCTCAATATTCTTCAAGGAAGAAGAAAGTGGCAACACCACAAACCGAACCTAAAAGAACGTGACCTCGTGTTGATGAAGGAGCAACAAACCGTACGGATTGACTGGCCTATGGGACTAATTACAAAGGTTCTTCCTAGCAAGGATGGCAAGGTCCGTAAAGTGGAGTTGAAGATCTTCAGAAAGGGTGAGCTTAAAATGTTCGCAAGGCCAATTAACGAACTCATTTTGATACTACCCATCGAGAACATTCCTGCTGGGTGAACTCTACTGAACTTGAACTTTGTGGTTCTTCTCTATTCCAACTCGGAATCTACTATATTGTTATGTTTATTGCATTCTAACATGTTCTTTGTTACAGGTTGTTTTATATTTTATGGACATTCGTCATAGTGAAATATCTTATGGAATTTCAGACGGGGAGTGTGCTGTTCCCCTCATATTTGTTATTTAACTGTGCATTGTATTACCAATTCTTATTTCACCATGTTTGTTTCTATGTCTTGATCTGTTGCTTCCATCTGCTGGCCAGAATTTGCATGCTGCATGCCTCTGTTATAGCTAGTAAGTTTTTCCTCTGCTGGGCGTGGTTTTAGGCAAGCCTTAGTCCTGGTCACTTCCTGCAGCCATTTTATCTGCTATATAGCTGTGTGACAGGACATTCAATACCCTGGGCTTGTGAAGGCATCAGTTTTTGACCAGCAGTTAGCCTCAGGAAAGATATTACAGGACAGCATGAATACCTCTACTACATTACAGTATTGTATCACTGTTTGTCGCTGTATTTGGACCAAATAAACCCACGCTGATTTCATTCCTGTGTATACGTTTGGATCCATCTAACCTGAACATCTGCCGGTCCGGTCTGCTCCACTGCTTGGATATGAAGGTAGGAAGTTACACAGCCATTATCAGTTATACCTTCATTCGCCTTCATGTGGGGACAGAACACTGGTCATCTCCTGTACTATGTCCGCAGTCTCTGGTCATCTCCTGTACCATGTCCGCAGTCTCTGGTCATCTCCTGTACCATGTCTGCAGTCTCTGGTCATCTCCTGTACTATGTCCGCAGTCTCTGGTCATCTCCTGTACTATGTCCGCAGTCTCCGGTCATTTCCTGTACTATGTCCGCAGTCTCCGGTCATCTCCTGTAGTATATCCGTAGTCTCTGATCATCTCCTGTACTATGTCTGCAGTCTCTGTTCATCTCCTGTAATATGTCTGCAGTCTCTGGTCATTTCCTGTACTATGTCTGCAGTCTCTGGTCATCTACTGTAGTACATGCGCAGTCTCCAGTCATCTACTGTAGTACATGCGCAGTCTCCGGTCATCTCCTGTACTATGTCTGCAGTCTCTGGTCATCTCCTGTAGTATGTCTGCAGTCTCTGGTCATCTCCTGTACTATGTCTGCGGACTCTGGTCATCTCCTGTAGTACATCTGCAGTCTCTGGTCATTTCCTGTACTATGTCTGCAGTCTCTGGTCATCTACTGTACTATCTCTGCAGTCTCTGGTCATTTCCTGTACTATGTCTACAGTCTCTGGTCATTTCCTGTACTATGTCTGCAGTCTCTGGTCATCCTATGTACTATGTCTGCAGTCTCTGGTCATTTCCTGTACTATGTCTGCAGTCTCTGGTCATCTACTGTAGTACATGCGCAGTCTCCAGTCATCTACTGTAGTACATGCGCAGTCTCCGGTCATCTCCTGTACTATGTCTGCAGTCTCTGGTCATCTCCTGTAGTATGTCTGCAGTCTCTGGTCATCTCCTGTACTATGTCTGCGGTCTCTGGTCATCTCCTGTAGTACATCTGCAGTCTCTGGTCATTTCCTGTACTATGTCTGCAGTCTCTGGTCATCTACTGTACTATCTCTGCAGTCTCTGGTCATCTCCTGTACTATGTCTACAGTCTCTGGTCATCTCCTGTACTATGTCCGCAGTCTCTGGTCATTTCCTGTACTATGTCTGCAGTCTCTGGTCATCCTATGTACTATGTCTGCAGTCTCTGGTCATCTCCTGTACTATTTCTGCAGTCTCTGGTCATATCCTGTACTATGTCTGCAGTCTCTGGTCAACTCCTGTAGCATGTCCGCAGTCTCTGGTCAACTCCTGTAGTACGTCTGCAGTCTCCGGTCATCTGCTGTAGTACATGCGCAGTCTCCAGTCATCTACTGTAGTACATCCGCAGTCCCTGGTCATCTCCTGTACTATGTCTGCAGTCTCTGGTCATCTCCTGTAGTATGTCTGCAGTCTCTGGTCATCTCCTGTACTATGTCTGCGGACTCTGGTCATCTCCTGTAGTACATCTGCAGTCTCTGGTCATTTCCTGTACTATGTCTGCAGTCTCTGGTCATCTACTGTACTATCTCTGCAGTCTCTGGTCATTTCCTGTACTATGTCTACAGTCTCTGGTCATTTCCTGTACTATGTCTGCAGTCTCTGGTCATCCTATGTACTATGTCTGCAGTCTCTGGTCATTTCCTGTACTATGTCTGCAGTCTCTGGTCATCTACTGTAGTACATGCGCAGTCTCCAGTCATCTACTGTAGTACATGCGCAGTCTCCGGTCATCTCCTGTACTATGTCTGCAGTCTCTGGTCATCTCCTGTAGTATGTCTGCAGTCTCTGGTCATCTCCTGTACTATGTCTGCGGTCTCTGGTCATCTCCTGTAGTACATCTGCAGTCTCTGGTCATTTCCTGTACTATGTCTGCAGTCTCTGGTCATCTACTGTACTATCTCTGCAGTCTCTGGTCATCTCCTGTACTATGTCTACAGTCTCTGGTCATCTCCTGTACTATGTCCGCAGTCTCTGGTCATTTCCTGTACTATGTCTGCAGTCTCTGGTCATCCTATGTACTATGTCTGCAGTCTCTGGTCATCTCCTGTACTATTTCTGCAGTCTCTGGTCATATCCTGTACTATGTCTGCAGTCTCTGGTCAACTCCTGTAGCATGTCCGCAGTCTCTGGTCAACTCCTGTAGTACGTCTGCAGTCTCCGGTCATCTGCTGTAGTACATCCGCAGTCTCTGGTCATCTCCTGTAGTACATCCGCAGTCCCTGGTCATCTCCTGTAATACATCCACAGTCTCTGGTCATTTGCTGTACTATGCCTGCAGTCTCTGGTCATCTCCTGTACTATGTCTGCAGTCTCTGGTCATCTCCTGTAGTATGTCTGCAGTCTCTGTTCATCTCCTGTTGTATGTCTGCAGTCTAAGGTCATCTCCTATACTGTGTCTGCAGTCTCTGGTCATCTCCTGTAGTATGTCTGCAGTCTCTGTTCATCTCCTGTAGTATGTCTGCAGTCTCTGTTCATCTCCTGTAGTATGTCTGCAGTCTCTGGACATCTCCTGTACTATGTCTGCAGTCTCTGGTCATCTCCTGTACTATGTCCACAGTCTCTGGTCATCTCCTGCACTATGTCTGCAGTCTCTGGTCATCTCCTGTAGTATGTTTGCAGTCTCTGGTCATCTCCTGTAGTATGTTTGCAGTCTCTGGTCATCTCCTGTAGTTTGTTTGCAGTCTCTGGTCATCTCCTGTAGTATGTTTGCAGTCTCTGGTCATCTCCTGTAGTATGTTTGCAGTCTCTGGTCATCTCCTGTACTATGTCCGCTGTCTCTGGTCATCTCCTGTAGTATGTCTGCAGTCTCTGGTCATCTCCTGTACTATGTCTGCAGTCTCTGGTCATCTCCTGTAGTACATCCGCAGTCTCTGGTCATCTCCTGTACTATGTCCGCAGTCCATTGGTTCAGAATATTTTTATCTTGTTTTCATGCTCTAAAACCTAGGTGCGTCTTATGATCAGGTGCGTCTTATGGAGCGAAAAATACGGTAAGTACCTGTAATAATAAGGCAGAGTGATTTAGCTGGACATACACTTTACGTATGCACAAACCTCTTCAATTAGCAAATATATGCACATTTGTTGAAACAAAAAATGTATATATGAATATCATAAAAAAAATCTGCTACACTTTGTGAAAAACAAAAAACCCTTTCATAGTGGAACAATTTTTGCGCATCCACATTTTAGATATTTAACAGAACCATACACTTTTGCATGTCTCTAATAAAAAATAATGTTTTCAATGTTATATGACTATTTTTATCTGCTCATAAACAACTTACTAATACACCCCGTTTCCTTTGGGAAATTTAAATAAATTTGTTACCAGAAAAATATATAACTCATTTTTGTCAGCTGCACATAATGAGCTTCTTTTTTTCAGGCCTCCAAGGTAGCTTGCTTTGCTATGGCAGTATTTTATGCCAAGTTTTCCAGGAGACAGAGGAAGAGTGCAGACCAGCAAGGTCTCCTAATTCTCCTGTCAGCAGTTCCTGTGTGGTGCAAGCATACTGTTCTGGTAACATTACACTACTAGGTGACATCACATGTTCTGCAGACCTTGCTCAAAACAACAATCCTGTTCTTACTGCCGTTATTATTTCTGGCTCCCATGAAACAGTAGTGTCTTTACCATGTAAACTAGGTGTTTAACAAGCAGCCCAAACAATGCCAACACTGTTGCTGACATTACAACACCTATGTATTTCAATTAAAAAAAAGAATATTGGTAATGATGATACGAGTTCTTCTAGAGTTTGTGAGATTACTAAAAAAAAAGGGGTTCCAAAAAAAAAAAAAAGTTTACACTTTTATTCTTTAGGTAATGCTGCAGGATTACTTTATCATGCAGCAGTTCCCTCATTCATTTACATGCACCCTGTGCAGATTTATGAGCATTTTCATGTTTTTTATGTCAGCCAGTTGTGAATTGACAGGTCCCAGGAAGGTACAAAGCACTCACAACAATTTATGTTTTATATCTTTATTTTCATTTGCACTGAGCTGAGTTACATGCGTTCATGTGCGTTGTGTTAAAATGCAGACAAGTTGCATTTAACACAATGCACATGAACAAAACATTGTAATATGAACAGGACGCTTAGTAACCATTGTTGTTTATTTGCCCTTGTGACTTGCCTTGGTTTAGTACAAAAAAAAATGCAAGTCACTGCACAAGGTGTGAATGAGCCTTTGATGTCTGGATGTTTTTAATAACTGACAGCTAATATGGAACTTTTTTGGTTTAGGTAGAGTGTTAAAACCTCTGTACAAATCAGATGGCTGCAATGTACTGATCAACTTTTTTACAGTCACCATGTGATATTTTTCCAGCTCGATCAGCACCACTGGCGATAGCCGGCAGTGCTGATCAGTGTATTCTGACAGCAAGGATGTCTCCCCCTGTCAGAATACAATAGCTCAGTGGGGAGGATTCCTCCATCCACATAAACTGTGTGGATGGGGAATCCAGTCATTTATTTTTTTTATTCAACCCACTGGTTGAGCTAAAAATTAACTAACAGGAGAATTAATCCTTCCCTACTTTAAAAAATGAAATTAAAAGTTTTGGCCATGCAGGCTTCAAGATTTCTTAAAGTATTTGCGACTAAGTATCCAATAAAAAATATAAGAGCAGTGTACAACTACCAGAACAGCAGTAGAGACATATGCACATAGGGGGTTATTTACTAAAACTGAATGGTGCAAAATCTGGTGCAGCTCTGCATAGAAACCAATCAGCTTCCAGATTTTATTGCTAACGCTTAATTGAACAAGCTGAAAATATAAGCTGATTGGCTACCATGCACAGCTGCACCAGATTTTGAGTGCACCAGTTTTAGCAAATCTCCCCCATACAGTATACCCATAAGACCTCCACCTGCCCAACCCCAGAAAGGATATGAATTCTGAAGTTTTGCCAGAGTTATAACAAATTCCAAATCATGAATCTGCATTAGTATGGGTAAAAGGCATCAACTTATGAAGGTGGCCCTAAACATGAAATGACACCCCACAATCCAAGTCAAGCAATGTTCCTCATATTTATGGACTCCATCGGATCTCAGTAGATTTTTCAGGGTAATCTACACTTTGTTGTTCTTCTATGTTTTTTAGGTCATTTCTAATTTATTTATCCATTTTCCCCAACAGTTAACAAATGGCATCTTTTTTATTAGCTATTTACAACTCGACACTAACCTGTCATCAAGGCTTGCTATATCCTTAATAATTCTATATGTAAGTCAGAAATGAATTTATTTCTTTAGAACAACTTCAGGATCACACAAGTGCATTTTTGAGAGGAGCATTTGGGCAGAAAAAATCCTTGATGTACACAAATGCACCTAATTGTGACGTTTAAGAGTGTTCGGTATTTTCAAGTGTACATTGAAAAATGAGCAGAAGGGAATGTTTTGGGGGAAAAAACTTGTAAAAGAAAATTCCCATAAACTTGCATAAACAGTTGTGCAATACAAGCCACTATGAACATTTTTTTATGCTGCTTTTTCTGCCAGAGGTTCTGGCATTTTTTCAGTCACCTAGTGTTCATGGACCCTAACAGATTAAACTGGAATTCTTCTTAAACTCAAAACTATTTTATGTTCTGAAACTGAGATTACATTTTATCTTGTGAAAATTTCAAAGATTTTTTGATGCCTGAGAGCAGTAGCTACCGGTATATTATTTTTATTTATTTTTTTAAGCTTGCAGTCATACAGTATACCACAGAATATTTATTGGTAGTGGAAATACTATTCTACTTGCCATAGTAACACAATCTTGTAATTTCTTTAATTTTCTAACTGCAACAAATGTTTTTATATATTACAAAACATGCATTAATCATTATTTTTTTTTAGAAAATATCCTATATTTTTTAAATAAACAACAAACAATTCTGCATTAAACAATGCAAAGACTTGATCTTCGTATTTATTACTGCCATGATAGAACAATAACTATTATGGTTGTAGAATTATATTATATGAACAGATGCCACCACTTAAGCTTGAAAAAAAGGCTTTTGATCCGAGAATTGTGATTAACCACAACTCATAACTTAACTTAACTACTTGTCTACCGGGCACTCCCCCCCCCTCCCCCCGCCCAGGCCAATTTTCAGCTTTCAGCACTGTTGCACTTTGAATGACAATTGCGCGGTCATGCAACACTGTACCCATATGACATTTTTATATTTTTTTTCCACACAAATAGAGCTTTCTTTTGGTTGTACTAGCCACTGGGGTTTTTTATTTTTTGCACTATAAAAAAAAAAAAAAGCAAGAAATTTGAAAAAAAAAAGTTTTCTTTGTTTCTATTATAAAAATATGTGTTTCTATTATTGCAAATAGGTAATTTTTCTTCTTCACTGATGTGCATTGGTGAGGCTGCACTGATGGGTACTGATGAGGTGGCACTGGTGAGCATTGATGAGGAGGCACTGATATGCAGCAATGATGAGCACTGATAGACAGTACTGCTGGGCACTGACAGGCAGCACTGCTGGGTGACACTGCTGGGCGGCACTGATAATCAGAGCACTGATTATCAGTGCAGATCTCCCCTGTCACATTTGCCAATTATTGGCAGTACTTTCCTCATGCTGTGACAGTGTGAGGAAAGTACTGCCGATAACCGGCAACTGTATTTACATTGTGATCTGCTGTGTCATTGGACACAGCTGATCACGTGTTAAAAGACAGCCTTTTACCTAATCACCAACAGCGCTGGGTGCATGCTGCTGGGGTTGCATTCTGGGATGACATCCATGGAAGCCCTCCCAGAACTGGACAACCGCACTGTAGCTATTTTTATTTATTTCAGGTACTTATATAGCGACATATATATTGTACATTCACATCAGTCCCTAACCCTCCAGGGGTGTACAATCTAAGGTCCCTAACTTACATTCATACATGCACATATTAGGGCCAATTAACCTATCAGCATGTATTTGGAGTGTGGGAGGAAACCGGAGTACCCAGAGAAAACCCACACAGGCACAGGGAGAACATACAAAATCCAGGCAGGTGGTGCCGTGGCTGGGATTCAAACCAACAACCCTAGTACTGCCAGGTGAAAGTGCTAACCATTTAGCCACTATAGCATGGTTGGGAGCTGTTACAAAGCATATAAAACCAAGATTTTTTTTTTTAGATTTGCATAGTAGTTTTTAATGAGTAGGGGTTAGCCCCCTGTTCATTTTTGTTGCTGTGTTTCCACGAGGGTTTCCGAATTCTATTTATCTTGGTTACCAAAGTCTCTTCCTTTGGATATATTTCTCCTTATTTCCTGTTGTGTCTATAAGACAAGAAGTAAAGTCTCCCCAATGGGAAACAGATGAAACCTGACATTTCCAATTCCATCTAAAAATGAGAAAAGAAAGGAATGGGCTCTAGATATGTCTGGAGAAATTGTTAATATGGAGTTCAGTCAGATCTGCCTGTTGCCATTTTTAGCACATTCTAGCATTGCGTAAAGTAATCACATTAAACAAGAAGCAGAGCCTTCCTGACCCTAGGTCTCTGTCCCCATGGCCTTGCCAGACGTCCTGTCTTTTTTAACCCAGTAGCCAAAAAAAAGGCAAATATTGGCCAAGTCTCCTCTTGACAGAGTTCTATTGCCTTGTCAAAAGCTCAGAGATGACAATATTTTCCCAATGTGTTTTGTAACATGTTGTAATTAATGTAGAATAATGTGGTTATTTATGACCTTGGCTTCAGATAGAGTGTGATATCCACACATAATAGTTTTCTCAATAGACAATGTCCTTCTGTTTATTATGACTAGAGCTGGCTGATGGCTTGAGCATCCATGTTAGGACACATTGTTAATAAAACCATCAGCTACTAAAGTTCAACTAAAGTGCCCCAAGCTTATTGTTATAATATGAATGTGTAAGAAATATGTTGAAACAATCAGCAGGAACTGAAAAATACTGATGATGATAATAATCATAATACCGTTATTAATAATAAAATTGATGGTCCTGATAGCTGTGTCTTATTGATTATAGAAACTATTCTCTATTATGTCTGAATCTCATAATACAAGTCTATATTGTACCATGTAATAGAAATAATGTGTTACTTTTTCATATTCTTTGTTTGAACGTCTCTGTATTAAGCAAGTGAAGTTGCAGTATACCTGCAGAGTGAGATATAAGGGATCGTTCACACTGGCAGTCATGGGAGAGGGTGGTAAAAGCAGGTGATGGAGCCGTGGTTTTATTTCCCCTGACCACCCACCTAAAAAAAGGGCATGCAGCCGCTCAGTGCTGTGCACACGCCATTGCCAAAAATTGCATGTCAGAGTTGGCAGACAGTGCCGCCGCTGAACATGACCCCTTTGAGTGTACAGGGGCTGTGCTGCAATTTTGTACATTGCCCACAGTTGTGGCACAGTGGCTCAGCCTTTTTAGGCTTAAAACAGGCAATGAAGAGGAAACATATTGCCTCCTCATGCCTCTCAAACACCTTCTGAATGTGATCCACCATGATTGGATAACTGAAATGAATGTTAAAACAATTTTATTTATCATCCTGAGCCGTTTTAATGTATATCAGCCTCAATGCATTCACCCAGTGCCCAGTGAACACAACACAAGGTGTTTTCAGTGTAGACACCAGTTTGTTATTTACAATGGTCTTGGTGGGCCCGTTTGCTAATGAAAGGTGCTAATAAAACAAACCTATTGTCTAGACAAATAATGTGAACAATGTAAACTAACTAACTGGTTTACCATATTTCTCATTTCAGGATAAAAGAAGCTTTCCATCCAATTATGATAGCCATTATTCTCCATATGATCTGCACACTTGATTTTGTACCAACTTCTAGATTGTAGAGATGTAGCCTTAAACATATTATAAATTTTGGAGAGATTATTGTTTAATATAAACATTGTGCAATAATTTATGTTAGGTACTTGTATAGTGCTGTCAATTTATGCAGTGCTTTACATATACATTGTACATTCACATCAGTCCCTAACCCTCAAGGGGTGTACAATCTAAGGTCCCTAACTCATATTCATATACAAGGGCCAATTTAGACAGGATCCAATTAACCTACCAGCATGTCTTTGGAGTGTGGGAGGAAACTGCAGTACCCAGAGGAAACCCACACAGGCACAGGGAGAACATGCAAACACCAGGCAGGAGGTGCCGGGGCTGGGATTTGAACCAACGCCCTAAGCACTGTGAGGTGGAAGTGCTAACCATTTAGCCACTGTGCTACCCATCATCCCATGTACTGAATGTTACCGGTCATATAAGTGACCTCATTAAATTTGTCAAAAACTATAGCTACGGGTGGCTATGTTCACGCCTACACTCAGGGCCGATGGTAGACTATTTTGCACCCTAGGCAAGACCAGCTACTTGCACATTTCTTTTAATTTGTAAAAGTAGGTGTCATAAGTTGCCACCAGCACCAATATTAAAGACAAAACCAGCGTCATGGATGGACTTTATCTGTGGCTGGCAGTAGCATTGTGACAGATACAATGAGTGGAAGATGATGGATACACACTCTGACAAATCCCAGGTTGGAAATCCCCGGGCAATGGGGGGAGATAAAATGCTGTGACAGCAGGCAGCTGAACTGAGCGAACCCACACAGTGACAGATATGACACAACACACCACCACTAACACTGACACAGATCAGTAGGCAAAGCAGGCACTAGAAGAGCAGGCTGTGGGATCATGATGATGTCATCACTCACTGACATATCGCACATTTGATGGATGTCTGGCCGGCCGGCCCGGTCACACTGACACAGACATGAGATATCAGAGTCAGACATTACATTTCTCCGCAGGTGCAGCTCTGACTCTGCCTCTGCTGATGAATGGGAAGAAAAGGACTGGAACTCCACAGTGATCAGCAGCTGCTTGCTGGCATGCAGTAAGGGACTGAGTCTGAGAGGAATACTGGAAGGAGCAGCAGCTCAACTGCTATACTGGTCCCAGACATCTGACATCTTCCTCTGTCCTTTCTTCCTCCGCTCTGCCACCGCTCCTCTCAGCTAAAGGATCATTCATGATGTGGCGGCGTCCCACACAGAGAGTGATGGCCTGTGCTGCTTCCAGGTGCTCCTAGGTGACAGTGCACCCTAGGTGGCCACCTAATTTGCCTAGTGGAAGCACTGGCCCTGCCTCCACTGTGTCTAAGGATGGAGCTATAGTTGTCACCCAGGCAAGGCTTCAAACATGTCTCCCCTTGTTCATTTCTTTTACATGGATGTGTGATGGGATTAATAGTTTGCAAAAGAAAGAAAACATTGTTTTTGAATTAGGTAGCTCACAAGAAGCAACATGGTCACTGAATTTCTGGCAAGATCAGCAATTCCTTTTTTACTTCCTGAAAATTTTCTTAGCCTCAAAAATGAACATTAGTGCAGCCACAAAATCTAAAGACTTGTAAGCTGCATCCTATTAAACTTTTGTTCTTCTGTTTAGTCATCTTTTAAAGGAATCGTTCAAAGAACGTCTGATTTAAGTCAAACCACCATTATAACCGTTTTTAAAGTCACCAACTTAAAAAGTTGCAGGTAAAAGGACATGCAAATACATTTTTTAACCCCTTCAATAGTGGGCACTTTTGCCTCCTGCCTAGGCCAATTTTCCACTTTTAGCACTGTCGCACTTTGAATTACAATTATGCAGTCATGCAACGCTGTCCCCCAAACTACATTTTTATTTAAATTATCATAGTTTTCACACAAATAGAGCTTTCTTTTGGTGATATTTAATCACTACTGGGTTTTTTATTTTTTGCTAAATAAACAAAAAGACTGAAAATTTTGAAAAGAAACACATTTTTCTTCTTTTCTGTGGACACAGAACAGACAGATCTCACCTGCAGTGCGGCCCTATGACCGCACGCGAGGCTCATTCTAGAAGGACGTCATATGATGTCCAGCCAGAACGACAAAAGTCCTGCCCGACCTAGAGCAATTTAATGGCCGTGTGGGACTTTCATCGTTCTGGGTGGACATCAGATGACATCCTCCCAAAACAAGTCATGGGCAGCACAGTGGCTAAATGGTTAGCACTTCCACCTGGCAGTACTAGGATTGTTGTTTCAAATCCCAGCCACGGCACCTCCTGCCTAGAGTCTGCATGTTGTGCCTGTGTGGGTTTCCGCCGGGTACTCTGGTTTCCTCCCACACTCCAAAGACATGCTGGTAGGTGAATTGGATCCTGTCTAAATTGTCCTAGTATGTGTATGTATGAATGTAAGTTAGGGACCTTAGATTGTACACCCCTTGAGGGTTAGGGACTGATGTGAATGTATAATATATATATGTAAAGCGCTGCGTAAATTGACGGCGCTATATAAGTACCTGAAATAAATAAAAGATACCTCTCTAAATTACACTCCAGAATGTATCAATTCCCTAGCACAACCCCCTACCAGAGAAGAAGCAGAGGGGATTACTATAAGGCTATCTGATTTTGATCCGAAGTTCAGAGTGATTATACAGTGCAAATTAGATGCTACTTTGATGCCACTTTGAAGTGATTTGCATATTATATGAAGTCAAAATCATGCTGGGATTGCACCAAAGTAGTATAAGAACCTGAAATTGTACTAGTGTCAACTGAGCATTAAGTACCATTTAATCAACAGTCCTGAGAGTGTTTGGGCTGTTGATATCAAATCTATGATGGCAGCATCCACCAGTAGTCTCACGACTTCTGGATGTCTATTCAGGGGAGGCTTTACAGGTAAAAAACATAACTAAATACGGTAATGCACTGATAATCTTATAAGAAGATTGTTGTTGAAATAAATGGTCTGTTAACAGGGTCCCTTTGAACATTTTAGTTCTGATATTCTCCTGCGTTATTTACATATTAATTCATGAATGTTATTTAAAGGTGTTTTATAGAAACCAAAATTTTAATTATGTTTTAACTGATTCTTTAAAAACACATCTAGCTTGACATCTAATTTAACCAGCCAAGAGAATCTGAAACCAATTCTACCTAACCAAAAAGCATTTTTACCTTGGTCTGTGTGTAAAAACACTGATTACTCCCTGTGACTAGCAGCAACAAAAAAAAAAAAAAAAAGACACAGATCGCCTTAGCTAATAAAGGTTTTCATTGTACATGTTTGGCCAGACTTGTTAAATCTTGTTAAACAGGAAGCAGGTTTTAAGGCAAAGGGTTCCTTACTCCAACTTACAAGATGCACAATTGGCACAGACTTACAGGAAGCATTTAATTAGACACGGAAGCCACTCGCCTCCATGACCTTATTACATTAAGTCTGCAGGATGAAGCTTTTTCTTCAAGTGACATTGGTAATTTATTTCAGTTTTTAGAGGAAAGGTTCGAGGACTCTATTGGGTGTACACTAGTACTGTCAGAGTGCAACAAGTTGAAAACATGGTGGATAGTAAATAAACGGAAGATCATTCATATTGTACCTAGAAGATTAGCACGATACCATTGGCATGAATCTTGCATCAGCTCACTTCACTGATAAGGGATTCCTAATAAAGGAAGAAAAGGTCACCTAGTTATGTATTTAAGAGATGTAAAAAAAATAACCTGATAGGCAAGGTCAGGAAAATATAGAACAAACACTGGATTTCCATAATATATATATAGTATCTCACAGAAGTGAGTTCACCGCTCACATTTTTGTAAATATTTTATTATATCTTTTCATGTGACAACACTGAAGAAATGGCACTTTGCTACAATGTAAAGTAGTGAGTGTACAGCTTGTATTATAGTGTAAATTTGCTGTCCCCTCAAAATAACTCAACACACAGTCATTAATGTCTAAACCTCTGGCAACAAAAGTGAGTACACTCCTAAGTGAAAATGTCCAAATTGGGCCCAAAGTGTTAATATTTTGTGTGGCCACCATTATGTTCCAGCACTTCCTTAACCCTCTTGGGCATGGAGTTCATCATGGAGCTGGTGGATGTTGAGACCTTGCACTCCTCCACCTTCCTTTTGAGGATGTCCCACAGATTCTCAATAGGGTTTAGGTCTGGAGACATGCTTGGCCAGTCCATCACCTTTACACTCAGCTTTAGCAAGGCATTGGTGTTTGGGGTCGTTATGTTGGAATACTGCCCTGCGGCCCAGTCTCTAAAGGGAGGGGATCATGCTCTGCTTCATTATGTCACAGTACATGTTGGCATTCATGGTTCCCTCAATGAACTGTAGCTCCCCAGTGCCAGCAGCACTCATGCAGCCCCTGACCATGACACTCACACCACCATGCTTGACTGTAGGCAAGATACACTTGTCTTTGTACTCCTCACCTGGTTGCCTCCACACACGCTTGACACCATGTGAACCAAATAAGTTTATCTTGGTCTCATCAGACCACAGGACATGGTTCCAGTAATTCATGTCCTTAGTCTGCTTGTCTTCAGCAAACTATTTGCAGGCTTTCTTGTGCATCATCTTTAGAAGAGGCTTCCTTCTGGGACGACAGCCATGCAGACAATTTGATGCAGTGTGCGGCCTATGGTCTGAGCACTGACAGGCTGACCCCCCACCCCTTCAACCTCTGCAGCAATGCTGGCAGCACTCATACGTCTATTTCCCAAAGACAACCTCTGAATATGATGTTGAGCATGTGCACTCAGCTTCTTTGGTCGACCAATGACGAGGCCTGTTCTGAGTGGAACCTGTCCTGTTAAACCGCTGTATGGTCTTGGCCACCGTGCTGCAGCTCAGATTCAGGGTCTTGGCATTCTTCTTATAGCCAAGGCCATCTTTAGGTAGTGCAACAATTTTTCCAGATCCTCAGAGAGTTCTTTGTCATGAGGTGCCATGTTGAACTTCCAGTGACCAGTATGAGAGAGTGAGACCGATAACACCAAATTAAACACACCTGCTCCCCATTCACACCTGAGACCTTGTAACACTAACGAGTCACATGACACCAGGGAGAGAAAATGGCTAATTGGTCCCAATTTGGACATTTTCACTTAGGGGTGTACTCACTTTTGTTGCCAGTGGTTTAGACATTAATGGCTGTGTGTTGATTTATTTTGAGGGGACAGCAAATTTACACTGTTATACAAGCTGTACACTCACTACTTTACATTGTAGCAAAGTGTCATTTCTTCAGTGTTGTCACATGAAAAGATAGAATAAAATATTTACAAAAATGTGAGGGGTGGACTCACTTCTGTAAGATACTGTATATACATACTTCATTTTAATGATAGAAAATACTAAATCCATAAACATAAATGCCAAAACAATACAAATTATTATTATTATATGGGATTTATATAGCGCCATCAGTTTGCACAGCACTCTTCAATATAAAGGGAGACAGTACAGTTACAATACAATAAAATACAACAGGGTTAAGAGGACCATGCTCAAAGGAGATAACAATCTAACAACAAATTCAAAGAATCTGTTTCAAACAAAGCACAAAGCTATTGTCAATACACATAACATTAACACAGTGACAAATAATATTATACTGGCCAATCAAATATTGATTTTTCATGAGAGAAACATTTTGGTGTGACCTTTTAATCTCAAATAGTTACTAAAAAAAGAGTAAACTAAAAATTACATCTTAAAGTTTATTGATTACTCCATGCACCACATGACTGACTTCAAACCATGAATATTCCAGTTTCATTCAATCACTTTAACGCTTAATGATTCCCCAACAATCAGTTAAAAGTGATCAAAATAGTTGCAAGAAATAGCAGTTTCAATATTGTATCAAAATAACAAAACAACTATTTCCTTGATAAATAAAAATATGAAATGTCTACGTGGGACTTTTGAGTTACCAAAAGATCCAAAAAAACTAAAATAAAAAAAAAAGATCTATGTAAGCTATATATTTGATTTTTGTATATAATTATTACTGGTATATTTAGGATATGTCACTAATGTAAATGTTTTGATTGAAAGTATAAGTGAACCCTCACATTGTAAAACAACCCATTCAGTTTAAAATAGAAATGAAAGGCAAAACATTTGTGTATACATATAAAACAAATTATAAATACTTTTTTTTCCCCTTTTTTATAAGTGATCACATTCTCTCTGTTCTTCACTGCATAAGGAGCTGGGGAAGGAGAAACAGTAGTACACTAGTCATCCCAGTGAACTGTTATGCAGGAATGAGGTTGGGGGGGGAGGGTGTCAGCACACATCTGATCATTGGATTAGTTCCCAGCACAGCTAGAGAACTGGCCACACTGTGCTCTCATGCCTAGTGTGGTCGGTTTTTAATAGGAAAGCAGAGGGACTGGCAGGAACACCACGTATTTCACACCAAGGAAGCAATACAAAGAGAACAGGATACTTTTTCATGCAAGTGCATGGTACAGCAGACATGTAGTTACATCTCCATCAATTCCTGATGAAGCAGATCTTCGAGTCTGGGAAATGGACTGTTAAGCTCTCACCACTACAGGATTTAGCACAAATAAATTGAAATTGGTATTCTTTAATGTGAATGTTGCATTGGTACAAATAGTTCATATTTAATTGTAATAACGTACTACTGAGCTGAGCAGTCAGTATTTGAGGTTGGACCCCCTTTTGCCTTCAGAACTGCCTTAATTTTTCATGGCATAGATTCAACAAGGTGTTGGAAACATTTCTCAGAGAATTTGGTCCATATTGACAAGAGTTACTGTTGCCTTTCTATCATCTTGAACCAGTCTGCCCATTCTCATCTGACCTCTGACATCGACAAGGCATTTTCGTCCACACAACTGTCACTCACTGGATATTTTCTCTTTTTTGAACCCAAGAGATGGTTGTGTTTGAAAATCCCAGTAGATCAGCAGTTTTTTAAATACTCTGACCAGCCCGTCTAGTACCAACAACCATTCCACGTTCAAGGTCACTTAAATCCCATTTCTTCCCCATTCTGATGCTTGGTTTTTATTTCAGCAAGTCGTCTTCACCATGTCTAAATGCCTAAATGCATTGTGTTGCTGCCATGTGATTGGCTGATTAGCAATTTTTGTTACCAAGCAATTGAACAGGTGTACCTACTAAAGTGGCTGGTGAGTGTATATAGGAATACTATGTTGATGTCTTACCCAGACTAGTAGGTTTAAAGTAAGTTTCACAAAATTAAGTTTTTTGTATGTTCTTATGTGATTTTAAAATCTATTACTATTAATACAATTATAATAATTTAAATTATAGTTTATTGGAGTTTCCTGTATGATTGGCTTCTAAAAAGTCCCATATATACATTTCACATGGTTTACCGCAATATTATATAATAAAATTAATATAATTTGCTTGATAAGTGTATGGCCAGCTTTAAATAGCATTACCAATACAAACAAAACTTCTAAGGCAAAGATCCACAGAAAGTCCAATAATCTTCACTTCTTGGATCTTGTTCAAGTACAGGATACTGAAGAGTAATGAAATAATATGTACTTAAAAAAACCTTACATATACAAGTATACATCATTTAAGGTCTCCAAAATGTAACATACCTATCCAAATACAGCATTTCTTTGCAAGTACAGTATCCGCAGTTGGCAGATGTTGACTGCAATTAGTTAAAATCTGCTCATGCATTACTATACTTATGATGATCGTCTGATCCAAATGGTGAAGTTTGGATAATGATCATATGTCTTTAGACACTGTAATTTCTCCGGACACACCCTGGCTAGGAGTCCTTAGTGGAAAAACCAGCCAGGTTGAATTTTCCCAGCCAATCTCTATAGTTTTCTGTCACTGATAAGCTGTCCCAAGTTACTCTCCTCCATTGATTACCCATAGACATAATTATGCACACTGGCAGGCGATCCAAAGTATATCGAAAGCCAACACTTTTTTTTTGTGTTTGGATAGATAAGGAAATGGGTAAATCCCCTATAAAATCTTTTTTTCCATCTGCATCCAAATTAAGAAATTTCCCCTAGAATCAAACTAAATACCAGAATCCTGTGGACCCACCCTGTGTCCCGGTGCCCATTCCAGCATCTGTTGCCAATAAAAGGCCATACATCAGCATGGGGCCAATGTAGAGGAGCAGGAAAGTCTTCTATCCCCTCTTCTGGCTTCAGGCATATGACAAACATGTGAAACATTTTGCCTCTCACTGAAGCTGGGGCATTTTTATCTTCCACTGACCCTCAAGGTCATGACATTTATGCTGACTGCTGACTAGCAGGTAGGACTATGTTGCATACTTCTGACCTTTGCACTCTGTATCTTGTGCTGTATGCTCCACTCCTGATCCTAGCATTGGATAAGCTATGCTGTACATTACATACTACTGACTGCTATGTACACTGTGATTTAAGTTATATAGTCCTGACCATTGCACTCTATAAGCTGTGCTGAACATTGCATACTCCTGACCACAGTGTTTATTGTTTCAACAGTTTCTGGATGCTGTGTAGTTCCTAACTATTTTAATGACATTAGATCAGACAAATTGTTAGCTGTCTGCCACTGTAATAATGAAGTATTTTGTGAGTACAAAGAATGCAGCATACATGTGAATGTATACTGAAAGTAGGTCTAAACTCTATTACCACACACAATATTTAGTGTAATTTAACCGCACCCCCTTTTCACCGCAGTGCGCTATGCATGCTGCAGGCCGTTTTCTCTCTAGGTCTAAGATGTCCCTCTTTCTCAAGTTATAATGTTGAAAGGTTATGCTTCTTGTCTTGTAGACACATCAGGAAGAGAGAGGAAAACACTCCAAAGTGAGATAAATCCCCCTCTTAGAAAGTTGGCATTTGTTTTAGTTATATCTTACAGTGACAATCGTAATCAGATTAAATGGAGGCAATCTCTCAGTAGGGACACAAACAGCAACTGGACATTTGGTCTACCCCACAATAATCTTTTAAAAAACTTTACATTTTAAACTTTTACATTTCTAGAAAGATCACTGGAAAGTACTATACCTGCATGCCTGGCCACTGTCAAATATCTTAGTATTGGAAGTGGATGATTAATAAATTACTCCCATAAAAAAGATAATACTATCATATTTCCTGTTAACACAATAAAAGTTAAAATAATTATATATTAAAAGTTGGAAGTATCCTCCACAATGCAGTTTACTGCCTATCTGTGTATTGTGTCAGATATAAAGAGAATTCCCCTCTGTTAAAAGTATAAACAAACCCTGCTAGCGAGAGATATGAAGATAAGATTCAGGAAATCACTTGTAGCGCATAGTAAATGGGCAAACACATTACTTTATAATATGAGATAAAGTAATTATATGTGTGTTGATTTTGTTATAGAAAATGAAATTGCTGCCAATTTGATATAAAGAAAGTAAGTGGAAACACTTTGTACTGTAATTAAATACAAACTAGCATTTTTAATAGAACACTTTATAGATATCTATCTTTTGTACTAAGGGAGACACCAGCACTAATGTTGTGGGACCTACGTGTTTCATGTGTAAGAGGAACATACGTACTTCTCTAAAAATTAACACTAAAAATAATGGGACCATAGACAGCAATGAGCAATGAAATAAAAACTACAATCTAGGCCTCTTTATTATTGGTATGAATGGCTTATACATATCAATGTACCATAAATATAAGCTGTTATAATAAATAACCCCAACACAACAGACTAGTAAACAAACATAGTCACTATGACTGGGTTGCAATAATAGCAAAAACATTTATTAACTGTCCCCCTTTCAAGTAAAAGGTGACCCAACCACATAATAAAATCAATAGGCCGTGACTAAAAAGGAGGTGGGAGCTCACAGGTAGGAGGTCTTGAAGACTGGCATAGCAGGCTTCATGGAGCTTGTTTTACCTCTTCATGCGCAAATGTGCGGCCTCTCGGCATCTGGGCCTTGACGCCGAGCGGCCACACAATTGTGTGCAATTAAAAAAACCATATGTGCTGAGAGCGTGCGCCCTGCGTGCTCCCAGCACACATGTCCAGTACTCATGGAAAGGTCCTGATCTCCTCTTGTGATCGGGACCTTTCCTGACCATGTGACCGCCGTGACAGCGAATCACAGTGGTCACATGACCCTAAAGCCCTGCCCGCCTCCTGGCTTCTAAAACCCTTAAAGGGTCAGGAGGTGCCGGCGCCAAGGGGTTAGATAGGTGTTTGACCTCTTCGAAAAGTTTCCAAATGGTCAGGTGACCTGACATTCTGGAACATTCCTAAAGGTCAGCTGACCTTCCATAGGTCAGCTGATTCTCCCTCAGGCCCTGGCCTATCAACATCCAAATGGCTTCTAACTCCTCCCACCTAATAAGCTAACTAGGAAGGGTAAAGGAGTGAATCTTTAAACCGTCATGCTGCCACAGTCCCATTGTCAGGGCTCGTGGGTCTCGCCTGCGAACCAATGTGCAGGCATTAGGACCTGGGCGTCCACGGCGGCAATTGCGACCGTGCATGCGAACTTGCGCACGCGGGCACGCGCCTGGCACCAGTGACAGTGCAGGGTGCGCTACTTAAACTAGCCAGGTGGTGTTCAGATTGCTGCAAGGTCTAGTTCCTGTCATCTGTTTTCTGAAGTAAGTTCCTAGTTGCCGACCCTACCTGTCCTGATTCCTGTTCACTATCTCCTGCTCTGATCCCTGGCTCGTCCCTGACTACTCCTCCACACAGTAACCCTTTGATCGCCCCTCATGTTAACCCCTTCCTGCCCAGTGCCATTAGTACAGTGTCAGTGTTTTTTTAGCACTGAACAGTGTATTGGTGTCACTGGGGATGTCAGTAACACTAAGTCAATTCCCCCCAGTGTAAAATACCCACCGCAGTCCCGCTATAAGTCGCTGATTGTTGCCATTGCTAGTAAAAATAAAAAAAAATCCCAGTATATATACTGCCATTTGTAAACACTATAACTTTCAAGTGAACCAATTAATTTACACGTATTGAAATTTTTTCTTAGCAAAGACATGTAGCAGAATACATTTTGGCCTTAATTTATGCCAAAATTAGATTTTGTCATAAATGTTTTTACTGGACATGTTTAATAGCAAAAAGTCAAAAATGTTGTTTTTTTCTCACAATTATCGGACTTTTCTTTTATAGCACAAAAATTAAAAACTGCACAGGCGATCAAAAGCATTGAAAGAAAGCTCAATTCCTGGGAAAAAAGGGACTTAAATTTAATTTAGGTGCAGCGTTGCATGACCGCGCAATTGTCAGTTAAAATAACACAGCGTCGTAACACAAAAAATGTCCTGGTCAGGAAGGGGGGTAAATCCTCTGGAGGGCAAGTGGTTAAAGGATAAACCTTTGTTGACAGAGCAGGGCCAACCATTTAATTTTGGTCAACTTAATGCTGGGTACACGCGATCCAATTATCGCCCGATTCAGCAGGACCTGGCCAACATTTGGACAGTGTGTACAGCTGCCTGCTCGACAGAAGCCGGTCCAACAACTGGCTTTTGTTGAAGGGACATGCTGGAAAACCAGCAGCCGATCAGCGCTGGCACCCAATGGCTGTGACCGCTGATCAGTGCTCGGGGGGGGGGGGCAGTCCCCTAATCAGAACACAATAGCTCAGCAGTGGGAGATCACCGCACTAACATTGCATTGCTAGTATGGCGAGTTTCCTGTGGTTTTTTTTTCATTTGACCCACTGGGTTGAACAAACAAAAAACGTAGCATGTACTAGGCTTTAGGCTCAGCAGAGAGCAAAACCAAGGACTCCCAAGAACTGGGAAAAAAGGACTGAGCATCAATCAAAAAGTATTTGACCTATTTTTATGTAATTAGTATTAGTAACTTCAGGTAAAAGCTAAAATTCATCACAACTACTCTGGAAGCAATTATCTGATAGTATCATTTTATGATTTGGAGATCATAGGCTTACAGTAAGCCTCTCTTTGTTCTATGCAGAGCCATACAAAGCAGTGTGCAGGAGCTGACAGGGGAGAGATCTGTATTGTTTACATACAGGTCTCTCCCCCGTCGGAAATCCTCAGAGATCGCTGGGTGCCAGCGGGGAATCACCAGCCGGGACCAAATGATTGACAGCCGAGACCGTGAATGGTGGCATGGGGAGGGCGGATGTGCACCCCCTACCCGGAACTGCAAAAGCAAGTATATATATGTGATTTTGCGCACCCGTGCTTTCCTGTAGCAGTATTTCTGCTATAGGGCGGTGTGGAAGAGGTTAACAGACCAACATGCTTAGCTACCAAAATTATTATTATTATTTTACAGTATTTATATAGGGCCAACAGTTTGCTCAGCGCTTTACAATATAACGGGAGACAGTACACGAGACAGTACAGTAACAATACGATTCAATACACAAGGGGTTCGAGGGCCCTGCTCCTTGGAGCTTACAATCTAGGAGGGAGGGGATAGTGGTACAGGAGGAAATAGCTGTGGGAGATGGAGTGGTAGGAAGAGTGGAGGAGTTCAGTAATTACCTGAGGGCGGGGTAGGCTTCCCTGAAGAGATAGGTTTTCAGGGTGCATCTAAAGGTGGGCAGAGTAGGTGATAGTCTGATGGATTGGGGTAGGGAGTTCCAGAGGATGGGGGAAGCCCTGCAGAAGTCCTGGAGATGAGCATGGGAGGAGGAGACCAGGGAACTAGAGAGTAGGAGGTCTTGTGAGGAGCGGAGAGTATGTTTTGGGTGGTATTTGGATACTAGATCAGTGATGTAGTTTGGGGCAGTATTATGAACAGCTTTATAAGTCAATGTTAGTATTTTGAATTTTATCCGTTGGGCAATCGGAAGCCAGTGGAAGGATTGGCAGAGGGGGGTGGCAGATATGGAGCGGTTAGTAAGGTGGATGAGTCTGGCCGCAGTATTCAGGATAGACTGAAGCGGGGATAGCCTGCTGTGAGGTAAGCCGATGAGGACGGAGTTACAGTAGTCAAGTCGTGATATAATAAGGGAGTGAATGAGTTAGTTGCTTAGTGTTTTCTGGGATTAGGAACGGAAGTATTTTGGAGATGTTGCGGAGGTGAAGTCTACATGAGTTTGTCAGCAAAATAAGAGTTTACCAACAATTGTCCATCCACAAAAACATTACCCCAAAAAGATTGACTGTGAAGGGGGGAAAAAGGAAATATGAGAGGTGGGCGGGGAAGTGGGTCAAAAGAAGGCTGAAGATAATCCGGAGGCGAGTCCAGATGGCAGACCTCAGTTAAATGCTTACACCACCCAGTGACGGGTGAATATACAGGTGAAAGGATCCACTCAATGGCCAGCTGTTTTCCTGCCAAGAAGTTTGTCACCAAACCAGCACTCAGCTGAATGGAGATCTGCCGAGCAAGTGAGGTAAATCCTCCTAGCAACAGCAGGCAGCTTGTAACCTGGAACACAAAACAGAACCAGTAAGGCAGCCCCTTGAGAGACATATACTTAACAATCATCATAGCCTACTAGTAGGAAAAGAGTTCATTAACCACTTGCCTACCAGGCACTTATACCCCCTTATTTACCAGGCCAATTTTCAGCTTTCAGCGCTGCCGCACTTTGATTGACAATTGCGCGGTCATGCAACATTGTACCCATATGAAATTTTGATCATTTTTTCTCGCAAATAGAGCTTTCTTTTGGTGGTATTTAATCGCCACTGGGCGCTTTACTTTTTGCGCTATAAATAAAAAAATTGCAAAACATTTGAAAAAAAAAAAAAAAGTTTCTTTGTTTCTATTATAAAATTTTTCAAACAGGTATTTTTTCTCCTTCACTGATGTGCGTTGATGAGGCAGCACTGATGGGCACTGATAGGCGGCACTGATGGGCACTGATAGGCAGCACTAAAGGGCACTGATAGGCAGCACTAATGAGGTGGCACGGATAGGCGGCACTGATAGACAGCACTAATGAGGTGTCACGGATAGGCGGCACTAATATGCAGCACTGATAGGCGGCACTGATGATGGGTACTGATAGACGGCACTGACTGGCATCACTGCTGGGCACTGACTGACAGCACTGACTGGCACAACCCCTGGGCACTGACTGGTGGCACTGACTGGCGGCACTGCTGGGCTGCACTGGTGGGTGGCACTGGTGGGCAGCACTGGTGGGTGGGCACAGGTGGGTGGCACAGGTGGGTGGGCACAGGTTGGTGGCACTGCTGGGCACAGGTAGGTGGCACTTCTGGGAACAGGTGTGTGACACTGCAGAGTGGCACAGGTGGGTGCACTTCTGGGCACAGGTGGGTGCACTGCTGGGCACAGGTGGGTGGAGCTAGTGGGCGCACTGCTGGGCACAGGTGGGCGGAACTTGCGAGTGGCACTGCTGGGCACCGATCATCAGGGCACTGATCATCAGTGCCCTGATGATCGGTGCCGATCCTCGCTCTGACAACTGCCGGTTCTCGGCAGTACTTTCCTCACGATCTGACAGCGTGAGGAAAGTGCAGCCGAGAACCGGCACTTGCATTTCCCTCTGATCAGCGTGTCATTGGACACCGCTGATCACGTGTTAAAAGGCCGCTGTGATTGGCCTTTTACCACATCACGTGATCAGCTGTGTCCGTAGGCCACAGCGATCACGGAGATCGCCGGGTGCGCGCCCCCTGAAGCGCGCAGGAGAGCACGTTCTGGGAGGACGTCATATGACGTCCACTCAGAACTGGCCGGCCGCAGTGCAGCCGTCATTCGGCTATCTGCGGTCGGCTACTAGTTAAAACAATGGGTGATAGAGGTAAAAATCCCATGGGGCCACTTTTTTAGTTTTTTTCCTTTATGGTCCTAAGGCTCCGTACACACCTATGCAGTTTGCCTTTTATCCGTTTTGCAGTGCTTTTCGCAGTTTGTTTTGCGTTTTTCTACACACATTCTTGACACGCTTTTCATGCGGCTTTTATGCATTTTTACTAAGTTTTGTGTTTTGTTCAGCTCCTTTTTAGTTTGTTAAGGCTCCGTTTACACCTATGCATTTTGCTCTTTGTCCATTTTGCAGTTCGTTTTGCATTTTTCTACATGCGTTTTTTGACCCGATTTTACCACGTTTTTCATGTTGTTCAGCTCTTCTTTTTTTTTGTTATCCACTTCCCATCCGGCCCATGTACATAAACGGCCAGACGGAAGCAGTGCTGAAGCGGGTGGCCATTTATAAACGACCCCCGCATTCAATGCCTGTGCACACTCCCTGGGAGCACACGGCACCACGATCCGGTGCCCGCTGTGTCCACCGTTCGCTGTACGGGACCTCTGTGTGAGGTCCCAATCATGTGATCACTGATTGGCCAATCAGTGATCACATGAATAGTAGTAAACAAAATGTCATTCCTGACCGTTGCTTACTACTAGTGAAATCTGTGAATGATCAGAGAGGTCACATGGTACAAGGCTATTCACAACAGCCTTGTACCATGTGACAAGCTGTGACCAATCACAGCTCACAGTATTTCTCAATGGCTACATGAATGCAGCCAGAGAGAAGGAGAAATGATTGCTTTTACAGCCTTTATGGGTGTAAAAGCAATCAGTGTAAAAAAAAAATCTTCATCAACCCCCACAAGTAGTACAGTGTCATTATGGTGACACTGTACTGCTAGGATGATGGTATGTTAAAAAAAAAAAAACATAACTAATAATATTATAAAAAAAATAAAATGAAAATGTAAAAAAAAATATTGAAAAATTATAATTTTTGGTTATAAAGTAATTTGGGTTATTTTTTTTAAAGATAGCTGAATAGATATGGGTACAGTGTTGCATGACCACACAATTGTCATTCAAAGTGTGATAGCGCTGAAAGCTGAAAATTGGCCTGGACAGGAAGGGGGTAAAAGTGTCCAGACTTGAAATGGTTAAAGTGGAATTTTTTTAAAATGCAAAACACATAAAGCAGCAAAAAAGCGGAAAAATGCCTACCATGCATTTCAACAGCTTCTCCATTGAACTCTGTTGTAGCAAAAACGCTGCTTTTTGCTTTTAAAAAAGTTCCTGACCCTTTCTAAACCGCAGCAGCTCAAAAAAGCATAGATGTGAACAAGTCCCATAGGAAACCATGTTAAATGGACTGTAGTGTGTTTCTCCAAAAAGCACTAAAAATGTTTTGATGTGAACAGAGCTTTAAGTGGAATTTTTTTGTCGCTGGGCAGAATAAAAATGCGAAATGCCAAATGCGGCAAATACGCACTACCATGCATTTCAGTAGCTTCTTCACTGAACTCTTATTGTAGCAAAAACACTGCTTTTTGCTTTTAAAAAAGTCCCTGACCCTTTCCAAAAACGCAGCAGCTCAAAAAAGCATAGATGTGAACATGTTCTGTAGGAAACCATGTTAAATGGACTGTAGTGCTTTTCTGCACAAAGCACTAAAAAAACGCATTGGTGTGAATAGAGCCTTACACTCTTGTTTGAATGGACCCGTACTGTCTCTGTGCACATCTCTGTGCACCAGGGGCGGTCTGACAACTCATGGGGCCCCCGGGCAATAGGGGATCATGGGGCCCCTGTGTCCTTGCCCAAACTCAAAAAAGCCTAAGAAAAAGGTACCAGGGGCATCTCATGGGGCCCCCTACTGACCCCGGGCCCTCGGGCAGTGCCCGAGTTTCCAAATGGTCAGTCCACCCCTGCTGTGCACATCTCTAATTGGAGCCCTGGTGATATGCTTTCTATGAAAATGTACCCTGATGGCCAGTTTACACGCAGCGTGCAATTCCCATGCGGTACACGCCAAAAGTAGTGCATGCGCTACTTTTGGAAATGCACTGCAATCGAATTGCATGTTGCTTCTGTTCCATGAGATCTGGGGCGGGCAAATTCACTGTGTTTGTGACCTGAGTTTGGGGTGTCGTTAACATTGACACCAGCTGCAGATCACAACTGCAGTGCATTGTGAACCCTGCGCAGATTCTGTTATGAATGGGGCCTGTAGAAGGAGTATCTGCAATAGATATTCCCACAGCAGTCATTCAACAAAGGGATTAACACATAGATAGGATGTGGAAATCATTATAGAGAACAGATAAATATTTTGATATAGAGTAAGACCATGGTAATGTGGCATCCAAGCAGTTAAAAATACAAATAATAATATAATGGGTTAAAAAATACAAAAAGCTAAATTTACTTTCAGTTGAAGTCTACCATAGTAAAGATATGTGTTCACTAAAATTGCAAGATAGCTTCACTTTACTGACCATATGAAAAAGTAGATTCAAGAAAGAATAATATTGCGGTCAATAAAACAAAAGTAGTTGGGTATTTCATAATATTATTAGAGAGAGGCAGGCTATGCAGATAGAGTAATACATAGCTTCATGAGACAGGCTGCTCCAAAACTAATACTTCTTGTTCATTAGGGAGGACTTGAGAGATGTATAGGCTTTAATTCCATAAATAATCTGTGAATATAAACATTCCCTTTAAATTCTTTTATATTGAACAATTGGTCATGTAGACTAACTTTTGTTTCATAATTTACTCTAAATACTGTATAAATAATTACAATATATTGAAATGTTATCATGATTCTATATCTTCCTCTCTAGCTCCCTCATCACCTCCTCCCACGCTCGCCTCCAGGACTTCTCCAGAGCCTCTCCCATCCTCTGGAACTTCCTACCACAGCATGTCCGGTCAACCCCCACCCTGTCTGCCTCTAGGCAATCTTTGAAAACTCACTTCTTCAGGGAAGCCTACCCCATCTCCACCTAAGAACTGTACTTGAATCACCTCAACCAGATCATCCCCCGCAGCTATCACCTTTTGTATCACCACCCCCTTCCTTTAGATTGTACAGTTGTGACCAAAATTATTCAACCCCCACTGAAATTGAGTGTTTTGGCCAGTTTGACATTGCTTTTGATCATTCAGTCATCTTGCTTACATTTACATTAAAGAGGCACTTGTAGGTCAGACAAATATAACATAACAGTTATAATGAAATAACCACAAATGTCTTTTCTGTGCTCACAGCATTATCAGTTTTATTCAACCCCCAAGTGACATTCAATCTTAGTACTTAGTACAGCATCCTTTTACAGTTATAACAGCTTTTAAACGTGAAGCATAGCTTGACACAAGTGTCTTGCAGCGATCTACGGGTATCTTCGCCCATTCTTCATGGGCAAAGGCCTCCAGTTCAGTCACATTCTTAGGCTTGCGCACTGCAACTGCTTTCTTTAAGTCCCACCAGAGGTTCTCAATCGGATTTAAGTCTGGTGACTGCGATGGCCACTCCAAAATGTTCCAGCCTTTCCTCTGCAACCATGCTCTAGTGGACTTGGAGGTATGCTTGGGATCATTGTCCTGTTGAAAGGTCCAACGTCTCCCAAGCCTCAGGTGTGTGACGGACTGCATCACGTTTCCATCCAATATCTCCTGGTACTGAAGAGAATTCATGGTACCTTGCACACGCTGAAGCTTCCCTGTACCTGCAGAAGCAAAACAGCCCCAAAGCATGATTGACCCTCCACCATGCTTCACAGTAGGCAAGGTGTTCTTTTCATCATAGGCCTTGTTCTTCCTCCTCCAAACATAGCGTTGATCCATGGGCCCAAACAGTTCTAATTTTGTTTCATCAGTCCACAGAACACTATCCCACAACTTTTGTGGTTTGTCCACATGGCTTTTGGCATACTGCAGTCGACTCTTCTTATTCTTTGGAGACAGCAAGGGGGTACGCCTGGGAGTTCTGGCACGGAGGCCTTCATTACGCAGTGTGCGTCTTATTGTCTGGGCTGAAACTTCTGTACCCACATCTGACAAATCTTTTCTCAGTTCCTCAGCAGTCACACGGGGACTTCTCTCCACTCTACGCTTCAGGTAGCGCACAGCAGTCGAAGTCAGCATCTTCTTTCTGCCACGACCAGGTAGCGTTTCAACAGTGCCCTTTGCCTTGAATTTGCGAATGATGCTTCCTAAGGTGTCTCTTGGTATGTTTAACATCTTTGCAATCTTCTTATAGCCATTGCCCTTCCTGTGAAGAGAAATCACCTCTTCTCTTGTCTTCCTGGACCATTCTCTTGCCTTCACCATGTTTGTAACCACACCAGTAAATGTCTAGAAGGAGCTGAGTATCACAGTCATTTTAAAGCTGCCTAATTGGTGCTTATTATGCTTGATTGCTGCTCGGTGACATCCACAGGTGTTTTCAATACCTGATGGAAAGCACCTGTATGAACCTCTGTTCTTCAGAGTGGTAGTCTTTAAGGGGTTGAATAATTGTGGCAATGAAGAAACCACATAAGAACCATTTACTACTGTATTACATAAACAATTGATGTCATTTTAGTTGCATTTGGGTAGTTACAACGTCCTTGTAGGATTTGATTCTGAATACAATTCCAAATGTACACTATAGTCCCTAAACCCCTTTACAGCATTGGGGGTTGAATAATTTTGGTCACAACTGTAAGCTCCAAAAGCAGGGCCCTCACATTCCTCCTGTACTGAAATGTATTGTAATTGTACTGTCTCCCTTATATTGTAAAGCGCTGCACAAAATGTTGGCGCTATATAAATCCTGTATACGTATAATAATAATAATAATAATTCAAGAAATAAACTGGTCATACATATAGTAGGTTTCTAATAGGTAGAATTGAAGGCAAAACTTTTTTTCAAAATTTTGAATAGAATAAAGGAGGTATAGTTATAAACCCTTTGAGTTTTCTTTTCTTTTTCTCATTGGGGAGATTTCCTTTCACTTCCTTTCCAAAACAGACAGATAGAGAAGTCTCCAGTTTAGAAATCCTGACATCAGAGGTATCGGAGGAGCCTTTAGGATTATTCCTAGTCATAGAGTCACTTTTTTTGTGGTTTTGTTTATCTGTTTTAGCAGTGTAGAACTATTGCACTCAGATTTATTGCTGCAGCTTATAGCCATTTCTAACATTGACCCTGTATGCATAATGCATTCTTCCTCAAACTGTACAGTGTCTTCTCAGCTAAAAACTGATAAGACAGGTGAGATTTGTACTTGTGCAAAAAAGCCAGAATTTAAAGAAATGTATATCAGGGTTATAGAGTAATTGTGCGCAGGAGCATTATTAATAATGTAATATTATAAAAGATTGTGATGGCTATTATTATTATTGCTGCTATCATTTGTGTGTGTGTGTGTGTTTTTTTACTGATTACACCACCTCTTTAAACACTGGGAATGGGTGGGAGGCCGTAGAATTTACACTAAGGCCCTAAGATTCTCTTCTCTGACAGCTTGACCCTGCCAGGTGCCACAAAGGGAGGTCAGCAGGGGCCTCATCAACATTTTGCAATAGGGCCTCATGATTTGTAATTATGCCACAGCCAAAATGAAACTACTCCTTCCTGAAATTTGATTGTAGGTTCTAGTAAGTTTTTCTAAAAAAAAAAACAGTGAGCCAATCACACAAATAGCAACTTTGATTCTGGGGTTATTCTTTATGTCAGTGGCAAAGAACACCTCCAGTTTGTCAGATTGCAAGAAGAGACTTTAAATTTCTTAATCATTTTTTAAAAAAGCAGATTAAAAAAGAAATGTATTTGCTAAAAACATTAAATTACAAAATGAGTCATGTTTTCATAATATCTATCTATAATATATATGAACAGTGTATATCAGTTTTTAGGGAAAAGTGGCATTTGCTTATTAAGAAGTGCTCTGAATATTTACATATTTCTGGTTTTAGAGAACTCCTGCTAGTAGTTACTAAAGCAACTGTACATTAGTGTGATGGTCCGTGGTAAGAATGATGCTTACCTTTGTGGTCAATGGGAAGAATGCTCCTTATATCAGTGGTCCTTAAAAAGTAAGCTCCTTACATTGGTGGCCATTGAGAAAAGTTCTTCTTACCTTGGTGATCCATGGGAAGAATCTCCCCCTTACAGGTTGCTAAAAAATCAATGGTGTCAGTGGGGCCTTATCTTAGAGGCAAAAGGTGCTCTTTGCTCAAGGAACCCCTAGCAACCTCTGGAGGAACCCTGTCTGAGAAAGGCTGAACTAATCAGTAAACTACAAGAGTCTGATACCAAGTCATATTCAGGTACTTAAGCTGTCTGCATTAAAAAAATTCATTTAAGCATGAATTAAAATTTACAGATATAAAATAATGTGTGCATTTTGTATCAGCCTAGGGTTCAGCTTTGTAAAAGGAAGGCTGAGCTAGACTGTGCTGTTGGGACCTAATCATTTGCTGCAGTAAAAAGACCCAAGTAATCATTTCTGGTTGCAAGAAAGGGAATGCTGCCAAAATGTCCATAACTAGATTAATCCACACATTGATGGCATTAAGGGCAAAAGAGATACCATTTCTACTGTTTTTGTTATTGCAAGTTTATGATAGTTTGAAAGATACAAATGTATCTTTTTAGAATATATTTTAATCTACATAGTTGACACTTCTCCCACAAGTCAGTCCAATGTTCAAAGGTAATTGCCAGTTTAATTGCCATTTTACTTGTTATAGTAACAAAATTATGCTAATAATCTAACAACCTAACACAGATGTTAATACCAATCTAGAGGAAACCGATTAGTGTATATACATGGAAAATATTATTAATACCCCTTCACATTAGTGAATGATTGCTAGGGACACATAATGACATGGCCTAAGGTCATGTGTTTAAGTACCTTGAATAGATCCAAAACAAAGTTTATTTATATTAGTTAATTCCGTGTTACTTGAAAGACTGTCTCTACCATATTACAACAGTGTCTCCTGAGTATTTACCTGGTCAGGCATTTCAGACATTTTTTATGCTTTACTCATTGAGGTTTTTGCTGTGTTCTCAAGCCACACAGCTATTGACTACCGAGTAGAGGAATCGCCTGGACCTGCTCTTTGAAGTGAAAATCTTCAGAGAAACTATACAAACATTCCACTCCCCCAAACTCAAACAACAAGGTAAGCTTAACCTTTTTTCCAAGCTGCATGTGTCTCCACAGATAAGGTGACCAGGCCACAGCTATTCTTAAAATAGTATTTTGGAGATTTGGAATGATTCCAGTGCTCGGAGACACATTTTAAATAAAATAGGACATGGAAGGTTATTAGAGCACAGTGTGATATGCATAATCTTCAGTGGCCATAAACAATATCAGGCATATACATAAAAGTGCATGCCACAACACCAGTAGCAGTGTTATAGGCTTCAACAACTCATGGTAAACAACAGGGGTGGACTGACAACTTATGGGGCCCCTGGGCAATAAGGGATCATGGGGCCCTTGTGTCCTTGCCCACACTCAAGCCACACCCAAAAAAGCTTATGAAAGGAACCAGGGGCATCTCATGGGGCCCCCTACTGACCCAGGGCCCTCGGGCATTGCCCAAGTGCCCAAATGGTCAGTCCACCCCTGGTAACCAATCAGAATGAATTTTTTTCTGACATGCCTTAAAGTGTTACTAAACCTAGGACCCTGCATTCACTGTATCCGGTCTCCCACAGTACACAGAACATGGAAATGCAATTATTTTAGTAAATATACAATGCTAAATACCTTTTCTCATCAGCAGTTAGAGCAGTCTTGTGACTTCAGCAGAGCACTGGTTAAAGCTTGTAGGAGGAGTTATCTTTCTGCTCTAGGAAGATGTGAAACCCTTGATTCTCTGTCTGGACAGTGCTGATTGGCCCTGTGCTGATCACATGCATCCCCCCTAAAAAAAACAAAACCTCTCAAGCAATACACACCAAACTGAGCATGTGCATATGACTATGGATTCAGTCTGTATCAGGTGGTCATTTCAACAAGAGGAGGGGCAGAGAAGTCAGGATCAAACAGCCTTTTTACACAATGCAGAGGATTAACCCCTTAAATTCCACAATGAGTATAACAAGCATGCTTTACTGCATATACAGACTGATTTTACTGTTGTGGGTTTAGTAACACTTTAAAGTGAAAATGTTACCCTTTTTGGTTGTTCTGACTTCTCTGCACAAAGGAAAGCACACATCTTTTCTCTCTCTGTTACTGTAGCACTGAGGTCTGAAATAAAATAATTTATAAAGTATGAGGATCTAATTTTTGTATGACAACAATTGTAATATCTATGTATGCCATCACACTGTACCAGACAACCATGAGGATATATTACATGTTCACCAGACGTGAACTGGACCTACAATGGTATTTTCTCCAGTCTAAATTAACCACTTGCCTACCAGGCACTTATACCCCCTTATTTACCAGGCCAATTTTCAGCTTTCAGCGCTGCCGCACTTTGATTGACAATTGCGCAGTCATACAACATTGTACCCATATGAAATTTTGATCATTTTTTTCTCACAAATAGAGCTTTCTTTTGGTGGTATTTAATCGCCACTGGGTGCTTTACTTTTTGCGCTATAAATAAAAAAATTGCAAAAAATTTGAAAAAAAAAAAGTTTCTTTGTTTCTATTATAAAATTTTTCAAACAGGTATTTTTTCTCCTTCACTGATGTGCGTTGATGAGGCAGCACTGATGGGCACTGATAGGTGGCACTGATGGGCACTGATAGGCAGCACTAAAGGGCACTGATAGGCAGTACTAATGAGGTGGCACGGATAGGCGGCACTGATAGACAGCACTAATGAGGTGTCACGGATAGGCGGCACTAATATGCAGCACTGATAGGCGGCACTGATAGGTGACACTGATGATGGGTACTGATAGACAACACTGACTGGCATCACTGCTGGGCACTGACTGGCGGCACTGACTGGCACAACCCCTGGGCACTGACTGGTGGCACTGACTGGCGACACTGACTGGCAGCACTGCTGGGCTGCACTGGTGGGCAGCACTGGTGGGAGGGCACAGGTGGGTGGCACTGGTGGGCACAGGTGGGTGGGCAAAGGTGGGTGGCACTGCTGGCCACAGGTAGGTGGCACTTCTGGGCACAGGTAGGTGGCACTGCAGAGTGGCACAGGTGAGTGCACTGCTGGGCACAGGTGGGTGCACTGCTGGACACAGGTGGGTGATCTGCTGGGCACAGGTGGGCGGAGCTAGTGGGCGCACTGCTGGGCACAGGTGGGCGGAACTTGCGGGTGGCACTGCTGGGCACCGATCATTAGGGCACTGATCATCAGTGCCCTGATGATCGGTGCCGATCCCCGCTCTGACAACTGCTGGTTCTCGGCAGTACTTTCCTCACGATCTGACAGCGTGAGGAAAGTGCAGCCGAGAACCGGCACTTGCATTTCCCTCTGATCAGCGTGTCATTGGACACCGCTGATCATGTGGTAAAAGGCCGCTGTGATTGGCCTTTTACCACATCACGTGATCAGCTGTGTCTGTAGGACACAGCGATCACGGAGATCACCGGGTGCGCGCCCCCTGGGGCGCGCAGGAGAGCGCGTTCTGGGAGGACGTCATATGACGTCCACTCAGAAATGGCCGGCTGCAGTGTAGCCGTCATTCGGCTATCTGCGGTCGGCAGCTAGTTAAAAGCACAGGCCTAATCAGCACAGGCCAAACAAGCTGCTGATTAGGCCCTTGCTTTTAATTCACACTGAAAAAAATACCATTGTAGGTCCAGTTCACCTCGGTTTTGTTTGCTTTGTTGCTGGTCAAGCCCTGGTGAAGGTCATTTAGACCCCCCAAATGCATTGGCTACTTTTTGAATTGTACCCGTGACCAAGGGCGGACTGACCATTCAAAGATTCAGGCACTGCCCGAGGGCCTGGGGTCAGTAGGGGGCCCCATGAAATGCCCCTGGTATACCTTTTATAGGCTTTTTGGGTGTGCTTTGAGTGTGGGAAAGGACACAGGGGCCCCATGATCCCCTATTGCCCGGTGGCCCCATGAGTTGTCAGTCCACCCCTGCCCCTGACCTTTAATAGAATAAAGTTGTATCTGGTCCTCTTAGCAGTGTTGTGGCTTTTTAATTTCAACTCTTTTTACATTACACTACAAGCCAAATAGACAGTGGAGATCCCGTGGGGTGTAGAAGCCGCCTGCCCAGGAACCGGATCATTTACATCAACATCAGTACCTTAAGATAACAATACCAATAAAATAAACCTACGGGTCCGGCGCTATCTTTCCACTTTCCTCAACCATGGGCAGTTTAAGACAGACCAATCACCTTCAATTTCATGATGCATCTGAATTGTTTTAAATAAAAAAATGAATACAGGCATACCTTGGTTTACGAATTTAAATTGTTTCGCGAGACTTTTCGTATTGTGAAAAATTCGTAAACCAAAACTCGGTTTCCTATAGGAATGCATTGAAAACCAATTAATCCGTTCCAGAGGTCAGAAAAAAGTAAAAAAAAGTCTTTTATCTGTTCAAAACTCATTATAAAGTGCACTTTAAAGGCATAAATACTGTACAGGGACATGATTAAAAATTAATTTATAAATGCATTGAAAACCAATTAATCCATTCCAGAGGTCAGAAAAAAGTAAAAAAAAAGTCTTATCTGTTCAAGACTCTTTATATAGTGCAGTTTAAAGGCATAAATACAGTACAGGGACATGATAAAAAAAATCGTAAATGCATTGAAAACCAACTAATCCGTTCCGGAGGTCAGAAAAAAGTAAAAAAAAAGTCTTATCTGTTCAAAACTCTTTATAAAGGCATAGTACTGTACAGGGACATGATTAAAGAACAATTCATAAATGCATTGAAAACCAATTAATCCATTCCTATTGTGAAAAAAATTAGTAAACCAAGGCATTGTTTTCAATGGATTTTCATTCGTAAACCAAAAATTATGTTAACCGAGGCGTTCGTAAACGGAGGTACGCTTGTATTTACATACTGTATATATTGCTGTATGTGTCTACTGTGCAGTACTAATTGCGTGCCATGCTCACTCATCCAGTTACCATAATGTAATGTGTATCCAGGATAAATACTTTGTAACAAAGGTGGAATATATTAAGATGTAACAAAGGAGCTGAGGAGCTATAATGTGATTGCAAGCTACATGGAAATGAAAGGGAGCTCAGACATTCCAGGAGGGCTGAACAACTACATAGCACTGATTCACAGGGCAGCCCAGACTAATACATTACAACAGCAGTTAGGTCGCTATGATATATTGTGCACTAGCAATGACCTACACAGAGGAGGGTGTTTGAACTCCAGGTACTTAGTTCTTCTAGTGTAATGTTAGAGAAAGTCACAGTCACAACCTCCCCTGGGAAAACATTGTGGACTCTAGTGAAGTATTCTTAAAAAAAAGGCTTCTGCAGGAAGTACCTGAAAAAACATTTACCAAAAATGTCTGTACTCACCCCCCCTCCCTCATTTATAGATATTTCCGGAGGCAGCCAGCACCATTCTTATCTGGTTCATTAAAATAATAGATTGCAGCATTAGGATAAGGTGATTTGTCACATATCTGTGCTTACACTGGCTATATACAGTAAACCTAAACACTAGAGCATAGGAATGACTCACATCATATTAATGTCTTTTTATTTTCACTTAGCTAGCAGTAGCAGGTTCCAGCATCTGTATTCAGTTCTTCATGCTATTGGCTACTCACATAGTAGCAAAATTAAACATAAAGCACTGTGTACATTGACAGTGCTATATATTAAATACTGTAATAAAGAAATACAAAATAAATACATTGTCAATAGTATACTAGCATATATTTTTATTATTATACAGGATTTATATAACGCCAACAGTTTGCTCAGCACTTTACAATATAACAGAAGACAATACAGCAACAATACAGTTCAATACAAGAGGCTTAGGAGGGCCCTGCTCCTTGGAGCTTAAAATCTAAGAGGGAGGGGCAAGTGGTACAAAAGGTAATAACTGTGGGGGATGGACTGGTAGGAGGAATAGAAGATTCCATTATTAGCTGAGGGCAGGATAGACTTCCCTGAAGAGAGAGGTTTTCAGAGATCGCCTAAAACTGAGCAGAGTAGACGATAGTCTGCTAGATTGGGTTAGAGAGTTCCAGAAGATGGGGGAAGCTCTGGAGAAGTCCTGGAGACGAGCATGGGAGGAGGAGACAAGGGAGCTAGAAAGCAGGAGGTCCTGCGAGGAGCAGAGAGTACGGTTTGCGTAATATTTGAAGACAAGATTGGTGGTGTAATTTGGGCAGAGTTATAAATGGCTTTATATGTTATTGTTAATGTTTTGAATTTTATCCATTGGGCAATGGGAAGCCAGTGGAGGAATTGGCAGAGAGGGGTGTATGTTTAGAAATTACCAAAATTAGGCATTGATCTAATGTATATGGCATCTACCTGGTTAGAGAAAGAAAGTACAAAACATAAAAGGTATCCTGTTCCTGTCACATGAAGACATATTGTAAAGTGCTGAGCAAACTGTGGGCGCAATATAAATCCTGTATAATAATAATAATAATAATCATCACCATTGGGTTTTTTATCTTTTACTGTATAAATGGAAAAAGACTTAAAATTTTGAAAAAACATATCCAATGCTTATATGTTTATTTTAATATTTCTTCATAAATTTAGGCCAAATTGTACTCTGTTACAAATCTTTGGTAAAACAAAAAATCCCAATACGTGTATATTGATTGGTGTGTGTAAAAGTTATAGTGTCCACAAACTATGGTATATATACTGGAAATTGTATTTATTTTTTACTAGTAATGGCTGTGATTGGTGACTTATAGAGGGACTGTGATAGTGCGGACGGCAATCTGACACTAACTGGGTGGGAACTGACAATGACATCACCAGTGAAACTAATACAGTGATCAATGATAATATTATACACTGTCACTGTACTAATGACACTGGCTGGGAAGTAGCTAACATCTAGGGGCAATCAAAGGGTTAACTGTGTGCCTAACAATGCATAATGTGTGTATTATGTGCTGCTTTTACTAAGGGATGTGGCTTTGTCACATCGCTGCTCCATTCACAGAACCCTGTGTTAGTAAACACAAGGCTCTTTACTGGGATTCGCTAAGCTGATAAACAGGTCCCAACCTTAAATCATTGGCCAGGACCCACTGACCAACTTGTACTGTACCAAAGGACAGCACAGATGGGGTGGCAGGCTCGTGCACGCATCTGCCTACCCAGAAATGCTGGATCAGGTACATGTACGTGAGGGGTTATTCACGCACTTTTCTCAGAAAAGCCTATAACAGGATTTGAACAGGGAGGACCTCCTATTTAAGCAAAAAAAGAAATAAGAATCCATGTTCAGTGAAAGATAGCATTACTCAAAGCCACTGTAGGGCTCATGATAGACAAGACGATAGCTCCCCAAATGGTACATGGAAATGTGGATCCTGTAACTTCTGTAGTTGGATTTATGAGAATCAGTCCTTATTCGTGCCAGACGGCACTCCATATGCTATCAATCAATTTGTAGACTGCCAGACAATTGGCATTGTCTATATTATGCATTGTGAATGCAGTGCATCCTATATAGGAAAAAGTAAATGCCAATTTTGACGTAGAATAAAGGACCATGCATACTATGGTAAAAAATTCTACTATCTACCCCGATTGGTCGACATGTTGGGTTGCACCACAAAGGAGATACTGGGGTCCTTACATTTACAGCTTTGGAACGTATCTTGCCATACCCTAGAGGGGGGAATTTTGATAAAAACATCTTACAGCGTGAAACACACTGAATATATTACCTTAAAGCAACAATTCCTCCCGTGTTAAAAAAAACTATTAGTTTTAAATCCTTCCTGTAATAATGGAGTTGAATTTGTGATATGGCCATAACCTATAACATCAAGATACATAGGGCAGAGACCAGGTTTTCTGTTAGCTGTACCAGCTTGTTACCATATAGGCCGATACAAATTGTTTTTTCTTTTTCTTTTTGCATGCTTGTATTGTGATTTAGGTTATTTTGGATTATTTGATGTTTGATAAATGTCATTATTCTATGTATCTGGATTTTGGTCTCCGGGAACATGGTGGGTTTATTGAAATAAACCCAAGGACAAAGACAGAAAGCTGCAGTGGGACACAAGGCTGCAGGGAGTGCTTTGTGAGCTGTGCAGAGTAGGCAGTGTTGAGTGGAGAAGAGCCCAGAGTCTGCAGGGGGAGAGCTTCTTACAGCACAGAAGAGGGACTGGAGGATAGCAACTGGGCACTGTGGTGAACTCCAGAGACACAAGCCAGGACAGTATCTGTGCAAGCTAGAGACGGGAAGTTCACTGCAGGCTACCTCCTGCCTGAACCCCCAGAAACATGCCAAGCAGTGTATAGCCCAGCCAGAGAAATAGTGTGGCCTACAACTTTCATCCATCATCATCTCCAGAGGCATTGCAGCTTCCTCCTAATCCAGTGCCATCCAGACTGTGAGGATGGACTGCTGACTGGAGGACATCTATACAGCATCACCGTAAGGCATGTGGCAGCCTTTCTATGCATAGAAGTTGTTTACTTGTCTTTGGACATTTTGCTGCCAGAGTTCTGCTTTGAGGACTACATCATTTTCCCTGGAATACAGGTACCCTCACTTTGAGGGTAAGTACTCCAATAGGAGATCAAGAGCCTCCCTACCGGCAGACTTGTTCTTTTTTTCCACTGGTCAGTGTTGAGACACGGTTTAAACAATGTAGTTAGGCTGTACTGTTGTTCACATTACTTTAGGTTACATGGATATTTACCGCTATTACTGCTGTGATAGTATCCTTCCCTTTTCCCCATCTGGTACATTGGGTTAAACCTTTCAACCTGAAATTATTTAAACAGAATTACCTTCTTATCGCACATTCCTGCTTAAAGGAGAAGTTTGGGGTTATAAAAAAAGAAGCATACTGTACATACTTATCTCCATACTGCAGCTGTCATCTGCTGGCTCTAAGCCTGAGAACTGAGCAATTCCATGATCTCTGATTGCTCAGTTCTTGGTGTGATCTAAGCAGAGAGAGGTGACTTGTCAGTCACTGCTCTCTGCTCTGCCCCTCCAGCACTCAGTAGAGCACTGGGTAGAAGAGGGTGTGGGTGCAGCTGGCTTCGACTCTAAGCTGTCCATCAGGCAGCTGGATGGATCCTGGCAGTATGGTTAGGATTCTTTCAAAACTTGGAGTGGCTCTATGATGTCTGGGTGTCACAGGAGAACAAAATTAAGTGCATTTCTGTGACCCAGAAGAGAAGTACAAGGACAAAAAGCTTTGACCATACTGTTAAACAAAACCTATTTTATCAGTACTGGTGTGTCAGTGAGTTGTTGAGTCCGTCAAGGGTGGGTCATCGCTGGGAAGGACAGAAAACCCAGCATTCCAGCAGCTCCTTTGGGAGTCAAAGCTACATGCATTATATTTACTAATGACAAAAAGCTTACAGTGTACTAAACATATGCTTTGGGTGCCACATTACTATCCTAAAGCCCTGCATTATGTAGGTACAGTCATGGCTCATAAAACTGTCTATGTTTACTTACACTGCAATGGTCTGTGTAATGTAAAAAATAATTCTCATTATGCTATTTATATCCAAAAGCCATTCTTCATTGAGTGGTAACTGTGGGGATTAGATTACTATTCAATTGTTTATGATATATGATTTTTCATCAGTGTCAGCAAATACTCCCCCACCTTCCTCTATTGTGAGTTCATGTGGTTGGTATTTGGTAGGAATGTCGACCTTATCTGGACACACTAGTTGGCATCTGTTTTGGCTAAACTGACAGACTTCATAAAAATTCATAGTACTCTTTGCCCTTTTGTATATTGTACAGTGTAATAAGTCACTCCAGAAACGTTTTGTACCTATATAATGGTTGAATAAGGCAAGTTAAAATGTAATTAAAAGCTATTTTTTTTTCTTTTAGTTTTGGATAAAGTTTAGTAGAACCATTGTTGAGTTTTTGCTGTCTGTGTCCTAGCTGGGGAGATTCACCCTCTCTACTAATCCTGGTGAGTATTGCCGCCAGGAAAAAAAATAATGTTTGTCTGTCATCAGAACAGGCGGCTAGGAGAAATCTTCTAATGGGGATACCTGTTGTGGTGACAACTTCCGTTCCATTTTTTTTAGAGCTCGTTCACATCAGCCTCGCCATTGCAACACAGCGGCTGGTATGCAGTGCTGTCCAGCTGGACTATGACAGTGTTGATGTGCTGATACCGAGACATCTCACTGTTCACTTTATTGAACTATCACACAGTGGCATTTCATAGAGTCCTATTGGCTATCTTACGGTGACCCCCGCTTTACTGGAAAAAAGTACTACACGCACACCACCACAACACAGTGGTGTGAACCAACCACACTGGAGACAAGGCATTTTGCCTTGTCTTGCAGTGAAGGCGTGGTGAGACTGCGCTGAAATAGCCTCCAAAAGTAGTCCCACAACATCTGGTGTGAATAGACCCTTAGAGAGATTTCCTCTAACTTCCTATCTTGTCTCTGTGGTAGAAACTAAAGCGTTTTAACCCCATGAGTTTTAGCCCTTCTCTAGGCAGTAGGCAGGGATTAGTTTCTCTGTTCGGTTTATATTGCTGCCCCCCATATCCTGTTCAATGGCAAAGGTCTTTGAAGTTAGGGAAAGTCTCTCATATGAAGACAGAGAATATTAAGAACATTTTTTTAATTGAACAGTGAAGGGATACACATTCTCTTAGGTTTTTATAACTGTTTGTATCCTTGTTGCTTAGATGCTACAGGACAATAATTAAAGTGATATTTTCTCAATGGGGATGCAGGAAACTGGCAAACGTGATAGAGATTCAACCCATAACTCATTCTATCCCAAACTAAAAGCTATATCCAAAGCATTAATAATGAACATACAAATGACTAAAGAAGAAAAAGCCCAGGCTTTTACTGAATCATACAAATATAGAAATAATAAGTGGGAACCTCCAAAAACGTCTGCCTAAAGTATCACTTTCTAGTTTGTGAAACAGTGCTATTGTAAATAGAAGCCCCGGTATTATATGTATAAGAGGAAGGGTAAGTGGACGATCAAATGGATTCCACATGCAGTAAGTGCCCTGCAGACAGACAGAAGATGTTTTGAGACTCAGCCAGAGGACGTTTGTCAAACTCTTGAATAAAATAGAAAGTCCCTGATCAAAGCAGAGCTCCTTAACAAATTTAAACATTTGTCACCTACTTTTACTTTTGATGTGTTTTGTATTAAAACATTAATCTTTTCTTAGAAAGGCTAACCTAATCTTCTGGCACACAAACTTTGCTTTTTGAAGAGAAAATGCAGTGACAGCTACATGGTAACAAGGAAGTTTTTATTAGTCAATGGCACAGAAAAAGTCTAGGACAGGAAATTAATCAGTGGGACTGTGAGAAATCCACAACACTTTGTTTTAGTATTATTGTACATGCAGGTTAGAGCAGATCACATTAGTAACAACACACTGAACTAAGGGACGACATTTCCTCCTATTAAAACACTGTACTGTAAAGCTCTAAATAGCCTTGAGGATTTTGGGCTTTTTCAACAATGCTGCAGTGTAATAATTGTATGTGCCCTGTTCACTAACATCTCAGATTATTTTTATGACTTCAGTTGTCATTGGGAGCTCAGCATAAAAAGAGCATTCTTCCTTTTGTCTATGAAGACTTTCAAACGAAAAAAAGGGAGACTGTAGCGTACATAAAATGCTTTATCAATGTAATTCTAATGTGAAGTTTGCATTGCACATGTTTGTTGTATCATATTTTGCTGATGATACTTCATAGATAGATCTGTATGTTCTCACTCTATTGGCTATGTCTATGGCAGTGTAGTCAGATGTTGAGATAAAATCGTTATTTTTGATAAACCCAATGGAGAGCCTATTTGTCACGCTTACCCCTAACGCAGGTTTCTCAGACACTATAACTGGCTTCTGTATTCTTCACCTATAGCAACCCCTTTCCCATAAGGCAAGCAGGCCTACTGGAACTTGGTTGCCCCCAGGACTTATACACAATGCTATAGAGAGTGGCCACCATGCTGGGGCTGGTGCAAACTGAGCACAGCAAACAGGTACTTGTGGTTGGCAGACAGGCAGAGTGGTTCAATGACAGTCGAAGTACACGGCAGGATCAGAATAGTCAGAGTCAAATCCATAGTCGAAAAGCAGGCCGAGTTCAGAGAGTAGTCGATATCCAATCCAAGGTTGTCAACAAGGGAATCCAAACTAGCAGGCAAAAGAACAGGGCAGACAAACAGGGAGATTGGAGCACATGTTAACAATGCAATATCGCAAGCATGTGACTGCAGACTCGCTTGGCTAAAATCAGGTTTGGTCTCCACCCAGAAACTGGCCACATCAGTCACCTTGCAGGTGGACAGACAGACAGGGAGAATATATCACAACCAAAACCAGGATGCTGAAATGAGACCAGCAGATGTGATGGAGCAGGAGCGCTACATTCTCCTGACACTATTACTATCAATCATTCTGGACAAGTTTAAGGTGGCTACACATGAATTGAAATTTTGCCAGGTCAGCAGGGACTAGTGTAATTTCCAGTTATGTGTGGCCCTCCCTGTTCTATAGATTGGTAGATCAACTGAACTGAATGAACTGTTGAAAAGTTTTCCTTTGATCAGTTGCTGATCAGTGTATTCTGAGAGCAGAGAAGTCCTGCTGTCAGAATACAATGGCATAGCTTGTGTGGATGGGGGAAATCCACTTTTTTCATACAGCCTGCCAGCTAAATGCCAAGTGTGAGTATGAATGCCCAGGTTTACAGTTATCTAAATTCATTAAACACCTGATAAAATTCAGATGAATTGAAAAAATATGAATTTATTTTGTCCACTTCTGGATGTTTGAATTGATTACAGCTTAATTGGGTTATTAACGCATAATTTCAGACCACATGGGTAATTTCAGTTTCTTGCCGCCGAGAGATTTAACTACTTCCAAGTGTATATCATCTGTAAATTCAATTGGCACAGTAAATATCTACAAAATACACTATGATAAAGATCTTACTTTGTACAGTAAGTGTCATGAATTGAGATGCTTCCCCTTTGAAAAATATATTTTTTTCAGAGATGTTTTTCTACTGTTGTGTCTTTTCTCTTTTGACTGATCCTTTTTTATTATTATTATTATTATTATTATACAGTATTTATAAAGCGCCAATAGTTCGCTCAGCGCTGTACATTACAATGGGGGACAGTACATGCAACAGTACAATAACAATACAATGTGATACACGAGGTTTCGAGGGCCCTGCTCCTTCAAGCTTACAATCTAGGAGGGAGGGGATAGTGGTACAGGAGGAGAAAGCTGTGGGGGATGGAGTGGTAGGAAGAGTGGAGGAGGTTGGTAAATAGCAGGGGGTGGGGTAGGCTTCCCTGAAGAGGTGGGTTTTCAGGGTGCACCTAAATGAGAGGAGAGTAGGTGATAGTCTGATGGATTGGGGTAGGGAGTTCCAGAGGATGGGTGATGCCCTGGAGAAATCCTGGAGCGGGCATGGGAGGAGGAGACCAGGGAACTAGAGAGAAGGAGGTCTTGAGAGGAGCAGAGTGTGCGTGTTGGGTGGTACTTGTATATTAGGTCGGTGATTTGGGGCAATATGATAGACAGCTTTGTACGTCAGTAATAGGATTTTGAATTTGATCCGTTGTGCAATCGGAAGCCAGTGGAGGGATTGGCAGAGGGGGGTGGCGGAAACGGAGCGGTTGGTAAGGTGAATGAGACAGGCTGCCGTATTCAGGATCGACTGAAGCGGGAATAGCCTGTGGCGAGGCAGGCCAGTGAGGGGGGAGTTGCAGTAATCAAGTCGTGATATGATGAGGGAGTGGATGAGGTGTTTAGTGGTTTCTGGGGTTAGGAACATGCAGATTTTGGCGATGTTGCGGAGGTGGAGTCTGCATGAGTTTGTTAGTGATTGGACTTGGGGCTGGAAGGATACGTTGGAGTCCAGAATGACACCAAGTACTCTGGCCTGCGGGGCGGGCCTGATAGTGGCATTGTTGGACGTGATGGAGAAGTCAATGGGGGGTGGTGTGCGGGCTGGGGGGAAGACAAGGAGCTTGGTTTTGGAGAGGTTCAGTTTAAGGAAGTGGAGCGACATCCAGTCTGATATGTCGTTTAGTAGGTTTTTGATTCGGGCCGAGATTGAGGGGGTGAGGCGAGGGGTTGAGGGATAGATTTGTGTGTCGTCGGCATAGAGGTGGTAGTTGAAGCTGTGAGAGTGTATGAGTTGGCCAAGGGAGGAGGTGTAGATGGAGAAGAGAAGGGGCCTGAGGACGGAGCCTTGAGGGATGCCAACAGATAGGGAGAGTAAAGGGGAGATGGTAGCATTATAGGTAACACTGAAGGAGTGTTGTGATAGATATGATGAGAGCCAGGAAAGAGCGGAATCTCTGAGGCCGAGGGAGTGTAGTTTTTTGAGGAGGAGGGGGTGGTCAACTGTGTCGAAGGCCGCGGAGAGGTCGAGGAGTAGGAGCACTGAATAGTGGCCATTAGCTTTGGCGGTTAGAAGGTCGTTGGAGAGTTTGATTAAGACAGTTTTGATGGAGTGTAGGGGATGGAAGCTGGACTGTAGGGGATTGAAGAGGTTGTTGTCGTTGAGGTGAGAGCTTAGGCGATTGTATACTAAGTGCTCAAGGAGTTTGGATGTGAATGGGAGCAGGGAGATGGGTCTGAGGTTGTTAGGGTCATTGGGGTCCAGGGAGGGCTTTTAAAGTATTGGAGTGATGTCCGCGTGCTTCAGAGAGGAGCGCTGGAAGAGAGGGAAGGATTAAAGATGTGGGTGAGGGAGCGTAGGATGGAGGGGGAGGGAGGTCGTAGGAGTTGTGACTTTTTCCCTAGGGCTATCAAAAAAACTGTCAAGGAGATCAAGTACAAAAAGTGATACAGTTACAACTCCAGCCAAATATGTTAATTTTGTTTTGGATAGAATGGGGAAGGATTAGAGACTTTGTCCCTGTTGTGGATATTTTCCCTTACTTACTGGGCCAAAAGGGTTGGGAAAATCTCTCCAATGTCAGCACAGACAAAAACACATTTTTAGGAGAGTTGGGACTCTTGGAACTTCTGCTATTGTAGCAGGAAGTGAGGCTACCCTCTCTAATCAGGTCATAGGCAGCAATAAAATCCTAAATCAATCTATCCAAAACTAAAAAAGATTAGCTGGATTTGTGAATGACATATAATTCTATATATCTATTAACTTTGGGGGGAAACTTCATGACGTTTTCCAAAAACATCTTAATGTTATTCTTTTTTAAAGATTCTGTTTATTAAGTTTTATATATGCAGACATAACATTACAGTGAACAAAACTTTTTTGCTTCAGAGTAGTGGCATCAAAATCGATAGCCATGGTGAGAATGGTACAGCGGAAAAAATTACATATCAGTATATGTAAAAAATTAAAAGGTTTCCTAGCACAATCACAGTAGCCTAAATGGTGAGTGCAGAGCACTGTCATGGACCAAAAATGTTCCTAAATTATGGGGGGACCCTATTGGTATGTGTAAGCTTTGGAACACCCTTCTACAAGTGGATGCGGGATGTTAAAACAAACAAGAAGGCAGTGTACTGCAGAACAGTGGCATTCACACTCTGTCGAGCAACCCCATGAAACTTGTATGCTGAATCGCAGGACTTTGCTAAGGAACAGTGTAGTAAAGAACTACATTTCCCAGAGTAGCTGACGTGTGGGTGGAGGTGTATATATATATTTATAAATATATATATATATATATATATATATATATGAAAACCCAGGAGATGAGACAGGAAGTGAGAGGGGAGAGATCTGGAGAGAGGAGTGCACTGAATGTGGGGAGACCAGACCGTGGAAAGAGAGAAAGAGAGCAGGCAAGGAGTCTGCTGATCGCTGACCCTGCCACACCATGGATAAAACTAATCTGCTAGCAGGTGACTGGACGGAACACTGCAGGGGGGACCAAAGAGTGTGTGGAGGCCTTATCGAAGAAGAGAGAAAGACTGCCAGAATTTGCAGCTGAGAGAGTCCCAAACATTATAAAGGACAGGAAACACTGACACCTGCTCCACCTTTGCTAATTTCCTGCACACAGTTGCGGACATTGCACATAGTTATTAGAAGTTGCAGCCTAGTTTCTTTAGGCGTTATTGTCTGACTACACTTAGCAAGGACTTATCAACTTATCATCAGAACTGACAACAGGACAGTCGGTCCACAGGCCAAACCACCACTGTGACACCATCATATATGCAGTAAGTACCTGAAATAAAATAAATAAATCATCAATTCACTTTGCTAAGGAGGCCTTTTCCCTATTGTGCCAAAAGTCTTGTAGCCCAAAGAAGAGCTGCCCTGTGCCAACAATCACTTTTACCAGATTGGCCACTTATTGTTTTAGATTCGCTAGTGCCTTAAAGGAATATTGCATCTGAAAAAATTGCTGATTGCAGGGGGAGTAATATTCTTTCCTCTCTTTATTACACTGTTCCTCAGAGAGTTACAGTCCACACCAACTGGAACCCATCACACATGCAGAAGACTCTTCATTGCCTTTAAAAACTTTAGTTGTTTTGGGATAAAGAGCTCTTTTCCTTATTTCAAGATATTTCCTTGCCATGAGCTTCTGAGGGCCCAAAGCGAGATAGTCTACCTGTTGATTGTCTTAGTTGCTCACTGGGGACTATAAGATCAGCTCAGGTTGAAGGTATTTGGTTAGTGTCTGAAAAGCAGGCTTGCTAATACTAACTGAGATTCTGTAATTAGTGTTGTCTTTTCCTTAAGTTCAAATCAACACAAGTAACAATTGATTTTACACATTCCAATTCTGTTTCGGCTGTGTAACCAAGCCACATTGAAGTTTGCTATAAACTTGTTACTAGTTTACCTCAATCCGTGTGTGAATTCACTTTCTGGTGGTGATTTATTTCAGTTAAGCGTGCACTGTGGTGTCAGCAGGGGTCGGGCTTTCAGAGTGGGGTCCAGATCCACAGGGAACCCAAAATCAATTCTTCAACTCCTAAGGGGGTAGTGCTACAGCTGGTATAAGACAAGGGCAGAAATAATTATACTTTTCCATTCAGATAGAGATGGAGGAGATGATCCTTTCCAGGTCAATAATATAATTTTGTATAGAAATATAGTAGTCTCAATAGCTTCTTATGTAGTGCTGCTCACTTAGGAGTTGCTGTTGAATTGGGTCCCGCTTTACTCCTGCACAGCCAGTCATTTAGCATTTCCTAAACAAACTTTCATCCGTAGAGAGAAATCAGGCCTTAAGCATTGGTTTTGTTATTTATTGAGGGCTTAGAACTTGGATAGGGTAAGGGGTGTATAGGATGCCCAAGTGAACTGATATCTGAAGACAACTTCCTGAACTATTCACAGCTTTTCTCTGACACAGTCTCTGTTGGCGTGCTAGCCTACAGAGTGTAAAGTAAGCTCAAGGTCATTGACCAATCCCAATAAGCATACTTTACAACATTTTATATTAGGCAGGCCCAAGGCAGACTCAAGAAACCCAATCTCCTGTGACCAGAATGAGTGCACTTGTGGGCATATGCTTAGTGCATGTTCTTTGATCACAGGTGTGAAAACAAAATGGAAAGTGTCCAAGATTCAACTTGTATAGTCTGTATAATTGTAAAGGAGTATAATACTGTATATCTGATGATAAAGTTTTAGGTGGATATAGCTGTCTTTAGAAGAGATATTTGAGGACTCCTCCAAATCATCCCAGACGTTTGCAGCGATATTGTGCCAATTAGACTGGATGATAGGAGTTGGGTCTATTATAGTGAAGAGCAACACAGCATAATACCCAGAAATCAATTTCATATTATCTGGAGACAGTAAAATATTCTCTAAAGGGGTTTGTGCAAAGACCATTATATCAGCCCCTAATTGACTAATAGCTGAAGGTTGAATCTGATATGAATTTGGTGTGAGGGATTGCATATTCTGACTGTAGAATTCTAAATCCTTAAGTGTTCCTTCCTTAAAAAGACCCAAAGAGGATCGGAATCCTGCTTTGGAGATCAAGAGAAATTGAGGTAAATGAGGGTTTCTCATAAGTCGACTATGATTCACAAATTAGGCTCACAGCACCATAATGAAACAGTTTTGGTGTAGTTTTTATGCTGGTGGTACCCCAAAGAATACTTACCCTTCAATGGTACAAGGAGTTAAGCAGGGACTCAAATGAGGACATAATAGCAGCCTCAGTGTCTGTGCCAGCATTATCACTTGTCATTCTCACCCAATCATATATAGAAATTAATTGTGCTGCCAAATAGTAGAGATGGAAGTTAGGGAATGCCAATCCAGCAAGCTCAGATGGCATCCAAAGAGTAGTAAGAGAGTTTATCTCTTGATTTCATATGAAAGAAGTACAAATATAATTTATTTACTGAAAATACTTCTTAGGAAGGCCACAGGAAGAGTTGGTCAGAAAATATAAAATTTAGAGACAAAATGTGTTTTAGCATACTAACCTAATAAGGTCCAGTGGAAGATAATAATAACTATGAATACTACATGGAACCAATATTTTATTTTTTACCCCAAACCTTTTTTAACTAAGGATAAAAACATATTGCAATAATTACAAAGCAATACAAGGAAACAATTAACATTGGAATATTATTGGTGCAGATTAACACAAAACAAACTGGTTTCAAGGAGAGATCAAATCAGAGGTGGGCTAAGGGGTCATTGTAAAGCTTTCTAAAAGTGTATAAAGATGTCAAAGCAAAGCTTTGAATGATCTTTTTCTAGGTTAAAGTTGGTAAAGTATCAATAAAAAAATTGTGTGAAGTGACTCCTTCCACACTTTCCTCAGTATGTTTGCCTTTCGTCTCTGTTTCCTGGGAACAGTCCCTGTTTTGAGAGGTCTGTCCCCAGAAACTAGCATTTCCAGAGTTAGCAGGGTACCATGAATGAGAAGTCCTTGGTAGTGTCATGTCAGTTATTTTTGGTGTTGGGCACTAGTAATGTCCCTGCACTTTACTGCCAGGCAGCCAGGGACAACTCCAGGGGTTCCTATTTCACAGGGACAGACCACTTAAAATGGGGATAAATGGTAATTATACTCCTGACCCCTGCATTCTGTGCCTTACACATTCCTGATCTCTGCACCATGTACTCCTGACCCCTGTGTTCTGTGTTACGCAATCCTGACCCCTGCACTCTGTACTACACACTTTTAACCTCTTCAGCCTGTGCAATGAACTCCACATCATTTCTCCAATCATAGTGTCCAAGGCATTTTGTCTTTATGTACTTTCAAGGTCTACCTCTGGTTCGAAAGGTCTGTGACCAATTGTTTTTGTGCGTGTTAAAAATGGGGCTTAGTTTTGTGAGTGTGGCTACAAATTGGGATGTGGTTAATGGGAGTGTTCGGAAGCGGGCATGGTCAGTCTGGCGTCCCACAATTTCAGTTTCATAATCTGGTAACCTTATTTCACAGAAAGTCTCAATCTATTTGTAAGATGAACATGAATTTCAATATTTTAGCTTTAATACACCACATACACCATTATACCAGTATTCCTATATCCCGATGATATAGGACATACAATTAAAGGGCCATGGAAGATAATAAGGTGTTTATGAGTGCACCAATTTTGTTTTATGAGTTTATGTCACTGAGTATTTATTGGTGTCCAGGGCTATAATCACACTTGACAATACTCCATTCACCTTAGAACACCTTTTCTTGTTATTACCTCTGCAGAGAAATGCAGCAAAATAGTGAAAATATTGAACATAGAAAAACAGTTGGTTTCAGCAAACTTTATGAATGTTTTATGTCCCAGTACAAACAGCCTCACACACCTCTGTTTACATTATACCTGCTATATCCTGCGAAACTGCTTACCCTTAGAACCATCCAGTTGTTAGAGGGGACTTGAGGTCATGATGTTCGCATATACTGTAAGGCAGGGGATGCTCATTCTAGAAAAAAACAGAATCATATTTTTTCTAGTGCCGCAAGTAATTAGAATTAGACTTACTACATGGCCTGAAGTGGAAATTCAAAGTAGATGTGAACAATAACTGGATTATATTTATGTTGTTATAAACAATTTTCCCTTCAGAAAATACTGTTTACATCTTTTTTTTCATTCTTTTCCAAATCTTAAGGCCACTGATCAAACTGTTTGCAGCCACCCTCTGTGTACACGTACTTCCTATATTTGAGCATGCATGTTTTTGCTCTGGGTGGGCTATCTCATGCCAACAACAGTGTACCATGCCTGCACAAAATGCTTGACAGATTGACAAGACGTTAAAACAACTGTTTAGCTGCAGCCACTGATTATTATGACAGTGGCGAGTACCGCTGTCAGAATACATTGTCCTGGCAGGGGATATCACTAAGAGTGTATGGTCAGATTTAGGTCTCATGCCCACAGGCATAAAAAAAACACTGCTTTTACAGGCGTGTCACAGTCGTGCATACAAGAGCCAGGCACGGCTCTCACTGTATTAAGAAGTCTTCATGTATCCCCTCATTCCCCCTCCCTCGGGAATGCAATCAGTGTATGATGCTGAGCCCCTGCCTAACAATTCTTTGCCAAATAAGGCTTGGCTTGTCCGTTGTGGGAAGAGACACCCAACTGATTTTTGTTGGAAAGAAGCTGTTATGCTTTGTGTGTAGTCAGGGAAGTGAGGACTTTCAGTGTTTTACCATCTAGCAGACCGAGAGCAAAGGAGAATTGCGCTGTACCAAAGAAACTGAGTGCAAGACCAGAAATCCCTTTTTAGCTCATCAGACTTGAAACTTCTTAACCACAGGCATTTATTTGGCAAGCACTTATTGACCTAAACTTCTTTCTTTTATCTGTTTGCTGTGCTGTTGTGCTCTATATATATATATATATATATATATATATATATATATATATATATTGGTTACATCTTCTTTCTGTAAATATTTTTACTGCACCCTTTGACCTTTTGGTAATAAATCTTACTTTCTAAAAGTATTGAACTGTTTCTATAGCTCCTGAATGTAACTTACAAATCCCTGCCGCTTAAGAGCGCTACTATGAATGTTTAACCCTCTGTATAACCGGTCTGTAGAGATAGCGGGATACTGACGGTTAACCAATCATCCTAGTGTATTGCTGAGTTTCCTTTTTCTCTGTATAAAAAGGAGGTGGTGGCAGTGTGAAGGGTTAATTGCATAATTAACCTGACCCAGTAACAATCGCATTCAGGCTGCCGGTACGTCGATTGTGGTCCAATTAGCTGGAAAATCGGTGTGTAGGGTGCAGCTGGGTGTGGCATTGTTACGCACGTGAAATCGCGGTTTTAGATTTGCTAGTCCTATGGTCACGAGTTTGGTGAGAAGTGCTGGGGTCTGACGCTGTGCCTGTCACAAGGCGTACAGAATTTTTGGTTTTGGTTGTGATACATTCTGTCCGTCTGCCCACCTGCAAGGTGATTGGTAGGGCCAGCCTCATGGTGGAGACCAAACCTGATTTAAGCCAGCCAAGCCTGCAGTCTCATGCTTGTGATATTGCATTTGTAATGTGCTCCAAGGTCCCTGTTTGCCTGCTCTATTCCTGTACCTACTAGTGTGGATTGCCTCGTTGACAACCTCAAATTGGATATTGATTGCTCTCTGCACTCTGCCTGCCTTTTCACTCCAGATTTGACCCTGACTATTCTGAACCTTGTCTGCCATGTACCTGAACTGTCAGTGAACTACTCTGCCTGTCTGCCAACTGCAAGTACCTGTTTTCTGCCCCAGAATGGTAGCCAGGCACTATAGAATAGTGTATAAGTCCTGGGGCAACTGAGTACTGCTAAGCTTGCTTGCCTTATGGAAAAGGGGGCTGTTATAGGTGAAGAACACAGAAGCCAGCTATAGTGTCTGTAAACATTATAACAATAAGAAAACATGTTTAAAACATTGTAATAAATTATTTGGATACAGATGTTTTTATTTGGATACAAATGGATACATTTGCTGCAGCCGCAAGACTTTTTCATATAAAATATAATAGCGGACTGGAATTCTTCTTCTTCTGCTTCTTCTTCTTCTTTTTCTTCTTCTTGCAGGTCATGGCTCATGCGCAGATTTTTTATCTGTAAAACAATTTGCCCATCATTGCCGGGAAAATCGGCCGCAAATTTTCCAACATGCCCGATAAAAAAAATGTGCAAAAAGCCCGAAAAATGGCTGACCAATTAACCCACTAACGGTGTGAAAATCGGCCGATTTTTTTTCGGCTGAAAAATCTCCCGATTTTCGACCCGTCTATGGCTGGCATAATACAGTGATCAGTGCGAATAAATAGCACTGACACTGTACTAATGACACTGGGCAGGAAGGGGTGATCAAAGAGTTTAAAAAAGACAATCAAGGAGTTAATGTGCATCTAACTATTGTGTGGGTGCAAATGAGTTGCTTTTACTCATATGTGGTGTGTCTTTCTTCCCTCCCTTGAACGAAAAGGTTCCAAGGAGAGAAAATCCAGCAAGATTTTGTGCCTGTGTCTGCTTCTCCATTCATCGCAGGAGATCAGCAGAATTCTGGGCAAAAATCATTTGCCGGGACCTGCTGACAAACATATCCTGCAGTGAATGATAGTGGGGGTCAGTGCGGGGGGGGGGGGTATGCACATGCGTGCTCCAAACACAGAAAAATGCAGCAATGTAAGGGTACATCTCCTGTGGTTGCTGCCCATCCCAGTCTTTAAGTAGTTAAATATTTTACTTGACTTTGTGAATATATTGGTATATCAGGAATATGATACTTTAGGATTACAATTGTTTTTTGAGGAAGCGCTTCATATTTTGACACAGTTTGCACAGTTTGGTGGGAGCAGCTTGCTATTATTATATTTGATCTGTTTTTTCTTCCTTTCTTTCTTTTTTATTTTTTCTATGCGTGGGGGTTTTTCTCTTATCATTTTTTAGTATTGTAATATGACCACGTGCGTGAGGACTAACACCCCAGTCACATCGAGTGCGCTTTGGCATGCCGATTTGCATGCCATGTGACTTGCAAATCATGCCAAGTCGCACCCTATTGTCCACTATTAGAGCGATCATATTGGTGTGGTTCCGACTTGGTCAGAGACACACCGTTTTCTAAAGTAGTACATGCACTACTTTTGTTGTGATTGCATAGACATATGTGTCAGATATCTTGTAAAGTGCAACTGAAATTGTCAGGTCACCCAATTTTAAAATCGTGCAACTTCACTGTAAGTCACACAATTTAAAAATCGGATTTGATGTGACTGGGTCGGGGGGGGGGGGCTTAAGCAGTATTAATATCTTGACTTCTGACCTCACTTACTACCTACATCTTTTACATCAGTGACTGTGAAAAGACAGTGGCAGACAGGAAGACAGAATTTTTAGAAGGGGTCAGCAATGGCAGCCCTTTTATCTCTCCTAGTGCAGGTTTCCATTAATATAGGTGTGTCCTTGGGACACCAGTGCCCCCCTTCCTTCTCTGCTTACCACATTGGTGCCTCCCTTTCCTACTTTGCATTTATCTGGTCAGTGCAATGTTTACTCCTTTTCCTGCAAGTGTCAACCATAACTAAATCTTTATTGCTAATTTACCAAATAATTACCCTTAATTGGTTAGAATTGTAGCAGAATAAAGGGCTGAATTTGTATATCATGTTCCCTTATGCCAAGTGTTTTGTACTACATTTATGCTACACCACATGACTGGCTAGTTTTAGTATCACACTACAGACAAAATCTGATGTCGTAGTCACAAAAAAAGTGAAGAGGACCATTTACACACTCTGCCTAAATACACATAGAACCAACAACTAGTCTTTTAGCAGTTTGGTTAAATGTGTGTCTTGAGTGAATGAACTGTAAATACACAATACACCATCCCTTAACATGTACAGTATATGTGTAGTAGTAATTTTGGAAAACCAGGAAACTCTGGACACGGCCCTTGAGGAAAACAAGTGATTTATTAAAACAGCCCTACGTGACCCAGCCAGGTTCATGCCTGCAAAGCCAAGTGAGTTGTATCTACTTCTTACAAACGTATATACCAATGATTATGTCACAATGCATACATTACCTCTTTCACTTTCTATACATTCAAATCTCTTTCTAAACTCTGCAGGATATAACCTTGAGCAGCAGCTGCAGATTAGGGTACTAGCTACAAGCTGGTATATATTACTGACAGGAAATAAGGGAGGGGGAGAGTTAGCTGAAATCTTTGCAAGCAGATACTGTTAGAAATGTTACAGTTTAAAGGGGAACTCTGCAACATCTGGGTGCTACCACATATGCTGTGCAGAAAGGCAACAATTAGAACCTGGATGGATATTTCTAGCAGGCAGGGCAGCATTCTATATCCTTTTATCATAGAACTGAGTTACTGACAGTTGACAACATGATGTATAGGTGGTTATGTGCCACCTGTGGCAGCCCTCCTGGTCTAGGCCGCAGTCTATATTGGCTAAGCAGAAATCTGACCCTGGAAACAACTCTAGAGCATAAGATTCTCTGAATACCTTATTCAAGATACTTTACAAACTGACCATGTAATATCCATATTGTGCATATCAACCAGGGCCAACAAATGCTGCTACTATGAGATCTAACTTGTTAAGAAAAAAAGTTACAGGAAAGCACATGTGGCCAGGAAACCTTCATACAGATCTGTGGAAAGAATTATTTCTTCATCAGCATAAAATAATAAGAAATTGGATTACAATTCCAAAAGAGTTGTGAGTAGCCAGTAGTATGGATAAAGTTGAGAAAATTTTGAGAAAATTTTGGATTATTTAATTTGCTTTACTCTGTGACTGGGCTGAATGTCCCAAAGAATGTCAAACCTGCATTATTTTCCAACCTGTCGAATGAGCTACCTAATCATCTCAGAACTCTTGCCTTCTACATCTTTTTAGCAGCCAAAATTACTATAGTGTGAGCTTGGAAAAATTCTGGGATTAACCTTGCGTTATTCAAACAAACAATTCCCTGGATTATGATTAATGAAAAATTGTCTAAAGTAAATCCTGAAAAATCTCTGGGATAAACGGCTTCAATTTGAAAAAGTCTGGAACCCCTGGATTAGATATCTCCATAGTGGCCTGGAGGCCGGTAGACAGGAATGTGGTGATCAGTCTTATATCTGTTCCTTTTCCTTCCTCTTTTCTAGTCTACTCCATTCATTTACTTTCTTTTCTTTTATTTGGTTCTCATACTAAATTTCTATGAATGTATTGGTACAAGTTTGAAAGGTTCTCCAGCTTGACCTACAAGAGACCCTTATGAGGTTCTATGAAATTTGCTTATTTTGTTCGATAGCCTTTTAGGTGCAGTATATACATTGTATAATTGTAACGCGCTCTATGGTATTATGACCTCCAAACTACTCACAAACGCATAGGTGGGGCCTCTCTTTGCTATGAGTGAATAATTATCCTACTCTTTAAGGCATAGCTGACTATGGCTTATCACCTCAATAGGACTCGGCTGCTGCATGATGAGGATGAGGGTTCTTTATTTCTTGTTGTCTCATGATGTGACACTGTTACTTGACATTTAACTGATTGCACTTGTACGTTATTGTCTTCCCAAATTTTTTCAATTTCTTCAAGATCAACAGTGTTAAAATAACATTACAGTTAGGCTACATTGACAGACTTTTTAACTCTTACCTTTCTTTTTATCATGAATCGAGATCAAATGAAGTCATATGACCAGTCAATGTCACTTCTGCTTAATGCAGCGCTATGAACTACAGAAAATACACCCTCACAATATAAACATGTATAACTGGATGATCACATAAAAAAGTACAGTTACCCATAGACAAGAGCTGACAGTCTATTTGGCAGCTTACAACTAAATAGGGTGATGCTGGTATGTCTGTGGGGGATTCTGACCGTATCAGCTGGTCAATGATTTTCCAGAAGAATATTTGATTGGGCAGGTTAGCAAACCTGTCCCATTCACCATTGTTAACCCCTAAGATCTCTGGCACCAGCTGTGTCTGCCAGCACCATTCATCTCCTTCCTCATGAGAGTGCTGGATTACAGTTAGTTAATGCCCACACAGCCACCAGCTCTTGAATGTCTATAAGCATCTTAAAGTGAAACCTCAATGGTTTCTGGCACATTACATTTTTATTTTTACATTGAACAAGTTTATTTACTGATGTTTTACATTATTTTACAAAAAGAGCTTCTAAAACAGGGTGCCTCCATTGAAGCACCAACTCTGAACTTGTTGATTGCTACTGAAGCAAAATATTCTGGACTATCCTGTCTTTGCTAACAATGGGGTAGTGGGGTATTCCATTCTTTTGAGTGATTGAGCTGTGTGTGTTCAAGTGTTCCCCTTTCATTTTTGTTTAACCACTTCCCGTCCGGCCGCTGTTTATAAACGGCAGGACGGGACACCTACAGGAGCGGGTTGCCGTCTCTAAACGGCACCTTGTGTCCGAGGCTCGTGCGCGGCTCCTAGAGCGCGCACCCGCGAGCCCGATGATCGCCGAGTCCGACGGACACGGTAGATTATGTGACATGGTATGGGACCAATGAAATCGGTCCCATACCATGTGATCAGCTGTGTCCAATAAGGACACAGCTTAAGTGTAAACAAAAGCCGCATGGTGCGGCTTCCGCCTCCTTCTCCTCACACGGAGTTGTCTGTGAGAGGAGAAACAGCCAAGAAGAGGTAGTAGTCAACTGCCCTCCACCTCAGTGACACCTGATCGCCCCTAAAGTGTCCCTGATCACCCCTAAAGTGGCCCTGATCACCCCACGTGTCCCTGATCACCCCAATAAGTGGCCCTGATTGCCCCAACAAGTGGCTTTGCCCATAAGTGGCCCTGATTGCCCCCACAAGTGGCCCTGATTGCCCCAAGTGGCCCTGATTGCCCCAAGTGGCCCTGATCGCCCCAAGTGGTCCTGATCGCCCACAAGTGGCCCTGATCGCCCAACAAGTGGCCCAGCAGTGTCCCTGATTGTCAGTGTCCCTGATCGCCACATAGTGGCCCAGCAGTGTTCCTGATCTCCACAGTGTCCCTGATCGCCACAGTGTTCCTGATCGCCACACAAGTGGCCAAGCAGTGTCCCTGATCGCCGCAGTGGCCAAGCAGTGTCCCTGATCGTCACACAAGTGGCCCAGCAGTATCGCCGCAGTGGCCAAGCAGTGTCCCTGATTGCCACACAAATGGCCCAGAAGTGTCCCTGATTGCCGCAGTGGCCCAGCAGTGTCCCTGATCACCACAGTGTCCCTGATTGCCGCACAAGTGGTCCAGCAGTGTCCCGGATCGCCGCAGTGGCCCAGCAGTGTCCCTGATTGCCGCACAAGTGGTCCAGCAGTGTTCCTGATCGCCACAGTGTCCCTGATTGCCGCACAAGTGGTCCAGCAGTGTCCCTGATTGCCGCAGTGTCCCTGATTGCCGCAGTGGCCCAGCAGTGTCCCTGATCGCCACACAAGTGGCCCAGCAGTGTCCCTGATTGCCGCACAAGTAACCCAGCATTGTCCCTGATTGCCGCACAAGTGGTCCAGCAGTGTCCCTGATCACCGCAGTGGCCCAGCAGTGTCCCTGATCACCGCAGTGTCCCTGATTGCCGCACAAGTGGTCCAGCAGTGTCCCTGATCGCCGCAGTGGCCCTGATTGCCGCAGTGGCCCAGCAGTGTCCCTGACCACCACACAAGTGGCCCAGCAGTGTCCCTGATCACCGCATTGGCCCAGCAGTGTTCCTGATCACCACACAAGTGGCCCAGCAGTGTCCCTGATCACCGCATTGGCCCAGCAGTGTTCCTGATCACCACACAATTGGCCCAGCAGTGTCCCTGATCCCTACATTGGCCCAGCAGTGTTCCTGATCACCACACAAGTGGCCCAGCAGTGTCCCTGATCGCCGTACAAGTGGTCCAGCAGTGCCCCTGATCACCGAAGTGTCCCTGATCACCGCAGTAGTCCAGCAGTGTTTCTGATTGCCACACAAGTGGCCCAGCAGTGTCCTGATCATCGCAGTGGCCCAGCAGTGTCCCTGATCGCCGCAGAAGTGGTCCAGCAGTGTCCCTGATCGCCGCAGTGTCCCAGCAGTGTCCCTGATCACCGCAGTGTCCCCGATTGCTGCACAAGTGGTCCAGCAGTGTCCCTGATCACCGCAGTGTCCCTGATTGCCGCAGTGGCCCAGATCACCACACAAGTGGCCCAGCAGTGTCCCTGATCACCACACAAGTGGCCAGCAGTGTCCCTGATCGCCGGACAAGTGGTCCAGCAGTGCCCCTGATCACCGCAGTGTCCCTGATCACCGCAGTTGCCCAGCAGTGTTTCTGATCGCCACACAAGTGGCCCAGCAGTGTCCTGATCATCGCAGTGGCCCAGCAGTGTCCATGGTCGCCGCACAAGTGGTCCAGCAGTGTCCCTGATCGCCACAGTGTCCCTGATTGCCACAGTGTCCCTGATCGCCACACAAGTGGCCCAGCAGTGTCCCTGATCACCGCAGTGGCCCAGCAGTGTCCCTGATCACCATACAGTGGCCCAATCAGTGTCCCTGATCACCTTACAGTGTGCCTGTTCATAAAGTGTCCCTGATCTCTGCCACACCAGTGGATCCTGTTCACTGCCATCGTCTGTGAGGAGAGAGATCCAGTACAGCTAACTGTGAGTAATTTTCAGCCTTTGCACAGAGTTTACACACACTCACAAAACATTGCCAGCCACCTCACTGTATCTCTGATTTTTGCCCAACAGTGACTAGTGTGAACCAACTGCAGCCAGATATCTGTCCCTCACTGCAACACCATCCTGATCACTGCCATACCAGTGGGTCCTGATCAGTGTCAAAAATATGGCCAAAAGATCATATACAAGCGAGGAGGCATTTCAAATTCTGAGTATGACAGATGAGAGTGACGGAGAACTCTCACTGTCAAACTCTGATTCTGTATATGAACCAGAACACAGCAGCGGTTCACTCTCTGAATCAGAAGAAGGTGTTCCAACAAAAAGAATGAGGAACTCCAAGGAGCAGCAAGCAACCACCAGCAGCTCAATACGTTCTTCTGATATGGCTACTACCAGCACTGTAAGTGCAAGTTCTAGTATTCAGGTGTCACATCAGCCACCAAGGATTAGGGCCCATACTGCTGTCCCAGATGCTCTTTTAAACCCTGTGTGGCTACCTTCAGGATCAGGAGCACCTATAATTCCCCCATTCATAGCCCAGTCAGGCATTCAGGCAGAAACCCAAAATTTTACAGCCATTGATTATTTCCATTTATTTTTCACTGAAGAGTTTTTGAATTCAGTTGTGCACCAATGCAATATTTTCGCCCAGCAATTAATCACTCAAAAGCGCAACTCCTGTTATGCTCGAACATTTGAGTGGAAATGCCTCACATTTGAAGAATTTAAAGTGTTTCTCGGCCTTACATTTAATATGGGACTAACAAAAAAAAATGAACTGCATGCTTATTGGTCGACAAATCCCATTCAACACATGCCGCTCTTTTCTGCCACTATGTCCAGGACCCGCTATAAAACAATTCTGCACTTTCTACATTTCAACGATAATTCCCTGTTCCCCCCCAGAGATCACCCCGAGTACGACAAACTTTATAAAATTCGTCCACTAATCAATTATTTCAACCAAAAATTTTCAGAAATATATTGTCCTGAAAAAAACATCTGTGTCGATGAATCCCTAATCCATTTCACTGGGAGGCTGATCATAAAACAGTACATTCCAAGTAAATGGGCCAGATACGGGGTGAAGATGAACAAACTCTGCGAAAGGTCCACAGGATACGTGCACAAGTTCCGTATCTACGAGGGAAAGGACAGTCAGCTAGAGCCCCCTGAATGCCCAGCCTATATGGGGATTAGTGGAAAAATTGTCTGGGACCTGGTATACCCCCTCTTCAATCAGGGGTACCATCTTTACGTGGACAATTTCTACACAAGCCTGCCCCTTTTCCGCCACCTTTATCTCAAGGACACTGTAGCCTGTGGCACAGTTCGACCCAATCGGAAGGGATTTCCACAACAATTGGTTGCCACCAAGCTAAACAGGGGGGAGTCAGCTAGCTTGAGAAATGAAGAGATCCTGGCCCTTAAGTGGCGAGACAAACGGGATGTGTATGTCCTTTCATCTATCCATAACAGCAGCTCATTGGAAATTCAAGGAAGTCGCGGTCCCATCCGAAAACCCCAATGCATACGCGAATACAACCTGTTCATGGGGGGAGTGGATTTAAATGATCAAATGTTACAGCCCTACATACCCAACAGAAGATCAATCTACTGGTATAAAAAAGTATCCTTCTACCTTTTCCATATGGCCCTGTACAATTCCTACATCGTTTTCCAGAAGTCCACACAAAGACCTGTCACCTTCTTACAATATCAGGAAGAGATTATCACATCCCTCATCTATCAAGTAAGACCCGTACCTGAACAAATTCGGTCTGATGCAGTGAGCCGATTGCATGAAAGACATTTCCCCAATATCGTCCCCCCTACCGAAACAGACCGCAATCCTCAAAAGAGATGTCGGGTATGCTCCAGACATAGAATTCGATCTGACACCCGATACTACTGTCCCCAGTGTCCCTCAAAGCCTGGTCTCTGTATAGAAGAGTGCTTCCGTATCTACCATACCGCACTACATTATTAGTGAAGTACGGTGAAGATATATTTCTTTGTCCTCTGTTTGCTATTTCCCTGCCACGTTTCTGCCTGTTGCCTGAATTCATTTTCCTGCCTTCCATCTGAACTGACCTCGGCCTGTTTATTGACCATGCCTCTGCTTGCTGCCTGAACTGACCTCGGCGTGTTAATGGACCATGCCTCTGCCTGCTACCTGAACTGACCTCGGCCTGTTACTCGACCATGCCTCTGCTTGCTGCCTGAACTGACCTCGGCCTGTTAATCGACCATGCCTCTGCCTGCTGCCTGAACTGACCTCAGCCTGTTAATCGACCATGCCTCTGCCTGCCTCCTGGACTGATCTTTTGCCCTCCCACTTTAGTAGTGGGATTCAAGACAACACAGGGGTCTCACGTATGTGAGGGGATCCAGAGAAGTGTTTCCGAGCAGAGAAAACTTTTTTGTTTTCTTTGGGTTTTTTAATTTCCGGATCAGGGTCTGGAGACCAGAGGCTTCGAAGAGATTTGGGTGGGATGAAGCCTCTACCCCTTTGTCCAGTCTTACCTAACCAAGGCCCTAAGCTTAATGTTTCTGCCTGGACCAATCCTTTTACCACGTCTTTGCTTGCTGTCTGTATTGACTGTGGCCTTTTTATGGACCATGTTTCTGTCTTCTTCCTGGACCACTACTTTGCCTGTTTGCTCACCACGTCTATGCATGACACCGGTACTGACCCATCTGCACATCCCACTGGCTACCTTCCTGCAAGACACTGGTGCCACCCATCCTCTGCACTGAAACAACAGGTACTCTTTGGTTTATCTTTTGTTCAACTTCTTGGTGAATGAACATAGTGCTATGTGGACAGCCACGTACTAGTAGGTTAAGCTCCAGGACCTCCAAAATTGTGATACGTAGTCAATAAATTAGATGTGTAATTTTTGCCCTTAGTATGCCTAACGATGCTTATTGCATGTGGGGCCCCTCCATTTGGTTAGGCTGTGAAAAAGTCTTGCATGTGTGGTATCGTTATACTCAGGAAGAGTTAGAGAATGTGTTTTGGGGTGTAATTTTAAGTATGCCTATGCAGTGTATTAGAAATATCTTCTATATTGACAACTTTGCATAGAAAAAAATACATTTTCATTTTCTTTTAACATATTCCAAAAAAAAATGAAGTCTTCAGAAGACTCCCCATGCCTCTTAAAACATACCTTGGGGTGTTTGCTTTCCAAAATGGGGTCATTTTGTGGATAATTCCATTGCCCTGATGCTCCAGGACCTCCAAAACGGCAATAGGTAGTCAAGAAATTAGATGTGTAATTTTTGCCCTTAGAACGCTAACAGGTGCTTATTGGATGTGGAACCCCTCTATGTGGCCAGACTGTGAAAAAGTCTCACACATTTGGTATCGCCATATTCAGCAGGAGTTAAAGAATGCATTTTGAGGTGTAATTTTAAGTATGCCTATGCTGTGTAATAGAAATATCTCATAGATTGACAACTTTGCATAAAAAAAAAAATATTTTCATTTTCTTTTCACATTTTCCAAAAATTTATGGCAAAAAATGAAGTCTTCAGACGACTCCCCATGCCTCTTAAAACATACCTTGGGGTGTTTGCTTTCCAAAATGGGGTCTTTTTGTGGATAATTCCATTGTCCTGATGCTCCAGGACCTCCAAAACAGCAATAGGTAGTTAAGAAGTTAGATGTGTGATTTTTGCCCTTAGAATGCTAACAGGTGCTTATTGGATGTGGAACCCCTCTATGTGGCCAGACTGTGAAAAAGTCTCACACATTTGGTATCACCATATTCAGGAAGAGTTAGAGAATGTGTTTTGGGGTATAATTTTAAGTATGCCTATGCAGTGTATTAGAAATATCTCATAGATTGACAACTTTGTGTAGAAAAAAATACATTTTCATTTTCTTTTCGCATTTTCCAAAAACTTGTGGCAAAAAATGAAGTCTTCAGAAGACTCCGCATGCCTCTTAAAACATACCTTGGGGTGTTTGCTTTCCAAAATGGGGTCTTTTTGTGGATAATTCCATTGTCCTGATGCTCCAGGACCTCCAAAACAGCAATAGGTAGTTAAGAAATTAGATGTGCGATTTTTGCCCTTAGAACGCTAACAGGTGCTTATTGGATGTGGAACCCCTCTATGTGGCCAGACTGTGAAAAAGTCTCACACATTTGGTATCACCATATTCAGGAAGAGTTAGAGAATGTGTTTTGGGGTGTAATTTTAAGTATGCCTATGCAGTGTATTAGAAATATCTCATAGATTGACAACTTTGTGTAGAAAAAAATACATTTTCATTTTCTTTTCGCATTTTCCAAAAACTTGTGGCAAAAAATGAAGTCTTCAGAAGACTCTGCATGCCTTTTAAAACATACCTTGGGGTGTTTGCTTTCCAAAATGGGGTCATTTTGTGGATAATTCCATTGCCCTGATGCTCCAGGACCTCCAAAACGGCAATAGGTAGTCAAGAAATTAGATGTGTAATTTTTGCCCTTAGAACGCTAACAGGTGCTTATTGGATGTGGAACCCCTCTATGTGGCCAGACTGTGAAAAAGTCTCACACATTTGGTATCGCCATATTCATCAGGAGTTAAAGAATGCGTTTTGAGGTATCATTTTAAGTATGCCTATGCTATGTAATAGAAATATCTCATAGATTGACAACTTTGCGTAAAAAAAAATACATTTTCATTTTCTTTTCACATTTTCCAAAAACACGTGGCAAAAAATGAAGTCTTCAGAGGACTCCACATGCCTCTTAAAACATACCTTGAGGTGTTTTCTTTTGAAAATGGGGTCATTTTGTGGGTAATTCAATTGTCCTGGTGCTCCAGGACCTCCAAAACTGTGATAGACAGTCAAGAAATTAGATGTGTAATTTTTGCCCCTAGAACGCCTAAGGGTGCTTATTGGATGTGGGGCCCTTCTATGTGGTTAGGCTGTGAAAAAGTTTTACACATGTGGTATCGCCATACTCAGGATGAGTAGCAGAATGTGTTTTGGGGTGTAATTGCAAGTATGCTTATGCCGTGTGAGAGAAAGAACTTGTTAAATGACAACTTTGTGGGAAAAAAAAAAAGAATTTTTTTTACTTTCATCATTTCCTTAAAAAATTGGCAAAAAATGACAACTTCAAAAAACTCCCCATGCCTCTCATTAAATACCTCAGACTGTCTACTTTCCAAAAAGGGGTCGTTTGGGGGGTATTTGTACTGTCCTGGCATTTTAGGGCCCCAAGAAATTATATAGGTAGTCCGTGCATCAGGATTGATACATTTTCAAATATATCAAATATATATACCGTGGTCTGTGGACTCTATAACTTTCACAAAGACTAAATAATACACACTGATTTGGGTTATGTCTACCAACAAAATGTAGCACAATGGATTTTGGCCTAAATTTATGAAGAAAGTATATTTATTTGCAAAATTTTGTATCAAATACTAAGAAAAACATGTTTTTTTTCAAAATTTTCAGTCTTTTTTCATTTTTCTAGCAAAAAATAAAAACCCCAGTGATGATTAAGTACCACCAAATTAAAGCTCTATTTGTTTGAAAAAAATGATAATAATTTCATTTAGATACAGTGTTGTATGCCTGAGTAATTGTCATTCACAATGTGAGAGCGCCGAAAGCTGAAAATTGGCCTGGACAGGAAGGGGGTAAAAGTGTCCGGACAGGAAGTGGTTAACCACTTAAAGCTGCTGACTTTTAAAAAACAGCCACTCACCTGTCTCACGATCCCGCATTGCCCCGCCGCAGCCCTTTTCACCGGCTGTATTCCAGGTGCCGGCATCTTCAGTGTGGGCACCTGGCTGTGATAGCTTGCGCTAATAGCTCTATGCTTCCTGAATGGCCCCGTCATCTTCTGGGACCTGTCACATGTCCCACAAGACTTCGGTGAGGGTGGGTAGGAGGACAACTTCCGCTTCCGATCACCTAGGCGATCGCAGCAGAAGTAGGAGTGGGTACCTGTCAAATTCGGGTACCCATTCCCCCCCCAGCTCCCCAAAGGTGCCAATCCTTAATGGGGAGCGGGGGACCAAGCTATTTTAAGTGGAACTTCCTCTTTTGGGTGGAACCCCGCTTTAAGCTCTTTAGCACTTCACTACTTTAACTGATAATTGCGCAGTCATGCAACGCTGTACCCAAATGAAATTTATATCATTTTCTTCACACAAATAGAACTTTCTTTTGGTGGTATTTGCTCATTTGTTTTTCATTTTTTGCGATATAAACAAAATGTTGAAAAAAAACAATATTTTTTTATTTTCTGCTACAAGACATATCCAATAAAAAAAATGTCTTCATAAATTTTGGCCAAAATGTATTCTGTATGTCTTTGATTTAAAAAAATCCCAGTAAGTGTATATTCATTGGTTTGCTTGAAAGTTATAGTACCTTCAAACTATGATATATATGCTGGAATTTTTTTTTCTCATACTACTAATGGCGGTGGTCAGCGACTTATAATGGGACTACGATAGAGCTTAGGGCAATCTGACACTAACTGATTGGTCAACATCTAGGGTGATCAAGGGGTTAAATGTGTGCCTATGTGTAAAATGTGCTGCTTTTTACTAATAGATCTCTTGTGGGTGTAGGATTATAACTTTTTTATTTTTTATGGTTGAACTAGATGGACTTTTGTCTTTTTCAGCCAGACTATGTAACTGTGATTTAACAAAGAGATTGTTCCCTCTGTACAGAACCTTGTGTTTATTGTCAACACGGAGCTCTGGGCTGTGATTGCACACAGCCAATCAGCAGATCCCCACCACAAATCATTGGTAAGGACTTGCTGACAGGCTCCTGCTGTGTACAATCACCATGGGAGTAGGAGGGCGGGGTCATGCATGCCCGAAGCCCTGAAACAGGCAGCAACATAGTTATTCATATTTATGCTTTTTAGTCCTGAAGATAATAAATAAATAATACAAATGCCAACCTATTATACACACCTTTTTAAGGAAACCATTGCCTTTTGGTCTGCAGAGCTGACACTAAAATTGTATCTTAACCAAAGAAAAAAGTAATATATTGGTGTATACTAGTCCTTAGATTTCGTGGCTGCATTAGTTTTTATTTTTTCATGCTTTTTTCCTTTTCTTTCACCTGTTCATGCCAGAAGCACAAGTTCTGTCCTAGGGTGACAACGCTTCCTCAATATTGTCTCCCTAGGACAGAAAGTGTATTCGTACTACAGAACCTCTCCCTCGCCCCATCTCCATAACATAGGGAGCAGGTGTTCTCTAGTCCACAGGTAAAACTAGGAACAATGCTATCTGAGAAGTGCACAGCATAGGCAGAGGGCACAGGAAGTTATCGGCTTGCAACATTTCTGGCAGGATAAACAAGTCATATTTATATAGACTTTGCAGCTAAACCCATGACAAAATATAAAATACTACAGCTTACTAGTCCTTAAAGTGTTACTAAACACACAACAGTAAAATCAGTCTGTATATGCAGTAAAGCATGCTTGTTATACTCACTGTGGAACCCAAGGGGTTAATCCTCTGCATTGTGTAAAAATGCTGTTTGATCCTGACTTCTCTGATCCTCCCCTTCTTCCAGTGTCCCCCTCTTATCTCCTGATAAGACATATGGTGTGGAGACACTCTGCACATGCTCAGTTTGGTGTGTATTGCTAGAGAGTTTTTTTCTTGGGAGAGTGCATGTGATCAGCACAGGGCTAATCAGCACTGTCCAGACAGAGGTCAGGGGTCCTGCCCCCACTTAGAGCAGAATGAAAACTCCTCCTACAAGCATTAACATGTGCTTGGCTGGACACTGCTAGAAGTCACAAGACTGCTTTAACTTCTGATGAGAAAAGGTATTTAGCAGTTTATATTTACTAAAATAATTGCAATTCCATGTTCTGTGTACTGTAGGAGACCAGATATAGTGAATACTGGGTCCTGGGTTTAGTAACACTTTAAATGTGGTGACTAAATTCATTTTTTCTTTATTTCAAGCTTTTTTACCTTTATTTTAACCACTTGCCCTCCTGAGGATTTACCCCCTTAATGACCAGGCCTCTTTTTGCTACTCGCGCTGCACTAATTCCACTGATAATTGTGCGGTCATGAAATGCTGCACCCAAATAAAATTTATGTCTTTTTATTTCACACAAATAGAGCTTTCTTTTGGTGGTATTTGATCACCTGTGCACTTTTTATTTTTCGTGATATAAACAAAAAAAGACCAAACATTTTGAAGAAAAACAATATTTTTTACTTTTGGCTATAAAAAATATATAGTAAAAGTTAGTCAAAGTTAGTTATAAATTTAGGCCAAAATGTATTCTGCTACATGTTTTTGGTAAAAAAATCCCAATGAGTGTATATTGATTGCTTTGTGTGAAAGTTATAGCGTCTACAAACTATGGTATAGATCAGGGGTGGGCAAACTTTTTGACTTGAGGGCCGCAATGGGTTCATATATTGGACCCGGGGGCCGGACCAAGAGTAGATGAATGATGTGTATGTGTCATCCATAGTAAGTATAGTAATATTCCCCCATAGTAAGCATAGTAATTAATCCCCCATATAGTAATTCATCTCCCATAGTAATTCATCCCCCATATAGTAATTCATCCCCCATATAGTAATTCGTCCCCCATATAGTAATTCGTCCCCCATATAGCAATTCATCCCCCTTATAGCAATTCATCCCCCATATAGTAATTCATCCCCCATATAGTAATTCATCCCCCATATAGTAATTCATCCCCCATAGTAATTCATCCCCCATAGTAATTCATCCCCCACATAGTAATTCATCCCCCATAGTAATTCATCCCCCATAGTAATTCATCCCCCACATAGTAATTCATCCCCCACATAGTAATTCATCCCCCATATTAATTCATCCCCCATATTAATTCATCCCCCATATTAATTCATCCCCCATATAGTAATTCATCCCCCATATAGTAAGTCCCCCATATAGTAAGTCCCCCATATAGTAATTCATTCCCCATATAGTAAGTCCCCCATATAGTAATTCATTCCCCATATAGTAAGTCCCCCATATAGTAATTCATTCCCCATATAGTAAGTCCCCCATATAGTAATTCATTCCCCATATAGTAAGTCCCCCATATAGTAATTCATCCCCCATATAGTAATTCATTCCCCATATAGTAAGTCCCCCATATAGTAATTCATTCCCCATATAGTAAGTCCCCCATATAGTAATTCATCCCCCATATAGTAAGTCCCCCATATAGTAATTCATTCCCCATATAGTAAGTCCCCCATATAGTAATTCATTCCCCATATAGTAAGTCCCCCATATAGTAATTCATCCCCCATATAGTAAGTCCCCCATATAGTAATTCATTCCCCATATAGTAAGTCCCCCATATAGTAATTCATCCCCCATATAGTAAGTCCTCCATATAGTAATTCATTCCCCATATAGTAAGCCCCCCCTGTGTCAATTCACTTACCTTTGCTCCTCCGCGCGTTCCTCTCGTATTCCTGCGCCGTTCTGGTCTTCAGGGAGGACTGTGAGAGAAGAGTTCGTCACGCTGCCCCGCCTACATCCTGGCTGCCCCGCCTACATCCTGACAGCTGCAGAGTCCTGACGCCCGAGAGGAGGGAGGGGGCGGCCATCCTAGAGGGGGGGCGGCCATCCGAGAGGAGGGGAGGGGAGAGGAGGAGAGGAGGTCGCCCGCCCGCCCGAGAGGAGGGAGGGGAGCGGGCGCCCGGCACACAGGAGAGCCGCATCTATTGTAAAGAGCCGCGGCTTGCCGACCACTGGCCTTGCGGGAGCCTAGCTCCGCGGGCCGGATTAAAAGGTCCGCCGGGCCGTATACGGCCCGCGGGCCGTAGTTTGCCCATTGCTGGTATAGATAATGGAATTTACACCATTTTTTTGCTATACAGCACTGCACTAGTTTAACGGACAATTGCGCGGTCATGCTATATGGTACATAAATGAAATTTATGTCTTTTTTCACACAAATAGAGCTTTATTTTGGTGGTATTTTATCACCTGTGCGCTTTTTATTTTTTGCGCTATAAACAACAATTTTTGAGAAACAAAAATATTTTGAAAAAAACTATATTTTCTCATTTCTGTCATAAAAAATACCCAAAAAACTAAAATTTTGTCATAACTTTCGGCCAAAATGTATTCTGCTACATGTTTTTGGTTAAAAAAATCCAAAAAAGTGTATATTGATTGCTTTGTGTGAAAGTTCTAGCATCTACAACTATGGTATAGATAATGGAATTTACACAACTTTTCCTTTCTGACTGCCCATCACATTTCTTGATGTGCTAAAATACCAGGACAGTACAAACACCCCCAAATGACCCCTTTTCAGAAAGTAGACACCCTACGCTATCTGCTGAGAGGCATATTGAATCCATGGAAGATTTGTTTGTTTTCCACAAGTTTCTGGAATATAACAATGATTTGTTTTTTTTTTACACAAAGTTGTCATTTAAATTATATTTTTCTCACACAAGTCATGGGTATATGTGAAATTACACCCCAAAATACATTCTGCTACTTCTACTGAGTATGGGGATACCACATGTGTGAGACTTTTTTGGAGCCTAGCCACAGACAGGAGCCAGAAATCTAATGACCACTTTGAAAGCCTGAAGGTGTGTAACTTCCTCATTTCACTTCCTCACTACTTATCACAGTTTTGGGGCCCCTGAAATGCACCAAACCCCCTAAATTACCCCTTTTTGGAAAGTAGACACCCCAAGGAATTTAAAAAGAGGCATGATGAGTATTTTGCAGATCTCATGTTTTCTCACAAGGTTTTAAAATATAAATAAGAAAAGTAAAAATATGTTTTTGTTTTTTTTCTTTAATTTTCAAAAACTTGTGGCAACAAACGAGATCTGCAAAATACTCACCATGCTTCTGATCAAATTCCTTGGAGTGTCTACTTTCCAAAAAGTGGTCAATTAGGGGGGGGGGGTTAGGTGCTATCCTGGCATTTCAGGGCCTCCAAAATTGTGATAGGTAGTTTGGAAGTGGGGTCCTGTACTTGGATAGAACGTCTCTCACATGTGGTACCCCCATACTCAGGAGAAGTAGAAAAATTTAATTTGGGGAGTAATTCCACATATACCCATGGCATGTGTGAGCAATAAATCATTTAAGTGACAATTGTGTGTTAAAAAAAGAAAACATTTTTTGTTTGTCATTTTCCAAAAATTTGTGGTAAAAAATATATTCTTATATTGATTCAACATGCCTCTCAGCAAATAGTTTGGGGTGTCTACTTTCCAAAAAGGGGTTGTTTTGGTGGGTGGGGGCATTTTATGCCCAGCATTAGAAGTTTATGCCACACATCACTAACTCTTCTAACCACCTGAAGACCAAGCCTTTTCTGACACTTTTTGTTCACATGAAAAAAATCTGTATTTTTTTCTAGGAAATTAATTTAAACCCCAAACATTATTATATAACCAAACACCCTAGTGAATAAAATAGTGGGTGCTGCAATTTTTTATGTCACATAGCACTAAATATTGGCCAATTATTTGGTAATATATAAAAGATGATGGTATGCCGAGTAAATAGATAACAAACATGACATGCTTTAAAACTGTGCATGTTCCGTGCAATGGCGACAAACTGCATAAGTTTTTAATATCCATAGGCAACATTTTAAAAGCCTTTACAAGCTACCATTTTAGATTTACAGAGGAGGTCTAGTGTTAGGATTACTGCCCTTGATCTGACGTTCGTGGCGATACCTCACATGCATGGTGCAGCCACTGTTTCCATACTGGCACAGGGTCAATGCTCATGAACTCAGATGCGCGTATGCGCAGGGGGGCGAGGGTACTTTTTTTTTAAGTTATTTTGATTTTTTTTATTATTTTTACACTGTCCCTTCATTTTTTTTATCACTTTTAATGCTATCACAGGGAATGCAAATATCTCCTATAACTTCAATGGCCTTGTCATATATTCTTTTTTGAGAAATCTGGGTTCTATCAGACTCTAGATATCTCCTCTGCCCTTATCTAATCAAACCAAGATCTGTGTGATCAGATGCTTTCCCAATTTACAAATGGCGCTGTTTATATCCTGTGAAACTGAAGTGATGAAATGCTCGTAGCTTCCAATTTCTTAGGATATAGAGATGATTGGCACCATTCTGGTTTCAAATCAGCTCTATGGTCAGCTATAGAAACACCGGCTGCATTCTCAGATTGCCCCAATGGCACGGGACTTCCCAAGAAGGCCGTGAAAGGCAGTGGGGGAGGGGTCATTGTATTCTGCTGCTTGTAAAAGCAATCCTGCAGCTAATTAGCCACTAGGATTGCTTTTACACGAAAGCCGATCGCCGGCTGAAAAAAACGATACCAAGATGATACCTGCAGCTGTAGACATCATCCTGGCATAACCATTCAAAATCCAGTGATGTACCTGTACCTCGATTTACAAATTTAATTTGTTCTGCAGGACATTTCATATAGTGAAAAATTCGTAAACCAAAACACTGTTTCCCATAGGAATGCATTGAAAACCAATTAATCCGTTCAGAAGGTTAGAAAAACAGTAAGCGCTACTAAAATACCGCATGAGTTATTTAATTAATTTATGAAGTATTTTAGTAGTGACAACCATGTGTTAATATTGCAATGTAAAAAAATTTTTAATTGCAGGTAATTCACTCAGCTGTCAGGTGCCAGTTTTTAAATGTAATTACCGTTTTTTTTTCCCCTTCACTATACAGTAGTTCAGAAATTCAGCAGTTACTTTCCCCCTCCAGCTGAAAAAGAGAGAGTTTCTTTTAGTTTATTTCCCCAAGTTAAAAGATACATTGTATCCTTTCAGTTTCTTAAAAGATACAATGTATCTTTTCAGTTTCTAAAATATACAAAGTATACTTTAGCTCTGGGAAACTGACAAATAATGTTGTGAGCTATACTGAAGAAAAAAAAAGATGGCAATCGCTTTTTAAAATCAGCACTGACATATACTTAGTATTGAGAAAAAAATTAGTAAAACATTTGTAAACTGAGGCATTATTTTCAATGGATTTTCATTAGTAAACTGAAAATTACGTTAACAGAGGCATTTTTTAAACCGAGGTATTACTGTATATGCTATGTTCTTTTTTTTTTTGTATGCAGCCTGTGGACTGAATGAAAAAAAGAGAAGAAATCTCTGCCAGAAAAAGTGTGTGGTATGCCCACCATTGGAATATACTGCCCTGCATCCACCCACTTCTAATGGTGGGCACACATTAGGTCACACTTTGCCACGTGTCAGTTCCAAGATTGTACAAATGTCTAAATAGTGGCACGCTTGAATAAAAATTGTCCACGTATAAGTGGTACCCCATATGGAGAAGGATGACACCAAGTCCCAAACTATCTTGCCACTGCTCCCCGTGTAGTCTGGGCATCTGGGGGGGCTCCACTTTTCCCTTGTAAATCCGAACAATACATGTGCTCACCACCGCACCAGCTTGTACTACACTTTTGGGACTCGCCACATCGCCAAGTCATACTACAGCGCTGGTATTATTATTATTATACAGGATTTATATAGTGCCAACAGTTTGTGCAGCACTTTACAATATAACAGGAGACAATACAGCAACAATAAAGTTCAATACAAGAGGGTTAGGAGGGCCTGATCCTGGGAGCTTACAATCTAAGAGAGATGTGAAAGACCAGGATGTACTAGACCTCTGGTGTCACCAGTTCACCAAAAGGTAGAGCAGCACTAGTACTGGCACTCTGCTGCATATGAGAGTCATCGAAATTTACCGACAAGTGCTAATAGAGATCAGGCCTGATTCTGCCAACACTGCGGTTTTGTGTGCAATGTATCAAGCGACAGTGACATACTGGCCCTGCACTTGCTGGGGGAGAAGGGGGGGGGGGTAAGTGTAAGGCTTAACGCAGGTGTTGGCAGGTGCTGGGGCTGATCCCGCTAACGCTGTGTTTTTGGGGACGCTATACTAATGTGAACGTTGGTATAGTGCTGATCTGATCAAAGATATTGATCCGTTCAGACACTATACTTTTAATGGATGTTTTTTGTGTATGAGCGTCTTCCTGGCAATCAAGGGGTTAAATGTGATGACTGGTGTACTGATGGGCAATCTGATGCCATCTGGGAGGGGCGTGAAAACCACGGGAGCGCCAATCACGTATATATATGTGATTTTGCGCACCTGTGCCGCCCTGTAGCAGTATTTCTGCTATAGGTCAGTCAGGAATCGGTTACATAAGCGGTTTGTGTTACGGCGCTGCATTAACTTAACTGACAATTGCACGGTCATGCAATGCTGCACCAAAATGAAATTTACATCTTTTTTTCCCCACAAATTGAGCTTTCTTTCGGTGGTATTTAATCGTCTGTGCGTTTTTTATTTTTCACGCTATAAAAAAAAACCCTACACTTTTGAGAAAAAAAACATATTTTGGACTTTTTGCTATAAATCATGTCCAGTAAAAAAATTTTAAAATCAAATTTTGTCATAACTTTCAGCCAAAATGTATTCTGCAACATGTCTTTGCTAAAAAAAAAATCCCAGTACGTGTAAATTAATTGGTTTACGTGAACGTTATAGCGTTCACAAATGGCGGTATAGATTCTGGATTTCTAATTTTTTTTTATACTACTAATGGTAGCGATCAGCGACTTATGGCGGCAATCAGCAACTTATGGTGGGACTGCGGCGGACATTCTGACACTGGGGGGGGAACTGACTTGGGGTCACTGACATCCCCAGTGACACCAATACAGTGATCAGTGCAAAAAAAAACACTCACACTGTACTAATGGCACTAGGGAGGAAGGGGTTACCTTTTTTAGGCAATCAAAGGGTTAACTGTGTGAGGGGAGTGTTTTACTAGTGGGTGGGGGGGTGTACTTCACAGGAACGCACTGATCTGGAGAGCTGAACACCGCTCTCAGGAACAGTGTGTTGGGAACTGTCACTGTTTGCCGGCAATCGCCGGGATCCTGCGGGTAATGACCGACTGGGACCCGGTGATTGACACCCGTGGCCGCGATCGGTGGCGTGGGTAGGCCGGTCACACGCCTTACGAGCGCCCCCTACCTGTTTTGCAAAATGACATTTTAAAACATTATTTTGCGCAGCGGTGCCGCCCTGTCGCCGTTTATATACAGTGGCTGGTCGGCAACCGGTTAATCTGGAGATCTGATACTACCTGTCTTAAGATGACAACACTTACTAACCATACTGTATATATGGAGGAGCAACACTGTCATGCCAGGACAAATAATGTGTTCAGACTACAGAAAACCTTTCATCTTGATAGCATGGGGGAGGTGCTCTGTAGTCCACAGAGGGAACTGGAAAAAAAGCTAACTGAGCTAACAGAGTTCAGTGAAGCAACTGGGCAGAGCTGATAACACTGCTTGGGATTTCAGCGCAGTAGAGACATAGAGCACAGTAAGTTACACGCTTACTGGATTCCTGGGAAGATCAGCAGGTCCTTTTTAAATTTTTTGAACAGATATAACAAAACACTCTCAATGGTATATTTTACAGGCCTCAATTAACCGCTTCCTATCCGCCCTATAGCAGAAGTCCTGCTACAGGGTGGCACGAGTGGGCAACATCATGTATATATACGTGATTTTGCATTTCTGAGTAGGGGGCGCACACCCTACCCGTGCTGCCATTCGAAGCTGTGGCTGTCAATCACCGGGTCCCAGCCGATGATTACTCGCTGGCACCCGGTGATTGCCGAGCATCTCTGACAGAGAGGAGAACTGTTTGTAAACAAAACAGTTCTCTTCCCTGTCAGCTTATGCACACTGTTTTGCATGGCTTTGCATAGCACAGCCATACAAAGCAGTGCGCTTACAGTCAAGCACTAACACAGCCCAGTATGCAAAACAGCACACAGTTAACCCTTTGATCGCCCAACATGTTAACCCCTTCCTGTCCAGTGCCATTAGTACAGTGTCAATGCTTTTTATTAGCACTGATCACTGTATTGATGTCACTGGGGCTGTCAGTGACACTAGGTCAGTTCCCCCCAAGTGTCAGAATGCCCTCCACAGTCCCGCAATCCCACTATAAGTCTCTGATCGCTGCCATTACTAGTAACAATTATAAAAAAAAAATACCAGTATCTATACCAACATTTTTAAACGCTATACATTTCACGTAAACCAATAAATGTACATGTTATATATAACAAGAAAAGCAGTAAAATACATAGATCCACTGCAGCCATCAACAAAGACTCCCCCATCAACAATAGACCTCCCCACCAACAATAGACTCTCACATCAACAATAGACCTCCCCGTCAACAATAGAATCTCACATCAACAATAGACCCTCCCATCCAGGGGCGGACTGACAACTCATGGAGCCCCCGGGCAATAGGGGATCATGGGGCCCCTGTGTCTTTGCCCAAACTCAAAAAAGCCTATGAAAAAGGTACCAGGGGCATCTCAGGGGGTCCCCTACTGACCCCCCGGGAAATAGGGGATCATGGGGCCCCTTTGTCCTTGCCTGAACTCAAAACAGCCTATGAAAAAGGTACCAGGGGCATCTCATGGGGCCCTCTACTGACCCCGGGCCCTCGGGCAGTGCCCGAGTTCCCAAATGGTCAGTCCGCCCCTGCTCCCATCAACAATAGACTCTCCCATCAACAATAGACTCTCCCATCAACAATAGACCTCGCTATCAACAATAGACCTCCCCATCAACTATAGACTCTCCCATCAACAATAGACTCTTCCATCAACAATAGACCTCCCCATCAACTATAGACTCTCACATCAACAATAGACTCTCCCATAAACAATAGACCTCCCCATCAACTATAGACTCTCACATAAACAATAGACTACCCCATCAACAATAGACTCTCCCATCAACAATAGACTCTCCCATCAACAATAGACCTCCCCATCAACAATAGACTCTCCCATCAACAATAGACCTCCCCATCAACAATAGACTCTCCCATCAACAATAGACCTCCCCATCAACAATAGACTCTCACATCAACAATAGACTCTCACATCAACAATAGACTCTCCCATCAACAATAGACCCTCCCATCAACAATAGACCCCCCCAGGTAGACCCTCCTGCAAGGTAATAGAACAATAGATCTACCAGCAGTCAGCATCAATAGACCTTCCAGCAACCAGCAAACACCTCCCTTAACAGGAGATCCCTCCCAGCAACAAATTACTCCCCCAATAGCAATAGATCCCCCAAGACACCCCAGCAGCTCTTGCCATTAAATGCTCAAGGTGCCGTTCTCCTGCATTCCTGCAGAAAAAAGTATAGGACACCCCCTGCCACGCCCCCTTAAAGGAGAATTATACAAAAAAAGATTAGTTGAACACTCAAGTGCTTTTTTTTTTTACCACTACTAATTCTTTATATTGGCTTTTGAAGTTTACAAATGCAGCAATTTAGAAACTGAATGATAGGTTTAGCACTGAGAAACACTTTTTGTGCATTTTATATACAACTATATAGATGAGATGAAAATGAAGGACAAATGAGGAGAAAAGAGGGACAGAAGAACTCTGTTTCAAATCAGGGACAGTCCCTCGAATCAGGGATAGTCGAGAGATATGCAGTTGCAGCTCCCATCCCCTACAATGTAGGAACATAGTCCTGTATTATTTGGTAAGGCGCCAAGAGCCCATCCACCTGATTCATCATTCCCCAAGAAAAATGAGCAGTTAGCCCTTGCAGTGGGACCTGCTGCAAGGGTAAATCTTTTTCTTCCTGGAGTTCAGCTTTAACCACAAGAAACTCCCCCTGGAAACAAAGTGGTTGCAACATTATAGAAAGAACAGATTGCCCTGTAGACAGAACAGCTTTTGTTTGCATGTGTCAGTTCCTTTACTGTTTTACAGTCCAGGTTAGTAGGGTTAGCTGTTTACTACATGCTCAGTGTTAATTAGACTTCACTGCTTACACTGAGAACTCTTTAACTCGGTGTTTGCTTTTGACTGCTCCCAATCTGAAGAATTTTTTTTTGGTTTAACTGGACAAGGGTCACTAACAGATCACTGCATTTGTGGTGCAAAGCTCTAATCAGGTAGAAAATAAGAAAGAATAATGTAGAAAGGTATGGTGGGCAATCACAGGTATTGATGTGTTTGAGAACCTCCATTAAATCTAAAGTTCTATAATTACTGAGCCATCTACTATGTACAGTGATAATCAAAAGTAAAATACTACAATAACACTAGTGTCTACGATCAATCTCTAGGCTGCACTTTTAAAGTGCAATTTTTAATTGCTCTGACAACAATAACCTGGTGAGATCGAATGATGTAGTTCTAGTCTGAAGGTATCACATTTACTAAGAATGAATAAAGATACCAGTCCATCCAGTTAAAATGTATAATACATTGTAACTACTTCAAAAGCAACTCCTCCAGGATATGAAAGGAATACAGATGTTATAAAATTGCTTATTTTTACTGTCTAAATGACCCAAATTAACCAAATAGACAAAAATAGTTCTTGCATGCATGCATTGGGAAAGATTTACTAAAATTGGTGCACACAGAATCTGGTGCAGCTGTGCATAGTAACCAATCAGCTTCCAGGTTTTATTGCCAAACTAAATTGAACAAGCTGAAGTTATACACTGATTGGTTACTATACACAGCTGCACCAGATTCTGTGTGTACCAGTTTTTTAAGTAACTATCCTCCATTATGTTTTAGGATACACATAGACACTCTGGGATTTATTTACTAAAACTGCAGAGTGCAAAATGTGGTGCAGCTGTGCATTGTAGACAATCAGCTTCTAACTTCAGCTTGGTCAGTTAAGCTTTGACAATAAAACCTGGAAGCTGATTGGTTTCTATGCAGAGCTGCACCAAATTTTGCACGTTTCAGTTTTAGTAAATCAACCCCTATGACAATTAACCCACCTGTCCATTTTCCAATCTCATTTCCATGGGTGCCCCAGATATTTTTGGCTCTTGGGCACTATCTGGAAGAATGCTGTTTCCAAAAAAATCTCCCTTTTCCTCCTTATTCCTCCAACTATCCAGTGATATAAACTGTTCTGTCTAGAAGAGCCAAATGTACTATCTTTTTGGAAGTCTGCAACATTGGTGATGCTGCATCCTGAAATGGTCAGGTCAGGACTGCACACATTAATTCTACTTTTACAACTTCTACAGCTCTGTGGATACAATGATAGTGATGACTTTTAACTTACAACTGTTCCTAATAGCACTTAAAATTTGGATGGGGTAAGAGGTGTACAGGATGCCCAATGGAACTGAAACCGAGGACAAACTTCCTGAAACTAAATACTAGTCTGTACAGCAAAAGATCCTCTTCTGGAGAGCTAGCCAGCCTCTCCTGATGTACAACCCAAGACCCCAGCAGCTCTGAGTGAATCCCTGGGCAGGGTATCCAGTGCCTGACACTACAGTGTGAGTGCTTCTTTCCCCTTATTGGCCCAGGGGTGCAGGTTTACTCACTTGGTCCCTCTCCTGTGCTGCACCTCTAGTGGCCCCAACTGACCCCAGATCCACCTCCCCACCACTGACACTCTCCACCAGCTCACCTGAGGAATGACTGTCACCACTGACTGGCTTCTTCCAGACACATGGTGCAGGGCTGGAAGATGATTTCAGCACCTCCAGAACATCAACTGGCATGTGCTGCTGGGCACTGGCCCATCAGCGGCATCTCTAGGTTGCAGGTAGGTCACTGCAGGCCAGCCTCTGCTAATGGGGTCTGTTAAAGCTGTGGGGAAGTCGCGGTCCCGAGTCTCTACCCCTTTCTTAAACTCCAAAGTGAGACATCCTCTGACCTTCCACCGTTCCTGCGTCTGAGTACACAGTCTGATGTGTAGGTTGGCTGTATATGTGCATGGCGCCAGATCGCTGGGCAGCAGCATGGTCAATGCCACTACAGTGCAGGAGTGCAGGTTTACTCACTTGGTTCCTCTCCTGTGCTGCTGGTGGGTTGGTGGCTGCTACCAGACCTTCTAGCTGGGCTACTACTTCCCTGTCATACAGGTTGTCCTCTCTCAGGGGGCCAACCCAAGCTTTCAGCCTTCCAAGATCTTCTGCCTGCAGGTGAGCCCCTCTCCATCTGGGCCCCCTCACAGACTCCTGCCTCCAGTCTCACATCCTCGCTCTCCCTCTCCAACCACCACTCTCCTGCAGCTGCGCAGGCTCAATTACTCTTAAACATTGTCCTAGCCCTTTGCCAAGTCTCCTGTTGGGGATTGGCCAGGGTCCTCTAAGCGTACAGATCAGTCACTCCTCAGATCCACCCACTGCTTCTAGACCTTTCTCCAAAGTTCTAGAAGAGGGGGAAGTTCCAGAGGGCTGGTCTGCAGAGCCTCTCTGCTCTGACCCAGTTTTGACTCCTACTAGCTATTACTTCTAGGCTGCTACTCAGCTCTAGTTAACAATTGGAGTCTATCTCCCCCCCTAGCTAACTAGGAGGGCGCTACAAACATATTACAGATCTGTGTTTTCTCCTCTCCAATGCCCATTCCTTTTGTATTCAGGCAGTAACTTGCAGGACATAATTGTTGGTAGATCTGAAAAAGAATGAACAAACAGATTGTAACATATAATCAACTTAAGGGCTTTTTACACATTTGCAGATTTGATGCAGCTCTAAAGACACTTAAGCAGGACAAGGCTGTATTACACATGGTACTCAAGTACCAACTAAGTGATTCTGCATGTACAGCAAAATACAATAACCTTGTAGATCAAGGCTGATGTGCTAACCTAAGCAACAAATACTGTATTACAGCCTGCATTTGCCATGCAAGCAAATACAAGCTGGCAATTCATATTTAAGATCTGATTTCCGGTAGGAACTCTGCAACAGCATTTATCTGCACATGCACACCTGAAGTATTTCCCAACCATGGAGGTTTCGCATTTGGGAAATACAATGGATGCACAATGCCAATTGCACAATAATGAGTGCACAATAAATGCCAATGCAAAGAAGCATTGGTGTGTACAAAAGTACGGCCACATAGAGCTATTCACTTGTATGGAAGGGTGTATGGGGCACTTGCAGCTTCCCAGGCGTTCATGCTAGGCATAGAAAATTCTTATAAATTCTCCATGTGCACGAACCTTAAAGTGGAGTTCCACCTGAGAAAAAAAAAGTCAGCAGCTACAAAAACTGTACAGACACTTTCCCTCAGTCCAGCGGTGTCCTCATCACCACTGGTTTCGCCGGTCGTCTTCTCTCCCTGGCGCCGGCATCTTCAGTGTGGGCAGCCAGCTGTGACAACTTGTGGCTTCACATCCGGGTGCCCACTGCGTATGCACGATAAGCTCTGCACTTTGTGAATGATTCCACAGTCTTCTCGGACCCGTCACATGTCCCAGAAGACTACAGGGGGGGGGGGGAGGTGGGAGGACAACTTCCGCTTCGGATCGCCTTGGCGATCACAGCGGAAGTGGGAGTAGGTACCTGTCAAATTCGGGCACCCGCTCCCCAAAGGTGCCAATCCTTAATGGGGAGAGGGGGACAAAGGCTTAAAGCAGAACTTCCCCTTTTGGGTGGAGCTCCGCTTTAAAAGTGGTGTTCTTGTTTGTCAACATTAGAACAATTTGAAAACTAAGTAGTTACAAAATAGCCAGCAAGCAACATTCATATAAATTTATAACGATGAAAAAAATATAGACATAAAATTTTACATTGTTCACAGAAATACTAGCACATGCCTTATCTACATACAGAGGAAATTGTCCATATACAGTAACACCTGTAAAAGGAAATGTGTTACACAAAATACACTAGATTAAGACAGGATTCAATAAAACTCTGAAACCTAAATTGGAAGACTTGGGATTGCGAAGGTCCCAAATTGTCACGAGTATATTAGACATGTTTTGCAACTAGTATAATTATGAGTTGCTTTATTTGTAGCTTACGTAAAGACAAACTGACAAACCTGTTCCTAGCCTAGGTGTCCGTTTATGAACCAGCGGTAAATGATCGCTGCTCAGTTCTCCAAAATTCTCAGAGAACACAGTTCTCCTGTGAATGCCTTTTATGAAGCAGTGTAGATCAGTTCTCCGAACGAAGGGAGAACGGTCTACAAACGCTGGAAAATGGCTGCTTTTACTATAATCTCGCGAGATTACAGTAAAAGATCTCCAGTGAAGAGCTGAACATGTTCTCCACTGATATCCTGAGTGTCATAAACTGTGAATGACCAGAGAATAGCTGCGATCCTCTGAATCGCAGCTATTCTCTGTGTCATAAACGGACACCCTAGTGTATTACATTTATTTAAAGAAAGATAATTTATCTTTTTTCCGCTCTCAGCAGTTCTCAGAGAAAAATCATTTCCTCTGACACACTGATTATGAAGCTGAGAGCTTTTGTTCTCAAAAGGAGAAGAGAAGAGTTATTTTTCCTCTGAGAATGCCTGAGATCTGTGTAGAAAGGGGATGGCTGCCTGTGATCTCGTGAGATATTGTGAGATTAGTGTAGCCTAGTTTAAAAAGTAAAACAAAGTTAAAAAGACCACTGGCGCATATTTATGCAGTTTTTTTTTTAAGGTACGTTTTGGCACATTCTCATAGGTGTCCGTTTATGACACAGAGAATAACTGCGATTCAACGGATCTCAGCTATTCTCTGGTCATTCACAGTTTATGACACTCAGGAGATCATGTCAGCCCTTCACTGGAGATCTGTGTTCTCCCTCCAGATTCTCCAGCCCAGTGCTGGAGAATCAGAGGGACCGCAAACTAAGCAGAGATAATTTACTTCTGTTTAGTAAACTGATCTTTTACTGTAATCTCACGAGATTATAGTAAAATCAGCCGTTTTCCAGAGTTTGTAGACCGTTCTCCAGTGTTTGGAGACCTTCTCCCTTCGTTCGGAGAACTGCTTCATAAACTGCATTCACACGAGAACTGTGTTCTCCGAGAATGCCGGAGAACTGAGCAGCGATCTATTACTGTTGGTTCATAAACGGACACCTAAATGTGTATTTTGGCCTTTATTTTGGCGCTTTCTTAACATGCTTTTTTAATGCACATTTTGGCACTGACATAGGCATTTGGCATTTTATTAATGTGCATTTTGCAGTATTTTTTAAAGCGCATATTGATGTGGGGTTTTTAAAGTGTATTTTGGAGCTTAAACAAAGGTTATTTTATTTTGGAGCAGGTTATTTTAATGTGGTTTGCAACACACATTTTGGCACTTCTTTAAACACATATTTTGATGTGGTTTTTATGCACATTTTTGCGAAATGCACATCCATTAGCCACAATTGAAGGTGCCATTAACAATTAATGGCACTGCAAGCATGACACACATTTTGCATGCATTTCTGCAAAAATGCAGGTTAAAAAATGAGCCAAAATACATGTTAAAAAAGCATTAAAATCAACAAAAAAATGTGATAAAGATTTTAAAAAACATTCCAAAATGTGTGTTGAAAATAGGGCCAAAACATGCGTTTAAAAACTGCACCAAAACATGCAAAAAAGCCTAAAAAGCCTAACTGAAGGTTTTAGAGCATGGATCATTGTGTATCATTTTCAGTGCACGTTCTGGAGGTTAGTAGCGCATTTATCAAATGAAAAAATATGTGTCAAAATGCATGTCTGCTAACCACATTTGGGGTGCCATTAACAATGAATAGCACCTATAAGCGCACTATGTATTTTGACACGATTTTAGCACAATTCGGAATTGTGGCCAGAATTGTGCAATTCTGCCCATGATTCTGCATTGCTCAGCTGAGCATGTGAGTGTGGCCTAAAAGACAATACAGTATAACCATATATATATATATATATATATATATATATATAAATTATATACAGTATCTGTGTAATATATATATATATATTATACACACATATATCTATCTATCTATCTATACATATATATATATTTATATATTTATTTAAAACATATATATGAGGGGCATTCAAAGTCAAACTGGGACTTTTGAGTTTATATAATAAAAGAACCAATTTCAAGGAGTGGAAACTGCATTTATTTTTCAACATACTCCCCTACTACATTTATCCACATATCCCAGCGTTTAATGCCTGGAAAACTTCAGCATAGAAAGATTTGTGAGTACGCCTGAACCATCCTAGGACAGCCTGCTTTACTTCTTGAATCATTGTGTTCACCTCTACCACAGAAAGATTCTTCTCTTGTGCAATTTCACGACAGGTTATGCATTGATTATCCAGGATCAGGTGCTGAATGTTCACAGGAATGACTGCTGTGAGCTGGGAACCACCATGGCTGGGATCGTCACTGACAGTTGTATGGCCATCTTTGAAACCTTTACACCATTCAAATGACTTACTGCAGCTGAGCATCTCATCACCGTACTGTGCTTGAAGTCTTCTGTAGATATCCGCGGGATTTACGCCTTTGTTCACAAGAAACTTCATCACCACACGCTGTTCCATACACTCACTAAAACTGTTGTCTGCCATCTTGATTAACGGTCTTTGGACTGGCCTGCAACATATGTGCCGCCTATCAGTAATAGGACACTACAGCGTGTAGTAGCACCATACTATCATCCCTTTTTATACCTGTAAAAATTAAAAGTCCCAGTTTGACTTGAATGCCCTTCATGTGTGTGCGTATATATGTATAGTTATTTATTCTATTTATTTACTATATTACTCTTTACATCTCCCCTTCATAAACCAGCCATCTCTGTAAAAATGAATGACAGAAGGCTGTGTCGTGTGATGGGAAGTGAAGAACATGTTCTCCGCTCATCTCAGCTTCATACTGTAAACTGGCACACATAAGAGATCAGCTGAGATCATCACGATCTTGGTTTTTCTCACTTTCATAAATGGACACCTGTGTTACTACATAACAAAATACATAAAAAATCGGCAATCCCAATGGTGAACTCAACATGCTTCAAATTGCCAGCACTTGAAAAAGTGCTAGAGGTTTTTTATTGTTGCTTGATGCATTTCAAATATTTAGTAATAATAATTACAATTAATTTAGTTTTCAGTATATACTTTTTTTTTCCTGCATATGTCATCTATTTTTTTTTAGAAATGTTTATTGTTGGTATCAACAAATCAGTTTCAAAAGTAATTAGTTATAAAAAATGTTTTGCACATTACATGATGTCAACCTTGGGTTAGCACGGGTTACCAGAGTAACCCCATTTTGTTTGCACACTAGTGTTCCTTTGTCTGTACTTAATGTTTTCCTGGCCAATCATAATGCTTCAACAGCTGTGCCATCATTTTGATCCCACCCTGAAGGTTTATAATGTTTGTCAAAAGTAGATGATTAAACTCCTAGCCAGGTGTAAACGCAACCTTTGTCATCTGAATTACCTACTGTGAGGTCTCTTTAACCTCATCACTCCTGCCACAATGAGACACAACAGTTCATTCACAGACAGCACAGATTGTTAACAAAGAAACAATAAATGAGAATTTTAATTATAAAAATATTAAGGTAACATCATTATCCTGACAGAAACTACAAGAAAGTTTTTTTTTTCGTATCCAATTGCATTACATCATGAGAAATCGGATTTCATAGATACAGTATACATTCTAGTTTTATGTGATCGATTTTACATTTTTTTTTAGCAATATTTTAGGCTCCATATCCTGTAGCCCATCCAGCAAGCTTGCATGCACCAAGTTCCGCCATTACTCCCTATGGTCGAGGCCAACTTATTCAGGCTGCATAAAATAGGGGCTGCAGGATGACAACACACTACCCTAATCTGATTAAAGCCTAGTACATGTATCCTGCTAGTACACAGCTTTTATTATTATTATTATTATTATTATTATTATTTTTATTATTATTATTATTATTATTATACAGTATTTATATAGCACCAAAAAGTTTGCTCAGCGCTGTACATTATAGTGGGAGACAGTACACGAGACAACACAGTAACAATACAATACACGAGGGGTTCGAGGGCCCTGCTCCTTGGAGCTTAGCTTTTGTCCGAAACTATTCAAAGGGACAAGCACAAACAATTTTCTTGTATGACACCAGATCATTCAATTTTCATTTAACCACTTGCCCTCCAGAGGATTTACTACCCTTCTTGACCAGGCCATTTTTGGCGTTACGGCGCTGTGTTACTTTAACTGACAATTGCATGGACAATTTACGTCCTTTTTTCCCCACAAATAGAGCATTCTTTCAGTGGTATTTGATCACCTGTGCGTTTTTTCATTTTTTGAGCTATAAAAAACAATACTGACGATTTTGAGAAAAAATAAATATTTTTTACTTTTTGCTATTAAACATGTCCAGTACAAAAATTTAAAAAAATCAAATTTCGTCAGAAATTTAGACCAAAATGTATTCTGCTACATGTCTTTGCTAAAAAAAATCCCAATATGTGTAAATTTAAAAATTTTTTTTTATAGTAATGGCGGCAATCAGCGACTTATAGCAGGACTGTGGTACTGTGGCGGGCGTTCTGACACTGAGGGGAGCTGACTTGGTGTCATTGACATCCCCAGTGACAACAATACAGAGATCAGTGAAAATAAAATAAATAAGGTATTGCGCTCACAACACTTCCATCTGTGCATATACACAAAGAAATGTGTATTATTGAACAATCAAATCCCCCTGATGAAGCCACGTGACCAGTGGCGTAACGCGTAGGGGTGGGACAGTGCACGTCACTCGGAGGAAGCCAGTCCGACAATCGGACCACGAGAACACAGCTCCAGCAGTCAGCGGTGGTTTGCAATATATTTGTACTGCCACTATACGAATTTATGTGAGTGCTACCTGTCAGCACAATTAAAACTTTTAAACGATAAAGCACCATGTCAAGATTTTTTCTTACTTATGGAGAATCGCAAGGAGTCAGGAAGATACTGGAGTGACACCCCATGAGAGGAGATCTTTTTTTACATCACATGTCGCAGTCTATGGATATCTTTCACACAGGAGTTTCTAAAACTAGTAGGTTCCAAAGGAGGTGAACCGCAAGCGTTAATAGCCTAATTGCAGGCTATTCATGAGGTGTGCGCATATCTTCACTTAAGGGAGGAGGCACAAGCAGTCACCTTTTTTATATATATTGAAGATTCATCAGCACAAATTCACTGTTTGTGTGGGACATTATTATTATACAGAATCATATATATTGTTTTATTTGATAATATTGAAGATTCTTCAGCACAAAGTCACTGTTACTGTGGGATATTATTATTACACAGATTCATATATATTTTTTATTATTTCTTCACGGTTTCATGTATATTGTTCATTGCATATTGTTCATTTAAATGATTCCATAAGATTTACAAATATGGTCATTAGTGTTCAATAATACACATTTCTTTGTGTATATGCACAGATGGAAGTGTTGTGAGCGCAATACCTTATTTATTTTATTTTCACGGTTTTCACATTGGTAGTTATGTGTTAAAGGTGTGCGATCCAACAACAGGAATTTTTATATTGGGCTCGCAAGATTCTTTTCAAATATTTAAAATACAGAGATCAGTGCTAAAAAAAAGCACTGACACTGTACTAATGGCACTGGGCAGGAAGGGGTTAACATGTGGGGCGATCAAAGGGTTAACTGTGTGCTGTTTTACTGTGTGCTGTGTTAGTGCTTTCAACTATAAGCACACTGCTTTGCATGGCTCTGCTATGCAGACCCATGCACAGCAGTGTGCAAGAGCTGACAGTGGAGATTACCAGCGGGGACCTGGTGATTGACAGCCGAGGCCGCGAATAGCAGTGTAAGTAGGGCGCGCACGTGAATCGCGCACGCCCCCTACGCAGAAATGCAAAATCACGTGTATATATACGTGATTTTGCACACCCCTGTCACCCTGTAGCAGAATATCTGCTATAGGGCAGCTGGAAAGCGGTTATTCAGTATAGTTTTTTATAGTATGACTAAATTGTTAGAACTTCTGCCTTGCAGTACTAGGGTCATTGGTTTGAATCCCAACCATGGCACCACCTGCCTGGAGTTTGCATGTTCTCCCTGTGCCTGCGTGGGTTTCCTCCGGGTACTCCGGTTTCCTCCCACACTCCAAAGACGTGCTGGTATCATTGGATCCTGTCTAAATTGGTCCTAGTATGTGTATATATGAATGTATGTTAGGGACCTTAGATTGTACGCCCTTTGAGGGTTAGGGACTGATGTGAATGTACAACATATACGTAAAAGCGCTGTGTAAATTGATGGCGCTAAATAAATAAATAATAGTTTTCATTCGAAGATACAATACAAATAAAGTACAATGCATTACATCACTTTTGAATTTTTATTCTGTTGTACAAGAATTTTTGTAACTTTAGTAACCTCCTCACTTTCAATATGAGACTTTTGATATGAGACTGTCACTGATTACTTTATTTAATTTATTCCTTTATATCACGCTGACACCCTTTCCATAACCAAAAACACTGAACCATTCTAAAAGTCACTGTATCCAAAGGAGCTCATGCTCTAATATTCCTATCACACTCATATACTCATAAATGCAATGTAGGACCAATTTTGGTTCAAAGTAAACTGAGCTATGTTTTTTAGAGAAAATCTCAGCACAAGAAAGATGTCTCCTATGTAAGTTCTAAATTGCTAAACCCTCATCCACTGGGCTTTCATTTTGGTAACAAGGACATTTAGAGCCATCCACAGCAGTTGTTCATTTGTTCTAATGCTGACTACACAGACTGATCCAGTCACTCAAGGAAATGTTCAAGATTCTAATCTTGGGTTTGAATGAAAAACATGAATGTATTGGTGTAGGTTGGAATACTGTACTTATTTTGAAGTTGGCCACAAATTGTTGGGAACAATCAATCAATTCTTTATCCAGAGCAGTGGCATGAAGAAATGACACATAAGCTACTCACAGAATTAACAATTTGATTAGAAAATTTAGCAGAGCAGATAATGGAAATGATTATTATTCATATGTTCTTCTTTCAGTAAGAGAAAGCTACTGAAAAATTGTAGAATTGTGCAATAACCTCTGCTTCTGGGGTAGAATTTGTAGACCCTGGCTGAGAAATGGTACAGTGTTAGAAGAATTTTATAACTGTCATTGCCTGCATTGAAATTTATGGGGCCTTTTGGCTGGTGATTTGTATGAGATTATATACTGCAGACTTCATTTACCCGATCTGTTCCCTGCAATATGTCGTGGATGTACCTCATGTGTACTTGTACATCACTTTTATATTGGCAAAAATACCTTTGCTATGTTATGTTCATATCCGCTGCCATGTTCAAATGAATGTTTATAATTATTTATTGGAAAAATTTGAATTTTGCATGATGTTTCCTTGAAACAATGGTGTTCATGTCTTAATAGCTCTCTCAGTTCTGTGCAAGATATTTTTTTTTTCATATAGTTTATAGTATATTTTATGGTGGACTGCGTTTCTTTTCCCTTAACAAATTAGTAGAGAGAGCTAATCCTGCTAATATATTGATAGACAATTGATGATAGTCAACTTATCTGGGTAAATAATTGGATTTGTTGGACATTGCTATATTTTAAGGCACTTTTAAATCCAAACAGGCAAAGTTGTTGATATCAGCTATACATATAGACACTCAGACATTATAAATGTGCATTTCTTTGTACCTGATGAAGCAAACAAGACATTGAATTTAGTTCACTGATCTTCAATAAATTCTACTAATGCTGAGAATAATTACAAATAACTGACCAGGTGGTACGTTTAAATAACTGGGATGAGGAGGTATCTCCACTATGTTGGAGATGTAGTCAAGACTTGGGGACACTGCCCCATATATGGTGGTACTTCCCCCTGATTCAAAATATATTGGAGACAAATTCTTGAACTGGCTGACAAGAGCTTATCTCTCTACCTCAACCAGGGGCGGACTGACAACTCATGGGGCCCCCGGGCAATAAGGGATCATGGGGCCCCTGTGTCCTTGCCCAAACTCAAAAAACCTATGAAAAAGGGTACCAGGGGCATCTCATGGGGCCCCCTATTGACCCCGGGCCCACGGGCAGTGCCCGAGTTTCCAAATGGTCAGTCCGCCCCTGACCTCAACCCATTAGTGGTCATGTTCCACAAAATCAAAATCCCAATATCAAAATCTCTAAAAACAATGCTACTCTGCTTACTGAACCTAGTGAAAAGTGTAATTCCAAAACCCTGGAAATCACCAAGCCACCTTCAGTAAGTGAATGACTGCTGAGGGTGTCCAAAATTTGCTTAATGGAGGAAATTAGAACTGTTAAACTATATGACTTTCAGAGGTTTCCTCCATCTGGGCAGGTTGGATAACTTCTAAAAACTCAGAAACCTACAGTGGTCAGATGGCCAGTGTACCTACTGTGGTATTGTTCTGCATATAGCTAGATTTTAGCTTGCATTGTTAAATATTTTTCTTGTAGAATAGATGGTATTGATTATAATGTACCATGTCACTATGTTTATCTGCAACATTTTAAATTGCAAGGAATGTGTTTGTTTAAATTGTATTGTGTAAGTGTGGAAAAAAGACTTTTTTTAATTTAATAAAAACGGAGTTAAAAAAAAAAGGAAGACAACCTACCATGAAAGATTTTTTTTTCTTTTCTGCATTGTGCTCTCTTAGTGAGCAGAAAGGCATGTTCTGTTACTGAGAAAACACATGCTGGTGCACACATACTTTGTGGCTTGTCAGGTTTTATAGAGAATGTGAGCAGAAATGCACATTTCTGCTCATGTTCCTGACACATGCAAACAAATTACTACAAATGTGCATCACACTTGTGGCGCCATTAATTGTTAATGGAACCCCAAGCACAGCTAGCACTTTTTGTCGTGTGACAAATCATGTGGCATACAAACCAAAATGAATGGTGAAAAAGTGCAAGGCTCGTTGCCTGAAAAAGGTTCAGGAGCTTCTTTAGCACACTTGTCATATTTAAGAAGGTCCATTCAAGTTAATGGGCTGCCCTATACTGTTACATGACAAATGCTCAAAAAAATATGCATTAGGGGATGCGCTAATGTGAATGGGGCCTGACAGACGCCACAAAGAACATGTGGCAGATGTTCAACTTCAGGTTAGAGATCAGAAAACAGTACATGTTCCTGGCTCACTCTTTCACAGCATATCCTGGATATTGCATATAATGGATATATAGGTCTAGACAGTTGTCTGTGAGCATACTAATAATATGGGGTTGATTTACTAAAACTGGAGAGTGCAAAATCTGGTGCAGATTTTCTCTGGTGAGTGTTTCCTCAGTGTCAGTTTGATTAGCTGCTTTGGAGCGTGGAGGAGAGATATGGGGTCTCTCCATAACTCAGACCTGTCACGGTCCATGGATGTTGTTCATCCCTTGTTCGTCCCTTGTGATAGCGATAAAGTTCAATAAAGAAAATAAAATAAAGAGACAGTGTAAAAAAATTAGTAATAACATTTAAAAAAATTATTTAAGGACTCCCATCTTTCCGTGCTCACGAGCAAACACGTACACGCACATAGGTACCAAATGCATATGTAAACTGTGATAGCATCACACATGTAAGGTATGTCAAATCATCACAGTGAGAGCAATAATTCTAGTGTCAAAACTCCTAGACTGGTAACCTGAAAAAGTTTTTAGGCGTATGGAAATTTTGAAGTACCACAGTATGTCACTGTTCGGGCATACACAATTTTAAAGCATGACATATTAGGTGTCTATTTACTCAACTTAAATCATCTTTTATATTTTACCAAAAATTTGGTATTATATTGTGTTTGTGTGCACTAAAATGCATTAGTATATTTTTTTTCTGAAAACGTGCATGTGATAAACCACTGTGCAAATATCATGTGACATAAAACAGCTGCACCTACCATTTTATGCTCCAGGGACTTTGCTTTCAGAAAATATTTATTGTTTGGAGTTCAAAGTAATTTTCTGGCAAAAAATGCAGATTTGTATATGTATCTGAGAAATGTCAGCATTGGCCCAGTTTTGAAGTGGTTAAGATAGCTACATACAGGTGAAACTCAAAAAATTTGAATATTGTGCAAAAGTTAATTTATTTCAGTAATGCAACTTAAAAGGTGAAACTAATATATGAGATAGACTCATTACATGCAAAGCAAGATAGTTCAAGCTGTGATTTGTCATAATTGTGATGATTATGGCTTACAGCTCATGAAAACCCCAAATCCACAATCTCGGAAAATTAGAATATTACATGCAATCAATAAAACAAGGATTGTACATAGAACAATATCGGACCTCTGAAAAGTATAAGCATGTATATGTACTCAGTACTTGGTTTGGGCCCCTTTTGCAGCAATTACTGCCTCAATGTGGCATGGCATTAAAGCTTGCAGTCTGTGACACTGCTGAGGTGTTATGGAAGACCAGGATGCTTCAATAGCGGCCTTCAGCTCATATATTAGTTTCACCTTTTAAGTTGCATTACTGAAATAAATGAACTTTTGGACGATATTCTAATTTTTTTAGTTTCACCTGTATATTATATTGCCAAAATAGGTCTCCTCTGCTCCCAGACGTACAATGCACTAAACATAATAAGGTGAACTGCCAATACTCCTAGATGAAAATAACAGAATAATAATGAAGTCAAACAAGTTGAAAATTATTTGTCTTGATGGAGCTTCTCCAATGTTCTTATAGTTTGTGGTGATTGTTAAAAAAAATAGCTGTCCCTACAATCACCTAATGAGAAGATGCTACAATAAAATTACAGCTTTGATCCTCAACTTTAGATAGCAGGGGGAATAGACATTTTGGTAATTTATGGCCAGCATTATAGTGGCATAAAACCCAAAAGAAAACATATATTATACTGCAACTTACCAATTCTTAGATGTGATGGCTGTATTAGTTTTCTTTTCTAGGCTTTCTATTTTTCGCTATTTTCATCTGATGATCCAGCTAGCAATTCTGTTGTTTTTTCAGAAGCTCAAGCTCTCCAGCAGAATGAATCATGCATGAGACAAACCAGTTAACACTGACAGGGGTGCTTACAATGAACAGCTTTTAGTTATTCATGCAAAACTTTTATCCCAAAGGGAAAAAAAAAGTGTTTCCTGTAATTGGTTAAGTGTGAGCTGGAGTTTGGCTTCAGCTTGTTTAATGTATCTAAATCTACTAATACATTTAACACTACCCTACCCCCCAGACCGACAATGCCGCTGTCTGCTGTGTCTCCTGCACTCATTCTTCCAGTGTTGTGTCTCACTAATACCAGAGGTGTATTGCTGGCCAGATCACCATGTGAAAACAGAGGGGAAAAAGCCAAAGAAAAGAAAACTGATGCAACACAACATTTAATGATTGGTAAGTTGCAATATAAGAATTTTTTTGGTTTAATACCACTTTAACTGGAGTTGTTGTTTAAAAACTAGTGGTAAGGAAACGTGGAGGTGGAGCCAGTATGTTAGATTTGTAAGTGTCATTTGCAATTTAAATAAACCCCCTATCAGCTAATGCAGTAGCTCAACTGTCTTATCCTATAATTTCGGAAATTCAGAGACAATTTGGAGCTTTGCAGATAAGCAAATTCAATTTGCTTTCAGGTACATTCAAGCCGGCCACAAGTGGTTCGAATCTTGGCCTGTATGGGCAGGCTGAAAGTACCCAAGTTGATTGATCGATCAATTTGGGTACAACCAGCCTGCCGAATTTTACATGCTAATTTAGCTATCAATAGCAATAATTACTCTCTTTTCCTGGTGGGGACAGCTCGCCTCACTCCCTTGCCCCCCCCCTTTCAGGAAAGAAATTCACACTGTCTATTGCCTGCCTTAGACTGCATTTGAAGCAGAGCTACACCCAAAAAGGGAAGTTACTCTTTAAGGCTTCATCCCCTGCTCCCCGTTAAGGATTGGCACCTTTGGGGAGCAGGGGAGGGGGTACCTGAATTTTGCAGGTACCCACTCCCACTTCTGTTGTGCTTGCCTAGGCGATTGGAAGCAGAAGTTGTCCCCCCCCCCACTGAAGTCTTCTGAGACACGTGACAGGTTCCAGAGGACTACAGGACCATTCACAAAGAGCAGCACTACTTGCGCATGCGCGGTTGGCACCTGGCTGTGAAGCCGCAAGCTGTCACAGCTGGGTGCCCACACTGAAGATTCTGGCACCAGGGACACAGGATAGCTGGTGAACTTGGCCGGTGTGAGGACACTGCGGGATCGAGGGACAAGTGAGTGTCTGTTTTTTACAGTTTTTGTAGCTGCTGGCTTTTTTTCTTAGCTATTTTTACTGGATCTCCATTTAAGATCATTTTGGGATGCTTCTGAGACCCTTGTGAGTTATTTGTAGGTGGTTTGGGCAATCTTCTGCTCTCCTAAGCTCTATTAAGCTGCCTTTGCATATACATGGACTTTTATGGGTAGAAAAGCAGTTGAGATGATTTTGACAGGTACCCGCTTCCACTTCCACTTCCACTCTAACCGTCTAAGCAATGGGTACAGAAGTTCTCCTCCCAGTAGTCTTCTGGGACACATGACAGGTCTCAGATGACTGCGGGACCATTTACAATGAGCAGAGCAGCTCGTGCATCCACACTGGGCACCCGGCTGTGAAGCCGCAAGATATTGCAGCTGGGTGCCCACAGTTAAGATGCCAGTACTAGGGACAGAAGACGGGAGGTGAAAACGACTGGGGTGAACACAGCGTTGGATCATGGGACGAGTGAGTGTCTGTTTATTAAAAGTCATCAGTTACAGCTTTTGTAGCTGCAGACTTTTAATTTTTACACAGGAGGCTGGAGCTCCTTTGTAATGAAAGACAACGCTTGTCAAACCAACCTGTTATAGTTATATGAGGAAGTGAGAGAGAATTTGAATGGTGAAAATGTAATGGGAGAAGTTTGTCTAGATTTTTTAAGCATTTGATACAGTACATCATAAACCTTTAATCTATAAAATAAGGTCTGTCAGAGTTGGACATTTTATGTACATGAATGAGTCCATGATATGTTCTCTGAATGGTCTAAACTTGTGATTGGTGTGCCTCAGGGTTCTTTCTTGAGTCAAAAGTTTATTAATGTTAGGCTGGACATACAATTTTCTTGTACAATTTTTCTTTCGATTTACCAGAACCATATAATATGAAACCTAAATACTTTCAATTTGTATGCAATCAGGCAGGCCCTTGCACTACATAGTTGAAGGTAAATTTAAAGGAAATTGAATAAGAAAATTGTATATTGTATGGGCAGCTTTAAAGCGGAGTTCCACTCACACTATAAAAAAAATAAGTCAGCAGCTACAAAAACTGTAGCTGCTGAATTTTAAAGAACAGCCCCACTGTCCCATGATCCTGCGGTGTCCTCCCTGCAGCCTGTTTCACTAGCTGTCTGGTGTTCCAGGCGCTGGCATCTTCAGTGTGGGCAGCCGGCTGTGACAGCTTGCAGCTTCATAGCCGGGGGCCCACTGCGCATGCGTGAGTAGAGCTGCGCTTTCTGAATGGCCCCGTTGTCTTCTGGGACCTATCACATGTCCCAGAACACTACGGGGAGGGAGGGTAGGATGACAACTTCCACTTGTGTGCCTAAGCGATCGCAGCGAAAGTGGGAGTGGGTACCTGTTAATTTCAGGTACCCTCTCCCCCCTCCTGCTCCCCAAAGGTGCCAATCCTTAATGGGGGGCGGGGGACCAGTCTTTAAAGCGGAACTTCCCCTTTTGGGCGGAGCTCTGCTTTAAAAAGGTAGAAATTAAAAACCTAATTTCAGTGTTTGTTGATGATGCCAAATTATGCAGGGAAATAAATTTAGCACAGGATGTAGCATCAGTACTGGAAGACCTTGATAAAATAAGGGTCTGGGCATCTATATGGCAGATAAAGTTGAATACTGAGAAATGTAAAGACATGTACTGCCAAACATTCATATTCAGAATACATATTAGCAGGTGCTCCCCTGGGAGAATCAGTGTTGGACATGGATCTGGGGATCTGCTTATATATCACAGACTTAACAATAGCATGCCACGCCAAGCTGTAGCTAAGAGAGCTAAAAAAAAATATTGTCATTAAAAGGGCATACATTCCAGAGATAGACCAATAATTATGCCACTTGACAAAACACTGGTTTGGCCTAATCTGGACTATGCATTCAATTTTGATCAGCAATCCTCAGAAAAGATGTTAAATTAGAATGAGTTCAGTTAAAGTGTTACTAAACCCACAACAGTAAAATTAGTCTGTATATGCAGTAAAGCATTTTTGAAATGCTCAGTGTGGAACCTAAAGGGTTAATCCTCTGCATTGTGTACAAATGGTGTTTGATCCTGTCTTCTCTGATCCTCCCCTTCTTCCAGTGCACCCTTCTTATCTCCTGATAAGACATATAGTGTGGAGTCACTGCACATGCTCATTTTGGTGTGTATTGCTAGTTTTTTTTCCTTGGGAGAGTACATGTGATCAGCACAGGGCCAATCAGCACTGCCCAGACAGAGGTCAGGGGTTCTGCATCCTCCTAGAGAAAACTCCTCCTACAAGCTTTAACTAGTGCTCTGCTGCACACTGATAGAAGTCACACAACTTCTCTAACTGCTGCTGAGAAAAGGTATTTAGCAGTTTATATTTACTAAAATAATTGCATTTCCATGTTCTGTGTACTGTTGGAGACCAGATATAGTGAATGCAGGGTTCTGGGTATAGCAACACTTTAAGGGCATCAAAATTAATAAGGGGGATGGGATCTCCACTACGAGGATCTGTTACATATATTACAGTTATTCACTCTGGAGAAGAGGCACATAATAAGAGATATGACAATGTATAACTTTATCAAAGGTGACTTTAGTAACTGTAATAATCTGTTTGCTCTAAGGTCCCTGAAGAGGACACAGGGCCACAATTTGAGGTTGGAAGAAAGGAGGTTTACCCCTAGATAGTAGAAAGGGTTCTTTGTTGTTAGAGCAGTAAAAATTTGGAATTCCGTCTCCCAGGATGTAGTACTTGCTGAGAGTGTTGAAAATTTCAAAACATGTTTTAGATATTTTACTCGATCAGGAAGCAGAATATTCTGGGCTATGAGAATTGTTAGAGAATACAAATCACACACACATACATACAAACTTTCTTCAACCTTATAAGTTATGATATCACCATATATGTGTTAAAGGGGACATTGTTCATGTAAGATCCCAAATGTGCCGCTTCTTTTATCGTGCTGTAGCCCTATGTTAGCCTAACACACCAATAAGTCAAAACACAATTATTTCTCATATATCATCACTATGAAAATAACTCAGACAACAGAAAGAATCAACAATAAAACCAAGCAAACAGTCCTTGAAGTAAGAATGCTAACAAGACTGAAGTGAGTAAGCGGAAGTGCGGTTTCCGAGGGAGCAGCCGACTCGTCTTTGCTCACAGGCTGTCATAAAGGTGATCAATGATTTATACTTATTAATAAAGCAGCAATGACCCTCCAATGACCTGGTAAATCCATAAACAGTTAAAGGAACCTTGTAGAGCAGCTTTTATCGCAGTCTGCTTGTGGACTGACTTCTATATCCATTTTAACAAAGCTCCCTTTTTTTCACAGCACAGCAGTAGCAGCATAAGTGTTCAAAGTAAATGAGAACACCTTTATGTTTCCTTCAACAGATGTCTCTTTTGCATATCAGTTGAAGCTGTGGATGACTTTGGGTGGCTTCACACCACCCCAATGCGGTCCCGCTGCGCTTTGGGCTTTGTGTTAGCTGTGCTTTCCCATAGACTTCTATGAGGTCCCGTGGTTATGTGTGCGGTTTCAGAAAGCGTACCAAAGATTTAGCATGCAAGAGATTTGGTGCACTTGCTGAAACCGCACCAAATCACATGAGCTCATAGAACTCTATGGGACAGCTCATCTAACCCACAGGAAAACACATGAGTCAACTGTGCTTTAGCAAAGCACGGCAGGGCAGTGTGAAGCTATCCTAGGTTAGGTTCACATTTATACATGTGCAGTTGAGGCATTTGTGATGTGTTTTTGTGGTGCGTTTGTCAAGCGTTTTTGATGCATTTTCATGCTTCTTGTGTTTATGGTAGGAGGAGGAGACTGGTTGTTAAACAGAAAACCGTACTAAAAAAAACTTTTTTGATACGGTTCCATTGGAGTCTGTGGAGCCAAAAAGACACCATTTTGTGTGTAAAAAAGTCCCTGTCCCTTTCCAAGAAATATGTGAACAGGACCCATAGGAAATAATGATAAATGGGTTTTAGTGTGTTTCTGCAGATCTGGAAATGCACTAAAAAATGCACAGGTGTGAAAATTTTCTAAATTTCGAGCCTTACACCCGGGTCACATCGGGTGCGATTTGCATGCTATGCAACTTGCAAATCGTATGCCAAGTCACACCCTATTGTCCGCAATTAGAGCAGTCAAATTGGTGCGATTCCAACTTGGCCGGAGCCACACCGATTTCTAAAGTAGTACATGCACTACTTTTGGTGCGGTTTTTCATAGACATCTGTGTCAGATGTCTTGCAAATTGCACCTGAAATTGGTATCTCACCCTATTTGAAATCATGCGACTTCACTGTAAGTCGCACGATTTCAAAGTCGGGCTTGATGTGAGCAGAGGGTTATCAACCAAATGAAACAGGTTAGAGTGGCGCTCTCTCATCAGTGGTTTACAGCAGTGTTTCTCAACCTTTTTCAGCAAAGGCACCCTTTTAAATTATGCACAATCTCAAGGCCCCCCATTCCAAAATGTAAAAAAACCTAAATTAATAGTCTTATGAAACACCACAACATCCACATGCATAGGACACCCACCATTAGAAGTGATTTATTCTTCCAAAGCAAATACACCTTTGCACACTGCTACTGCTTAGCATTCCCCAGTGCTGATGGAGAGGAGCAGAGGAGGGGCAAACAAGGATGCTGTGCAGGCGCCCAATGTCCTCCTTATAAACTAATGACATCATTGGACATTAGGACATTGGCGGTTGGAAGGTTGTAATGGTGTACAATGAAAACCTGTGGCTTTGTGTAACTAAAAGGTAGGCTTCATCAATCTGTTGGCTTTTATAGAATTTTTGGTCATTTTTTATGCATTTTTCCAAGGCACCCCTGAAGAAACTTGAAGGCACCCTGGTAGAGTAAGGCTGGTTTAGAGAAACACCTGTGAACAGCTATTCATTTTTTTCCATGTAAAAAAGAAAAATACACTCACCGGCCACTTTAATAGGTATACGTGTTCAATTGCTTGGTAATACAAATTGCTAATCAACCAATCACATGTCAGCAACTTAATGCATTTAGGCATCTAGACTTTGTGAAGATGACTTGCTGAAGTTTAAACCGAGCATCAGAATGGGGAATGGCATGGTTGTTGGTGCCAGAAGGACTGGTCTGAGTATTTAAAAAAACTGCTGATCTACTGAGATTTCCGCGTATAACCATCTCTAGGGTTTACAGAGAATGGTCCAAAAAAATAAAATTTACAATGGTTGATTATATTATGTCAAAAGGTAATCCACATGGCAACTTACTACAATTACTGACTGAAGTAAATGGCATCTCAGCAGCTGGACAACAGTCACATCTGCACACTAGTTATTATGGTGTATCAGATCTACACATGCTTTGGATACCTTTGTTGGAATCAATTCCTATTCCTCCAGTCACTGAATGCAGAATGACTGGAGGAATAGGGGTTGAATCCAACAAAGGTATCCAAAGCATGTGTAGATCCAATACACCATAATAACTAGTGTGCAGATGTGACTGTAGTCCAGCTGTTGGGTAAGACTGATATAAAGATGGACACTCATGAGATGGCAGGCCTGCACACTGATTTCCTCTCAAATAATATGTTTCTCCACCCTCATGGTGCTACACTGGAAAACTAGGGATGATGGTAGATAGACTGATGGCTACCTAATCAGACTTGCTGTTTTAGTGCTCTTTGTAACTACAGTTCTTTGCAGGTAAGCAATTTAATGTTGTGACCAATGTATTCTCTGCATTATCACTTAACTTCAACAGTTGCTGCTATACAAGTAGGTGATGGTCTTGGGAAAATTGTGGAATGTGACTTTACAAAACATGGCTTCTCTGGAACTCCATACAGTTATCTGTTCTATAGTCCGGGTTAAGGAGCATCCTTTAAAGAATGTATTTCCACAACTCTGCCTAACTCATGTGGCTCACTGCTCTGTCATTCCCATGCTTGCTTGGCCTATGCACATCTTTTCTAGCTACAGCTACAGCCCCAGCTTCTATCACTAATTGCCTTCTACACCAACATCCATGGTGAAGGCTAATCATTCCCTTATCACTTACTTTAATCTGCACAATTTAGCGATATGTGCAGGTATATTTATTTATATATTTTTATTGTAACTATTGCATGAATAGTGATCATTTATTATTAGAATTGTGCCTGCTTCTCTGACTGTCACCTTGTGGCTATGTTTGGTCTAAGAACATAACTGTAAACCTTAGCGGTTATTTAAAACTGCACACTAAACTGAAACTCCACTTAAACAGCCACTGAACTTACTGAAATGGTAGCCAATTGCCTCCATGTTTGTTCTACTTATTAGTCCTGCCCATAAACTTTATAAGATCTTGTCCTGATGTTGCCCAATCACAATTTTTTCCCTTTAACAAGCCAAGAAAGGTGCCTTTACAGTGCCTCCCTTACCCCTTTCCATAAGCCTGATGCATCCAACTGTGTTTGGGGAAGTGCTGGCCAGAAAGGTTGCCTGGTGGCAGTTGGATTGTGCCTTCTGTTGTTTATAGACACCTTTACATTTTACCACTAGTAAAGGAAGGGTTCTGCTGCATCAAAGCCATCAAATAGACAGTCCTTCTACATTGCAGCCAACAGAGAGGGTGTCTGTTGTATAACTACAGTATGTACAACAAATACGCAGATAAGGAACAGTGTTGTTCTTATAGATCTGGAATGATCAGCGAGCTGTTTATATAACAACCTTTATTTTCAGAAGTAGCATTAAATAAGAGAATAAATATAAAAACTTACCTCCTTAATGTGAAGCTTCTGCTTGTTTTTTTCTGCACAGATGTTCAATTCAGTGTACAGGGGGGCAGCAGGGTACAGGGGGGTTAGCAGGACAGAGCATGGGGGGCAGCAGGACACAGTACAGTGGAGCAGAAGAGCACAGGAAGGCACAGTACAGGGAGTTAGCAGTGCACATTACAAATGGGGGGCGCAAGGCACATTACAAGGGTTCACGAAATATCAGAGTTTTTGTTGTGAAATTGGTCCCATAGGAATGAATGGCGGAATGTTCAAAAATAGAGTGGGAGCTGACAAAAGCTAGTTACTCCGCCCACTCCAGTTGTAGACTACTGGTGGAGGCAAGAACACTTCACACAATTTCCCCAGAAATTGTAGCTTTTCTAGTTAGATATGTTACAATTGTGGCCCCCTTAAAAGCAATCTGTGGTAGATCGCTTTTCAGGGGCATATGACAGGCGGCTTGAAGGCAATATGTTGCCTCCTGGATACTTTTTTTAACTCTTGAATGTCCACAACACCATGCTACAACCACATGCATTACATGTGGTTGCAGTGCAAACACATTCACTTGAATAGGTGGCGTTTGGTGGTGACACTGCCACTTGAAAGCGACCTGTGGTATATTTTTTCACTCACACCTACCACAGCAGTGTGAACTACCAAAATGGATGGTCATGTTAATTTGTGATTGTGACTGGGCACTTAACTGCCTATTTTTACCACTAACCCCAGGTCACCCTCTAGTGTGCTACTAGAATAGTGTAATAGTGTAGAGTACTATAGGCAAATTAATTGTGGATGACTCATGGTAGTTGTGTGAGTCATGTGATTAAGGTCGGGTTATTGCAGGTCAGCTGGATGACTCAACAGCTTGTGGCTCTTTGGCCTCCTCCTGGTTCTGGGGGACCATAGAACCTTCTGGAAGTCGGTAAGAAGAAAAGGGTAAAGGCCCAATCTGCATATTCATGGGGGGTCCATGGTCAGCTGCTACTGATCCACAATGACTGACAGCTTTCAAGAAAATAACAGTCCAGGACCTGCTATTGTACATAGGAAGGGTCTCCCCCCCCCTTCCATTGATCCTAATCAAACTGGGCATCCCATAATCCCTATTTCCCAATCCAAGTTGAATTCCCCTTATAAAACAACAAAACCAAGCCAATGGAGTAGTCATTGTCTTCAGATGGAAGTCTGTGTGAAAAATACCTGTTGCCTGGCTGTTCAGAGGGGAGCTTGAGGGTGCCCGCAGAACAGTGGCCTTAACAACAGCTTCAGCATATATGTTTTATAATATTTTTGGCACAGATTTTAATAAAAAAGTTGTTTTCTTGAGTTAGTGTTCTATTGAAACTGTTTGATTGTTAACCGTTGTTGTTTTCCTTGCAGGAACGCAATTCAGCTGCAGCATTGATCTGTTTATTCTGACAGCAACAGGGTGTGCTCTCAGAATATACGTCAGTGCTTGCAGCACTGCTGGTTGAGAGTTCTCATCTGCAGTTAAAAAAAGAACATATATGCCAAAGCATGAGGGCCTGGGGTGGTCAGTGGGTGGATCACTCCTATGCTTTGGCATATATATTTTATAATATTTTTGGCACAGATTTGAATAAAAAAATTGTTGTTTTATTGAGTTACTGTTCTATTGCTACTGTTATATTGTTAAACATTGTTGTTTTCTTTGCAGGAACACCATTCAGCTACAGCACCGATCTGTTTATTTTGACAGCAACAGGGTGTACTCTCAGAATATATGTCAGTGTGTGCAGCGCTACTAGATGAGATTTTTCATCCGCAGTTAAAAAAAAACATATATGCCCAAGCATGGGGGCCTGGGATGACCAGTGGGTGGATCGCTCCTATACTTCAGCATAAATGGGAATAGTAATAATATAGTAAGCACTCATATACAATGCAAAGCAGCTGAACATATAGGAAAACACATAAAAGTCCCAAAATGCATAGATAAAAAATGCAGCGCTCATAAAAATGAAAAATGGTAATAATAAACACAGTCCAGTAAAAAAACACAACAGTGCTCCTTGTTTCCCAGTGTAAATGGTAAAATTTCGCACTAACCAGAACGCGCATAGGTAATGCGCATATGTGTATATATATCCTGAAGATCCTCTCTCCACTTGAGTCTGGTCAGGTATGTGGCTGGGAAGGATGGAGATCCTACGCCCTCATGTGGTGAGAAGTGATTCAACAGGTCAGAGCAATAGCGATCGAAGTAAGCCTCCAAAGGAACTGGCACAGGAATCCCCAGGGCTACAAAGATGGAAGAAGCTCCTCACAGGAGACATAGGGGAGCACTCATAGTGTAGTAATTAAAACTTTTATTGAGAACAGCACAAGTGCAGAATGCAATAGAATAGCCAAGTATGAGCAAACACACTGACCCTTTTGGAAGTCAAAATGGCCGCCGGGCCTCCTCGTGGCACCGGCGGCTTGGTGTCAACGGCGTCCTGGGTCCCACCTGACGCGTTCTCGTAGTAAGACCTCTTTGCTGCTCTTGATTCCTTCACATGTGTGTTTGTCTGTGCTCACCTGTGGGCGTCGTCTGCTATCCTCTGGGTTTCCCCAGAGGATAGCAGACGACGCCCACAGGTGAGCACAGACAAACACACATGTGAAGGAATCAAGAGCAGCAAAGAGGTCTTACTACGAGAACGCGTCAGGTGGGACCCAGGACGCCGTTGACACCAAGCCGCCGGTGCCACGAGGAGGCCCGGTGGCCATTTTGACTTCCAAAAGGGTCAGTGTGTTTGCTCATACTTGGCTATTCTATTGTATTCTGCACTTGTGCTGTTCTCAATAAAAGTTTTAATTACTACACTATGAGTGCTCCCCTATGTCTCCTGTGAGGAGCTTCTTCCATCTTTGTAGCCCTGGGGATTCCTGTGCCAGTTCCTTTGGAGGCTTACTTCGATCGCTATTGCTCTGACCTGTTGAATCACTTCTCACCACATGGGGGCGTAGGATCTCCATCCTTCCCAGCCACATACCTGACCAGACTCAAGTGGAGAGAGGATCTTCAGGATATATATACACATATGCGCATTACCTATGCGCGTTCTGGTTAGTGCGAAATTTTACCATTTACACTAGGAAACAAGGAGCACTGTTGTGTTTTTTTACTGGACTGTGTTTATTATTACCATTTTTCATTTTTATGAGCGCTGCATTTTTTATCTATACTTCAGCATATATTTTTTTGGCACAGATTTCAATAAAAAAGAACACCATTCAGCTGCAGCACCGATCTGTTCATTCTGACAGCAACAAGGTGTGCTCTCTTTTTTTTTGTCAGAGATTTCTTCATCCACATCGATCAATGTGAATAAAGGAATCTGTTAGGTTCTTTTTTTGGGGGCTGAACAAAAAAAAAAGAGCATTTCATGTATGCCCAACATTAGAAGTGGGTAGATGCAGGACAGTATTCTAATGATGGGCATAACACACACTTTTTCTGGCAAAGATTTCTTCTCATTTTTACATTCAGCCGACAGGCTGCATAAAAAAAAAGAACATAACATATATGCCCAACAAGGACCAGCAACATACTGGTACATCACTGTACTTTGAGTAGTTATACCAGGATGAGGCAAGTATGCATCATCCTGGTATTGTATTTTTCAGCCAGCAATTGTCTTTTATGTAAAACCAATCCTAGTGGCTAATTAGCTGCAGGATTGCTTTTATAAGCAGTAGAAGGAGATGCCCCCCCCCAGCTGTCTTCCACGGCTTTCTTGGGCAGTCCCGTGCAATTGTGGAACCCGATAATGCAGCCGGCAATTTCACCAGATGGACATGGAGCTGATTGGAGACCGGAGTGGCTTCAATCATTTCTATAGTCTAAGAAACCAGAACCTACGAGCATTTCATCACTTCGGTTTCGTCGGATATAAACAGTGCCATTTTTCAATTGGGAAAGCATCTGATCACACCGATCTTAGTGAGATCAGATGATTTAAGGGCAGAGGAGATATCTAGAGTCTAATAGACCCCAGATTTCTCAGAAAAGAATACCTGTCACTGCCTATTGCTATCACACTGGATATTTACATTCCCTGTGATAACAACAAAAGTGATAAAAAAAAAAATTAAAAGGACAGTGTAAAAAAAATCAAAATAAATGTAAGTATCCTTGTTTCCCCACGCGTGTGCACAACAGTGTATGCAAGCGTTGGCCCTGTGTCGGTATGTAAACAGCATGTGTGATATCATCACAAATGTCAGATAGAGAACAGTAATTCTAGCACTAGACTTCCTGTGTAAATCTAAAGTGGTGGCCTGTAAAGGCTTTTAACCGTTTCAATACCGTGCAATTTTACACCTTCCAGCCCAGGCCAGTTTTCAGGTTTCAGCGCTCTCACATTTTGAATGACAATTGCGTGGTCATACAACATTGTACCCAAACTAAAATTTGATCATTTTCTTCACACAACTAGAGCTTTCTTTTGCTGGTATTTAATCACCGCTGGGGTTTTTATTTTTTGCTAAATTAACAAAAAAAGACCAAAAATTTTGAAAAAAAACCACATTTTTCTTTGTTTCTGTTATAAAAGTTTACAAATAAGTAATTGTTCTTCATAAATTTAGGCCGAGATGTATTCTGCTACATGTCTTTGGTGAAAATAACCCAAATTAGGATGTATTTTTTAGTTTGTAGGAAAGTTATAGAGATCACAAACTAAGGTATAGATCTGAATATTGATCAATCCTGAAGTACTGACAGCCAATCTAATATCTTGAGGTCCAAGAATGTCAGAACAGTACAGATATCCCCCAAATGACCCCTTTTTGCAGAGTAGACAGTCCGACGTACTTCATAAGAGGCATGGCGAGTTTTTTGAAGTTGTATTTTTTTGTCATAATTTTTCGGAAAATGAAAAAATTAAAAAAAATTATTTTCACTATTTTTTTTTTTACATACTGTCACCAGTGCAGTACAGCGTCATCATATAACTGGCATGGCGGTGAACAGCGACACTGACTGGTGACAGTATGAAAAAAAAAAAAATTTTTTTTTTTATTTTTTTATTATATTTAATTTTTTATTACATTTTTTTTTTTTTTTTTAAGATTTTTTTTCATATTTTACTATGACCAAAGTAGTACAATGTTACCATAGTAACATTGTACTACTTTGGGGAAGTGATCAGTATTTTTTTTTTTTTTTTTTTACACAATTTACTTATAGCAAAGAATTACTTTGCTATAAGCAAGCATTTACCTGAATGAAATCGATTCATTCAGCTTTTTTTTTTTTTTTTTTTGTGCTTAGCTGTGATTTGGTCACAGCTAATCACATGACATGTGCATGTGATTAGCTGTGACCATTCACAGCTAGGCACTAGTATACAATGGATGGCATCATGAATGAAGCCATCCATTGTATACAACTGTCATGTGACCTGCTGTGATTGGTCACAGCAGGTCACATGGTACCGGCAACGGGAGCCGGTACTCGGATCTGTCATCGGCCGTGTCCGAGGTGCACGGGCGGTGACAGATCGCACTGCTGCGTCGCTCTGCAACCGCGCAAACCGCGCATGTGCGGGAGCACGCCAAATGGCGTGCACCCGGAAAGCTGCAGCGCTTTTCAAGCCGCCAAACGGCCATTGGCCGGGCGGCTAATGGTTAAAGCATCACCTATGGATATTAAAAATGTATGTAGTTTGTTGCCGTTGCATGGGGCATGCACAGTTTTAAAGCATGTCATGTTTTGTATTTGTTTACTCAGCATAACATCATCTTTTATATCTTACCAAACAATTGGCCAACATATCGTATTTTTGTGAATTACAATTCCGAAAATGTGTTGGGTTTTTTTACATTTGCATTTAAAAAATTGCTGCGCAAGTACTGTGGGACATAAAAAATTGCAACACCCACCATTTTATTTTCTAGCGCATCTGCTTTAAAAACATATAATGTTTGGGGGTTCAAAGTAATTTTCTAGCAAAAAATATAGAATTTTTCATGTGAACAAAAAGTGTCAGAAATGGCTTGGTCTTCAAGTGGTTAGAAGAGTGAGTGATGTGCGGCATAAGCTTCTAATGCTGGGCATAAAATGCCAAGATAACCCCCCCATTACCTTTTGGAAAGTAGACACCCCAAACTATTTGCTGAGAGGCACATTGAGTCAATAGAAGAACTTATTTTTAACTTTTTTGGAAAATAACAAAAAAAATGTTTTTCTTGCACAAAGTTGTCACTTAAATGATTTATTGCTCACACATGCCATGGGTATATGTGATATTACTCCCCAAAATACATTCTGGTACTTTTCCCGTGTATGGGGATACCACAGGTGAGACGCTTCCTGACTACTTATCACAGTTTCAGAGTCCTTGAATTGCCAGAATAGTACAAACCCCCCCCCCCCCCATGACTCTTTTTTGGAAAGTAAACACCCAAAGGAATTTTATAAGAGGCATGTTGAGTATTTTGCAGATCTTATTTTTTGCCACAATTTTTTGGAAAGTGTAGAGAGAAGATGAAAACATATTTTTTTCCTTTTCTTTTTGTCTTTTTCAAAACCTTGTGAGAAAAAATTAGATCTGAAAAATACTCACCATGACTCTTATTAAATTCTCTGGGGTGTCTGCTTTCCAAAAAGGGGACATGGGGTCGGTTTGGTGCTATCCTGGCATTTCAGGGCCTCCGAAACTGTGATAGGTAGTTAGGAAGTAAAATGAGGAAGTTACGCACCTTCAGGCGATCCAAGGGGTCATTGGATTTCAGCTCCTGTATGTAGCTCGGCTCCCAAAAAGTCTCACACATGTGGTATTCCCATACTTGGTAGAAGTAGCAGAATTTATTTTGGGGTGTAATTCCACACATACCCATGGCATGTGTGAGCAATATATCATTTAGATGACAACTTTGTCATCTAATATTTTTTTCCATTTTCCAAAAAACTTGTGGCAAACAATAAAGGGGTCATTTGGGGGGAGGGGGATTGTGCTATTCTGGAATTTCAGAGCCTCTGAAACTGTGATAGGTAGTGAGGAAGCGAAATAAGGAATTTAGGAACCATTAGGCTTTCAAAGGGTTTATTGGATTTTGGGCTCCTGTATGCGGGTAGGCTAACAAAGCGTCTCACATATGTGGTATCCCCATACTCAAGAAAAGTAGCAGAATCTATTTTGGAGTGTAATTCCAAATATAATTATGGCATGTTTGAGCAATATACCATTTAAATGACAACTTTGTGTAATAAAAAATTTTTTTGGGGGTCATTTTCCAGAAACTTGTGGAAAAAAAATAAATCTTCCATGGACTCAACATGCCTCTCAGCAAATAGCTTAGGGTGCCTACTTTCTGAAAAGGGGTCATTTGGGGGTGTTTGTACTGCCCTGGCATTTTAGCACCTCAAGAAATATGAAAGGCAGTCAAGAAGGTAAAAGCTGTGTAAATTCCAGTATCTATAACATAGTTTGTAGACGCTGTAACTTTCACAAAAAAACAATTAATATACACTTATTGGGATTTTTTGACATATAGTAAAATACATTTTGGCCTAAATTTTTGACAAAATTTTAGTTTATTGGATATTTTTTATAACAGAAATTAGAAAATGTTGTTATTTCAAACGTTTCGGTCTTTTTTTGTTTATAGCGCAAAAAAATAAAACCAAATCAAATACCACCAAAAGAAAGCTGTATTTGTGTGAAAAAAGGACATCAATTTGGGTACAGCATTGTTTGACCGCGCAATTACCAGTCGAAATAGTGCAGTGCCGAATAACAAAAAATGGCCTGGTCAGGAAGGGGGGTAAATCTTCCAGAGGACAAGTGGTTAAAGGTGAACATTTCACTACTGTTGTGTCTACAGGATAAAGCTGTAAAAGCTGCGCATTTTATCATATAAGTGATTCAAATGTTTTAATGAATTGAAGGTCCTTGATGAAAGTGACATCACTGATAACAAAGTGTGTAAAGCAGCAGATGTGTGACCTTGCATAGTTCCCATTAGTTTTTATAATTGTAGATTGTTTTTGTACAAGGTTTTGGAAAGCAAAAAAAATATGTATTTAACAAGGTAAACTCCTGTGAACCTTGAAAAATTGCTGGTGCACAAGTACATAAAGTGCCTGAAGAGCCAGTGTAACCTTTACAGCAGCAGATATTTATAAAAGATGGATATATTTTATAAAATGCACCCTGTCAATGGAGAAAACTATCTAAGAGATATGACAGCCACTGAGTAGGTTTAGCTTACACCAGCAGAAGTGAAGCCAAATTTTAAAGGAAGTTATTGTCATGGTATCTATGAAATTAATTTAAAGCCTAAATTTATAAAAAAAAAATATCAGCACAAGGAACAATGCTCACAAACTGTCATACGTTGCCTTGAAAAAGTATTCATACCCCTTGAAATTTTGAAAACAATTTGAAAACCAGTTATCATTTTCCTTCCACTTCACAATAATATGCCACTTTGTGTTGGCCTATCACATAAAATCCAAATAAAATACATTTACGTTTTTGGTTGTAACATGACAAAATGTGGACAATTTCAAGGGATATGAAAACTTTTTCAAGGTACTGTATGTCTCTTGTGCTGCTGACTTTTGTAGAAATCATCCTCCCATCCCACCCCACCACCATAATCTCCCAGTGTAGCAGGGTTTAATTGAGCCTACAGAGCTGCGATAGGTACTTATTAAGTGTTCTTGCATGGCAAGACCACTTACTGTTATCTCACATATATATTCTTATTATTATAGCCAAATTTACCACCCTAACTCCTCCCACAGTTTTTACACTACATAGACAGTAATATACTGAAACGTGCGGATTGTTCCCCATTGGTGTGCTATTACTTTGTGGTTTCACCGAATTGTTCACGAAATATCGGCGTTTTTGTGGTGAAATTGGTCCCATAGGAATGAATGGCGAAATGTTCAAAACTAGAGTGGGAGCTGACAAAAGCTAGAGTGTGAGCTGACAAATCAGGACATGATTTCTAAACTGCCATCACTCCCTCATTTTCAAGCCCACCTACACAAATCATATATCAAAAAGTTCAGCTATCCCTGCTGCCACTAAAAATGCCCACGGCTAAGCCATAGTCCTGATAGTTTTCACAATATGACCATTTGTTTGCAACTCACGCCGCCCATTCACATTCATTGAAACTGCACTCTAGCCACCTCAAATTTGAAGGGCAATTTCTAAACTGCGACTGTGCCTTCATTTTTTAATATTTTAGAGATATACTATGCATCAAAATGTAGGTCTGGGTCTTGTGATTCTCACAATATAAAGCTCTTCGCTGTAGGATTTATAGTTTTTAAAACTATAAATAATTAAAAGTTAAAATGCATTTCTCACTCTATCAAGCTTGCCATATGCACTTTTTAAATTTGATCAATCAATTGGTTAGTGTAATGTTTACTATCTTTACTCACTGCAAACACTCCACACAGTTACTCTGCCCACTCCATAAAATTACTCTGCCCAGTCCAACCTTTTCACAGTTACTCCAGCCACTCCAACCACACAACAGTTACTCAAGCCACTCCACCCAGTTACTCCGCCCACTCCAGTTGTAGACTACTGGTGGAGGCAAGAACACTTCACACAATTTCCCCAGAAATTGTAGCTTTTCTAGTTATTATTATTCAAGATTTATATAGCGCCAACAGTTTGCTGAGCGCTTTACAATATAATGGGAGACGATACAGCAACAATCCAGTTCAATACAAGAGGGTTAGGAGGGCCCTGCTCCTTGGAGCTTACAATCTAAGAGGGAGGGGCTAGTGGTATGAAAGGTAGTAACTGTGGAGGATGGACTTGTAGGAGGAGCAGAAATTCCATTATTAGCTGAGAGCAGGATAGGCTTCCCTGAAGAGATAAGTTTTCAGAGATCGCCTAAAAGTGAGCAGAGTAGTCGATACTTTGATAAATTGAGGTACTCCTGAAGAATCTCATCAGCTTCCTGGCAGCAAACTCATCAGCGTCACTCAGCTGCAGGTCTGGTTAGTGAGGGACACATTCACACCTGGATGTAATCGGATTCTCAGCTCACACGGCCCCCTCATTCAGCATTGTCCAAAACATGGCTGCAGTCTCCTCTTCCTGTTCACTAAACTCCAAACTCTGAGTGCAAAACCCCACCTCTTCATGAATATACAAATATCTATGCAGTCTGAGGCTGTGTTAGAAAAACAGTGACATCTTGTGGCTAAACCGCAGAATGTCAGTTAAAACATTAATTTACTTCCACACAGTGTTCAAACAATGAGAGCTGTTTCCCCATCTCACAATGTGATGGTGGTATTAATTTTCTTTTTTTATTTTCCTGCAGTTACAGGAAAGAGACAAACCATTTAACACTGGCAAAGGGTGCTTAGAATGGTCAGCTTTTATTTATGTATGTAAAACCATTGTTCCAAATGGAAAAAAAACTGTTTGCTGTAACTGCTTATAAAGTGTTAGCTGAAGTTCAGCTTCAATTTGTTAGTGTCTCTAAATCTGCTAGTACACCTAACACTCCCCTCTTCTTAGAGATATAATGCTGCTGTCCAAATTTGCCCCCTGGTGATCATTCATCCACAGTGGAGTCATTCTAATACATGAGTTGTGTTACTGGCCAGATCACCATGTAAAAACAGAGGGGAAAAAGGCCTAAAAAAAGAGAAAATGCAGCCACCACATCTAATGAAAGGTAAGCTGCAATATATTGCATTTTTGGTTATGGGTTTAAAACGGCTTTAACCAGCTGGTATTCAGACCGTGTGTACCCAGCTTTAGCCTATCTGCCAGGGTCACAACATAGCAGCATTACTGGGAAAAGGGGGCTCTTGACCAGGTCTCCATTGACCAAATCCAGATCCCTGATGAAGAAAAAAAGGAGTAAAATAGTATTAAAGAAAGAAAGGATTTATAAAGTGCCAACAGTTTGCTCAGTGCTTTACAATATAAAGGGAGACAATACAGCAACAATACAGTTCAATACAAGAAGATTAGGAAGGCCCTGCTCCTGGGAGCTTACACTCTAATAAGGAGTGGAAATTGGAAGAAAGGTAATAACTGTGAGGGATAAGTTGATGAGAAAAATAAAAGATTCAGTTGTTAGTTGAAGGCAGGATAGACTTCCCTGAAGAGATGAGCTTTCAGGGATCACCTAAAAATGGACAGAAGATTTCTGGTGTCGTCAGTCTGTCAAGGTTGTAATGGTAGGGGCCTGATATAAACACTTCCACAGATTTATTGTGACTTTTCAACCATGACGTCTTATGATCTGAATGACATTTGTCATCATTCAGAATTTTTGCAATTGTATACTTGTAAAAAAGTTGCCATGGTGCTAATTTGTGTACTTGCCAAGTGATCTTATCCGAATGGTATGCTAACCATTTACACAAAGCAATTATTTTTTACCTGTGCACAATGCAATGTAGCGTCAGAAGGGAAATAAAGCTGTCCTGAAGTAAAATACAAACTTATGTGATATCCTTTGGTCAGCAGATTTTGAAGTTAACATTTTGGTGCACACATCTAGGGCTGCAAGCATAAATTATGTAACAGCTGTGTTAAAAAGAATCACAGAATAATCCATTTTTTCACAGTTTCTTTATTTCTTCCTAATTAAAACCTAGAAAATAAAACTTATGAGACCAAATATACGATCAAAGTATAGTGGTTATAAAGTCAAAAGCTTTTTTACCCTAAAATGATGCTAAAGGCAATTAAAAAAAAAAATGTCATACTTACCTGCTCTGTGCAATGGTTCTATTAAAAAGCAGCCCCATCCTCCTCTTCTCAGGTTCCCCACCAGGCTCTTTGCCCCTCTCTCCTGCGGAATGTCCCCAGAGAAAGCAGCTTGCTATGGGGGCATTCAAGCAGGCTCATTCCTGAGCCACTGCTCTGCTCTGCATGTCCATTTACTCACAGAGCCACAGCTCAGCCCCACCCCCTTTCTCTCCTCATTGGCTCACTGGCTGTAATTGACAGCAGAGGGAGCCAATGGCTCCTACTTCTGTCTCAGCCAATTAGGAGGGATAGTCCCCAGATAGCCAAGGCTCTCGTACACATTTCTGGATCGCGATGGGAATCAAGTAAGTATTGGGGGGCTGGGGGGGGGCTGCTGCACACAGAAGGTTATTTACCTTAATGCATAGAATGCATTTACAACCACTTTAATACATTCTCTGCATTAAGGTAAACCCCTTTAATAGCAACTCACTTCACATCCCGCCCCCCCCTTAAAAACTTATCTGAATTTATTCTCAATCCAGCGCTGTGCCTGTCTGTTGTAGTTCTTCTCTCCTCATCCTGTTTTCACTGGAAGCTCTGACGGCAGCGGGAGCCATTGGTTCTCACTTCTGTAAGTTAAAGCCAGTTAGTAGAGATTGGGGGTGAGATGGAGCCACACGGTGTGTGTTTATGAACGCACTTAGCCTGCCTCGGAAGTGAGCCCACATATGTGCCCCCATAGCACACAGCTTGCTTTGAGAGCACACTCAGAAGAGGAGAAGTGGAGACGTGGAGAAGTGGCGGGGGACGCGGAAAAAGAAAAGGAGATACAGCATCAATATCCATGCACAGAACAGGTAAGTATAATATATTTTTTTATTTCATAAAAAACAGCCTTTAATGTCACTTTAAAGCCCTATCTGTACCAAGAAAAAAAATGTATGATATGCTAGGATAGAACTCAAAACCTAAAAGATTTAAGGTGTGGAAATGGGACATCGCTGAATGGAAAAAAAGAACACTTTGAGACTCAAGGGTGTTAAAAGGAAAAAAGGCTTGGGGCCTCAAATAGAGGGTAAAACTCATCTAAATGCAAATTCTGTGATAAATATTTAATATGTTATTTTTTATGTGAGCAGCTTAATGTAAAAAAAAAATCAATGAGTGCCAATGTTTTATAAAAAGCTTGTTTCTTTGTATGGTTTGTAGTTATCTATGTAATTAGGAACAGACATATTTGAAAAATACAATACAAAAAATACATGTGCAAACTCTGCTTTCCTATTAAAGTTATGCACAACGTATGCTTCACTAATTCTCTCTATGTAGTTCTGTTCCCCTTACCTGATATACATATGACCACTAGAGGGAGAGTTTACAATACCATAGCCCAATCATAGAATAGCATGTAAAAATAAGCAAGTGATGTAAAACATTAGGTAAATGTAAGAATTATTATTTATTACAGGTACTTATATAGCGCTGTCAATTTACACAGAACTTTACATATATATTGTACATTCACATCAGTCCCTAACCCTCAAGGGGCGTACAATCTAAGATTCCTAACTCACATTCATACATACACACACTAGGACCAATTTAGACAGGAGTGTGGGAGGAAACCGAAATACCTGGAGGAAACCCACGCAGGCACAGGTAGAACATGCAAACTCCAGGCAGGTAGTGTCATGGTTGGGATTTGAACCAATGACCCTAGTACTGCTAGGCAGAAGTGCTAACCATTTAGCCACTGTGATGGTAATTCTAATTCTAATTGTGTACTAAAAATACAGTATGGTTTGCCTTTAAGTGAAAAGTTAATAAGCTGTGCATGTCGTTGGTTTCAAATGTATTATTTATTTTTAAAAAAATTAAATCTTGGTAAATAATCTGATGAAGCCTGGACAAATGTCTGACCAGTTCTCTATACCAGATACCAGCTAGCCACTGAACACAATGTGGTCCCATCCAACAGAGAAGTCCCTATCTGCTAGGTGATGATAAGTTATTTTCAGGGCAGGCACTGCTGCAATGGTCCTGATGTTATGTACATTCACTGATGATTTCTGCTCTGAGCACAGTTTTGAATTAGTTCTAATAACCATTGATTTGCAGAACTCATAAGGAAAATAGAAGAATATTTCCATACGTCCACATTCCATTTAGCAGGCACAATGCCGTGGCTGTCAAACATGAGTCATTATTAGCTCTCTTTTCCAATGCATCGCATGTACAACTAGTTAGCAATTCAACAAGCATGTCAACATCTCTTATTTTAGTAATTAGAATGAAACTAGCACATACTCAAACAGAAGCCTATAAAAAGCAAAGACTGTTATCGTGTACTGGATAGAGCGGAGGTGAAGGAAACAATGAGCCTTTAAGCAGCTTGAGTGGTTATCAGATTGCCATCATGACACAGGAATCATGCTGCTTTTTCTCCAGCACATGTGAGTAAAGCAAGGTGTATGGTACCAGGCTGTGCTATAGACAGCCCTTGTCTCCGTCTGTTTGAACGGCATATTGACTTAGGGCGGAGTTACAGCTCATGAGATGTGACTAGGCTGTTGCCTTAGCTTCTGATAATCATAAATCATAACTTTTTGTCACAGACCTCTTTGTTTCTGGCGCTGTTGCTGTTTTGTGCTTCTTATTCTATTACAGAATGCAGGTGCTACTTTTGTTCATTAGATGACCATTCTTAACTGGGGTTTTAAAAGGAAGGAAGTGTAGAACAATGGTTGTCTAACAAGCTTGGAAACTTGGCACGTTGAGGTAAATGCTGGATAGGGATGAGGTTTGGGATCATTGCTACCATACATTCAAGACAAATTCCTTTAGGTTCATGATTTGATCCACTCATGCAGATTCTCCAGATTATTTTTTTAAAACCATAATGCACTGTATGGCATTTAAAATATGGCCAGCAAGCTTAGAGGGTCAGTAAGGGGGGGTTTGATTAAGCCAGCCCCCCATCTTACTATAAAATGGGGGTACAAAGCAGCTATAGTCTCAGTAAATTGGAAGCTGTTGTATGGAAAGCATAGGGTACCCTGACAAACTGCATAGGAGGAGATTAGGGTCCACTACAAAAGTGTACTTTCAATTTGATTGATAGTAGTTTGGGTAATAAACCTTCCTTTTTTGTTGTCAATATTTGGGGGTATTTTCATTGTTCCTTTAACTTTGTGGATGATTTGAGATGAGCAGTATTATGTAGCATGCATTGCTTCCCTTTTGCAAGTGGGCTTTTGCTTTAGGGGTTGGTATTTGGAGGTTTCCATTTATTTTGGGGGTATATTGGCTTTTTTTTCACAATGATATTTATTGATGTTTTGTGGAAAACAGTACAGGTAATTGAACAAATATGCAGGGGATGCAGCTGTAACATATGAACTCAAGGTTCATAAAACCTAATACAATGGAGACACATGAAGGGCGTTGTTCACAGGGCATACAGTCAGGTCCATAAATATTGGGACATCGACACAATTCTAACATTTTTGGCTCAATACACCACCACAATGGATTTGAAATGAAACGACCAAGATGTGCTTTAACTGCAGACTGTCAGCTTTAATTTGAGGGTATTTACATCCAAATCAGGTGAACGGTGTAGGAATTACAACAGTTTGCATATGTGCCTCCCACTTGTTAAGGGACCAAAAGTAATGGGACAATTGGCTTCTCAGCTGTTCCATGGCCAGGTGTGTGTTATTCCCTCATTATCCCAATTACAATGAGCAGATAAAAGGTCCAGAGTTCATTTCAAGTGTGCTATTTGCATGTGGAATCTGTTGCTGTCAACTCTCAAGATGAGATCCAAAGAGCTGTCACTATCAGTGAAGCAAGCCATCATTAGGCTGAAAAAACAAAACAAACCCATCATAGAGATAGCAAAAACATTAGGCGTGGCCAAAACAACTGTTTGGAACATTCTTAGAAAGAAGGAACGCACCGGTGAGCTCAGCAACACCAAAAGACCCGGAAGACCACGGAAAACAACTGTGGTGGATGACCGAAGAATTCTTTCCCTGGTGAAGAAAACACCCTTCACAACAGTTGGCCAGATCAAGAACACTCTCCAGGAGGTAGGTGTATGTGTGTCAAAGTCAACAATCAAGAGAAGACTTCACCAGAGTGAATACAGAGGGTTCACCACAAGAAGTAAACCATTGGTGAGCCTCAAAAACAGGAAGGCCAGATTAGAGTTTGCCAAACGACATCTAAAAAAGCCTTCACAGTTCTGGAACAACATCCTATGGACAGATGAGACCAAGATCAACTTGTACCAGAGTGATGGGCAGAGAAGAGTATGGAGAAGGAAAGGAACTGCTCATGATCCTAAGCATACCACCTCATCAGTGAAGCATGGTGGTGGTAGTGTCATGGAGTGGGCATGTATGGCTGCCAATGGAACTGGTTCTCTTGTATTTATTGATGATGTGACTGCTGACAAAAGCAGCAGGATGAATTCTGAAGTGTTTCGGGCAATATTATCTGCTCATATTCAGCCAAATGCTTCAGAACTCATTGGACGCCGCTTCACAGTGCAGATGGACAATGACCCAAAGCATACCGCAAAGGCAACCAAAGAGTTTTTTAAGGGAAAGAAGTGGAATGTTATGCAATGGCCAAGTCAATCACCTGACCTGAATCCGATTGAGCATGCATTTCACTTGCTGAAGACAAAACTGAAGGGAAAATGCCCCAAGTACAAGCAGGTACTGAAGACAGTTGCAGTAGAGGCCTGGCAGAGCATCACCAGGGATGAAACCCAGCGTCTGGTGATGTCTATACGTTCCAGACTTCAGGCTGTAATTGACTGCAAAGGATTTGCAACCAAGTATTAAAAAGTGAAAGTTTGATTTATGATTGATAATGTCATATTACTTTTGGTCCCTTAACAAGTGGGAGGCACATATGCAAACTATTGTAATTCCTACACCGTTCATCTGATTTGGATGTAAATACCCTCAAATTAAAGCTGACAGTCTGCAGTTAAAGCACATCTTGTTCGTTTCATTTCAAATCCATTGTGGTGGTGTATAGAGCCAAAAATGTTAGAATTGTGTCGATGTCCCAATATTTATGGACCTGACTGTATATCAGGTAACACAATGGAATATGGGAAATTAGGAGTCCATCAGTCTGCTAAGAGCCTGAGTCACACAACCACCTGGATTGTGGACGATGCCTGGGCAATCGTTTGTTTCATTGCCACAAAGATAAAGGTGATCAGGGTACTATCACAGAGCCGAATGCCTTCAATGGGCTGTTGCAAAAGAGCTTCCCAGGGGCACTTGCTTAGTTTAACATGAAGGATCATATCGTGCATACACATATCCAAAGATGTTTCACCTTGGGATACGTCCACCAGATGTGTTTCATATCACCCAGTTCTGGGCAGCCACGGAAACACATGGAAAGTTATAAGGGAAGACATTTGGAAATTCTGGCAAGAGTAAAGTTCCACCAAGATAATACTTTGAAAGAATTCTCAAGAGCTAGCACATTGTGGGAGCTTTTGAACAGTGCCACCCAGATGTTACTCCAGTCCCGGGGAGATAGGGTGCCATTGAGATTCCGCTCACATCTTGCACAATAGAGAGGGTTTGGCTAAAAGAGTTGTTCAAGACAGAGGAATAGAGCAGGGAAACCAGCTTGCATATGGAGGAATAGGATTCTTGAGTAAAATCAGCCATAGATGGAGCAATTTTCTTTCCTGCAACCGCAGTCAGTGTTGATGGGGAAATCCCTCCCCTGTTCACACAGTCATTGTGTTCCCATGTTCACACAACCATTGTGTTCACACAGACATTGTGTCCATATAGTGATTACTGCTAGCAGCTATAATAGTTGCTAGCAATAATTGCATGTAAAATCCGACAGGCTGATTGTACCCAAGTTGATCAATTGAACAACTTCGGTACACTCAGCCTGCCCATACATGGTCTAAATATCAGCTGGTCCCTGCTGAAACGGCTGAGGTGCGAACCGTCTATGGCCGGCTTTAGGATTCTGCCAGGTGGTGGAAGATATATTGGTTTCATATTATATGTTGATAGAACCTTAATTTTAGATTTTTTATTTTTTTTGCTGTAGTGCATTCTTTTTTTCAGGTTTTTTTTATTTTCCTTTGGTTCCAGAGCCATTCAGCAGCCATAGCTGATACAGCTTTCACAAGTGCCCTATTCATGCATGGCAATGTTTCTCAACCATTTTACAGGCAAGGCACCATTTAAAATTCTGCACAATCTCAAGGCACCCCATTTAAATGTAAAGAGCTAAATGAATATTCACCTCAGATGAACCCAGAATGCACCCTTGAGGAACCCAGAAGGCATGTATAAAATGAACTAAGTGATTTATGAAAATTTCCTGGTTTAAGAATTAAAGCTGGCAGCTCAAAGACCTGCCTGAACCACCAAGATGTTCAGTCCTGGGCAGGGGCGAACTGACAACTCATGGGGCCCCAGGGCAATAGGGGATCAAGGGGCCCCTGTGTCCTCGCACACACTCAAACCACACCCAAAAAAGCCTATGAAAGGTACCAGGGACATCTCATGGGGCCCCCTACTGACTCCGGGCCCTCGGGCAGTGCCCGAGTTCCCCAATGGTCAGTCCGCCCCTGGTCCTGGGTACAACATCTCACCAAAATATTTTTACAAACTCAAAAAGATTCACAACCCATGGGATATAGACTGCAAGCAGATGTGTAAATATAAGCTATCTCTAAATAGGTGGATGATTTTATTGTGAAGATGCCCAGATCTTTGGTTGCAGGGGGAAGTTTAGAGGACAGTCCTGAGTAGTTTTCTGTTGTGTAACTGAATAGTAGTGTTTTTTTTTTTTTTTTTTTTAATAACTGTATATTTCTAAAATGCAACATATTCAATCCTGCACTAGGAAAGGGCAATAGCAACATGAAAGTATCTCTATGAATGGTTGCTTTTGAGGTAATACATACAGTTTTTACAAAAGAATTGTTGATAGATAAGATTTTTTTAGTTTGAAAAGTATGTTTTGAATAAATTCTATTTCTCAGAAATTAGCAGTATATAATGATGATGACAGAATAACACTGTAAACATATAGATCTAATAAATTGATCCAGAATATATAGCCTATGACATTGAGGCTGGTACAGAGTTGCAACTCTCAACGAACTCTGCCAAATAAAACAATTAAATGCTTTTCAACAAACTGACTGGATTTTTCTCATGTCAAGGTCAAAACAGACTTTTGCAATTTAATCTAATAACAAGAAATATTTCTGTTTTAATGTATAGTTTGTCATGAACCGAAGTGTTCCTAGGTATCCTATTCATACTGAAATAATTTTAGGTATATGTATAAATCATTTGAGTTATGCTAAAACACATTGCATTGGCCAATTACCTTAAATAATCTTCTATATGTAATGAAAAGAGATATGAATGTCCTCAGCTCATAAAGACACAATCCTTTCATCAATGTTCCTCGTAGAGGTGCAATCCTTTCCGTGAGAAATTTTACATAAAAACAATAAACTAGATGTTCCACTTGATATGAGGTGAATGCGAGTAGATTCAATCACTTACTGATTAGAAAGAAGAAAGTATTCTTACCACAATTTCCACTTAATTCTCTAATGTGACCATCGCTAGGGACCAGCAAAAATTAGAGTTTTCTTTTCCTCAAAATTTCAGAGAAAATCTAGTGAGGTCAGCAAACGTTTGTCATTTTGGAGAAATGTACTGGTGTCAAATGGAAAGGAAAATGAAGGTAATTTTTATTGATTCTTTAAGAGTGCAAAAAACTTTAAATGGCTGTTGTTCTTGTGCCATAAAATGCCTCCTCATTTTTTATTAGTAAACCTTATCTGGAATCCCCTGTGTACTTTTAGGTAAATCTAGTGGTTGACAGGGGAGGACTGGGTAAACTGCTGTAGCCTGCTGTAAAATGCAGCCATCTTATCTTTCTATACAGCTCAATAGTATAGCTCTTTATATCTCCCTCTCCTGGTACATGTCCCCAATGCAATTGGGGATTGTGCAGAACAGTGTTGGCAGCTACTGCACATGCTCATTTTTCAGTGAGTTACTATGCTGAGTATTCCCTCCCTATCACATCTAAGCAGCCTGTGTGACTATAGAGCAGCCTTTTTTAACCAGGGTGCTTGAGCACCCTGGGGTGCCTTCAGGCTTCTTCAGGGGTGCCTTGGCAAAATGCCTACAAATTGACCACAAATTGTATACAAGCCAACGAATGGATGAAACCTACACAAAGCCACAGGTTTTCACCTACAGCCTTCCAGCCACCAACGTCCTAACATCTAATGATGTCATCAGTTGATAAGCAGGATGTTGGATGCTTGCACAGCATCCTTGTTTGACCCTCACCTGCTCTTCTCCATCAGCACATCACATTAGCTGAGTGAGGGAGAGAAGAGAAAAATGCTGGAATGCTAAGCAGTACCAGTGTGCAAAGGTATATTTGCTTTGGAAGAATAAATCACTTCTAATGTTGGGCGTCCAACGTGCACGGATGTTGCAGCATTTTGTAAAAATATTAGTTTAGTTTTTTTACATTTTGGAAATGGGTGCCTCAAGATTGTGCATAATTTTTTTTTTACAAATGATTTTTATTAAAGGATAGACAACAATAACAGAGTAACCTCTTGAGAATCAAAATGCCTCAAGAAAAAGGCACATAGGTAAGTAACAGTAGAGTAAGATACAGGCAGGGGCGGACTGACCATTTGGAAACTTGGGCACTGCCCGAGGGCCGGGGGTCAGTAGGGGGCCCCATGAGATGCCCCTGGTACCTTTTTCATAGGCTTTTTTGAGTTTGGGCAAGGACACAGGGGCCCTATGATCGCCTATTGCCCGGGGGGGCCCATGAGTTGTCAGTCCGCCCCTGGATACAGGCATAATAAGAGATACAAATACATACATGAATAAGGCAGTCAGTAAGAAATACAGGACAACCAAGCTGTTTACAAAAGTTCAAAGCATATCAAATTATATTAGACTATCAATCAGACAATAAATTCCGATGTGTTTTGCAACCATCCCATTTTGTGTTGAACAAGTGAATCTTATCTAGCAGTGTATAGTGAATACCTTCCATGAGCATAACCATTTCAACTTTCCGCAGAACAGAGGCCAAAGGAATCGTCGGTGACCTCCAATGAAGGGCAATGGCCTATAAAGATGAGACACAAATCGTGTGGATTAGCCTCATCTCATCGTCAGGAACACCCAAAATGAGAGCACCCAATAAGCAAATTTGCATAGACATAATTATCTGAGTTTCCGCCAAGGCAGAGGCCACCACCGAGATTCTATTCCATATCAAGGAGAGACTAGAACAAGCCCAGAACACACATACAAGGGTTCCAGTGAGGCTGCAGCTCCTAAAACAGAGGTGAGACATCCCTGGAAACATGACATAGTCTGGAGGAGATTGTGCATAATTTAAAAGGGTGCCTTGACTGAAAAAAGGTTGAGAAACAGTGCTATAGAGTCACCCTAGAGAGACATATACACAGTGGTAAATGACAGCCACTCACTCCCTCCTCCTCCATGCCTACTAACCAGAGAAACAAAATAGGAGTGGTGTATTATATATTGATTGATGGAGGCTTTACCTCTCTCTTATTCTAAGACACATACTGGAGGGATGTGGCACAGCCTGTGACTAGCAGAAATCCATCCACACCATGTTATTGCCAAAATATTATAAAGATTTTATTTCAAATATATATTTGTATGATGATTTAAAACAGTTTATAGATATTATTTATTTTTACTCTGTATCCCAAAGGCAGTTTTTTTTTATTTTGAAAATGTGACCAGCAGGAGAGAACTAGAAGCTTCTCCTGCTCATGTTTCCCTGCAGACAGGCTGGGAGAGAGCTGGGTCACGTGACAGCTGTATATCGATTAGGAAAAAGGTACTTATATGTTTTTCTTTAATTACAATAATTATATTGACATCATCCACATACAGAAATAGAAGGGACAATGTAAATTAAACTGTGTTTGTTTAATATCACTTTAAGCTTTGACAATAAAACTTGGAAGCTGAATGTTTTCTCTGCAGAGCTGCACCAGATTTTGCACTCTCCAGTTTTAGTACATCAAACCTAACATTTTCTGTTGCACATTCAGGTCTTAAAGACCAACCGAACTTTCAGGTTGAATCATCTAAATACAATCTAATGATATAAAAAAAAAAAGGTGTGTAAAAAACATTTAGTTCATTTTCTTTAAAAAGCAGCCATAGCCTGAGCAGATATGGCTATTCACTGTCAGTAGCTGCAGAGAAGAACCATTACTCTCAGTGTGGAAGTAGTGATCTCTCTGCAGAGGTCTGACACATCCCCTGAAATACAGTTGCAAGAAAAAGTATGTGAACCCCTTGGGATTACATGGAGTTTTGCATGAATTGGGCATAAAATGTGCTCTGAACGTCATCTAAGTCACAACAATAGAAGAACACAGTCTGCTGAACATAATACTACACAAACATTAGATGTTGCCATGGTTTAATTGCACATAACATGTAAACATTCACAGTGCAGGGAGGAAAAAGTATGTGAACCTTTGGCCTTAATAACTGGTTGACCCTCCTTTGGCAGCAATAACCTCAACCAAACGTTTCCTGTAGTTGCAGATCAGACCTGCACAATGATCTGGAGTCATTTTGGACCACTCCTCTTCACAAAACTGTTTCAGTGTAGAATATTCTTGGGATGTCTGGTGTGAATCGCTCTCTTAAGGTCATGCCACAGCATTTCAATGGGGTTGAGGTCAGGACTCTGACTGGGCCACTCCAGAAGGCGTATTCTGTGCTGTTGCAGCCATTGTTTTGTTGAATTACTTGTATGCTTTGGGTCATTGTCCTGTTGCATCACCCATCCTCTGCGGAGCTTCAGTTGGCGGACAGATGGTCGTACGTTTTCCTGCAAAATGTCTTGATAAACTCTGGAATTCATTTTCCCATCAATGACAACAATGCGTCCAGGCCCTGAGGCAGCAAAGCAGCCCCAAACCATGATGCTCCCTCCGCCATGTTTCACAGTGGGGATGAGGTTTTGATGTTGGTGTGCTGTGCCTTTTTTTCTCCAAACATAGTGTTGTGTGTTCTTCCCAAACAACTCAATCTTGGTTTCATCTGTCCACAGTATATTTTGCCAGTAGTGCTGTGGAACATCCAGGTGCTCTTTTGCAAACTTCAAACGTGCTGCAATATTCTTTTTGGACAGCAATGGCTTCCTCCGTGGTGTCCTCCCATGTACTCCATTCTTGTTTAATGTTTTCCTTATTGTAGATGTGTCAACAAAAATGTTAGCATGTGCCAGAGATTTCTGTAGGTCTTTAGCTGACACTCTGGGATTCTTCTTTACCTCATGCAGCATTCTGCGCTGTGCTCTTGCAGTCATTTTTACAGGACGACCACGCCTAGGGAGAGTAGCAACAGTGCTAAACTTTCTCCATTTGTAGACAGTCTGTCTTACCGTGGACACATGAACATCAAGGCTTTTGGAGATACTTTTGTAACCCTTTCCAGCTTCATGCAAGTCAACAATTCTTGATCGTAGGTCTTCTGAGAGTTATTTTCTGCGAGGCATGGTTCACATCAGACAGTGCTTCTTGAAACCAGTAAACCCAAAACAGGTGTGTGTTTTTTAAGGGCAGGTCAGCTGTCAGCAACACATCCAATATCATCACACTGATTGGAGTCAAGGTTGGCTCACTCCTGGCTCCAATTAGCTCTGGGAGAAGTCATTAAGTTAGGGCCTCACATACTTTTTCCTCCCTGCACTGTGAATGTTTACATGTTATGTGCAATTAAAACCATGGCAACATGTAATGTTTGTGTAGTATTATGTTCAGCAGACTGTGTTCTTCTATTGTTGTGACTTAGATGACGTTCAGAGCACATTTTATGCCCAATTCATGCAAAACTCCACGTAATCCCAAGGGGTTCACATACTTTTTCTTGCAACTGTATGTAAAGTAAATTTGCGCATTTGCAGCCAAATTGAGATAATACCCACATTCTCATTCACATAGTCTAACTTAGAAAAATGGTAAAATGTTGTTGCTTAGCTTTTTACTTGCTTTTACATATATATATTGTATATAGTGGGAGATTCTCAAATTTCACTGCACAAGTGGAACTCAGTACCAGCGTATTTTATCCCCTTCATTACCATCCATGAGTGGACCACCCATCCCCATCCAGCTGCAGCAGCTGCTTGTATGTCAGGAGAACGGGATCCTGAAAGGTTCCTGAGAGAAATGGATTGCTGCATAGTACTGGCCAGTGTTTGCGCAGGATGAGTATCAGATAAGATAGAAAGTGAAGGATAGTGTGATGGACGCAAGATCGCTGCCACCAATATGTGACGATCCCACGATCGCTCTCACCAATACTGGCCAATCTGAAACCGTGATGTCACGTGCGTAACAATGCCACACCCAGCTGCATCCTGCACAACGATTTTCCAGCTAAGTGGACCACAATCTATGTACCGGCAGCCTGAGTGATTGTTACTGGGTCAGATTAATTACGCAATTAACCCTTCATACTGCCACCACCTCCTTTTTGGACAAAGAAAGAGGAAACTCGGCTATACCAGCAATAACACTATAATGATTGAGATAATTGTCTGCCTAACACGGTCACCACAGGCCAGTTATACAGAGGGTTAAACAAACACAGTAGCGCTCTTTTTAGAGGCAGGAATTCGTAAATTGCAATAAGAGCTATAGAAACAGTTCAACACTTTCAAAAGGAAAGATTTATTACTGAAAGTCAAAAAGGGGTGCAATAAAAATATTTACAGAAAAAAGATGTAACCAATATATATATATATAAATATACAGAGAACAACAGCAGAGGAAAGAGATAACAGAGAGAGGTTAAAGAGTTAAAGTACTTGCCAAAGTCCTGGGTTAGCAGATCACGTTTCAGAGCGAAAGGGTACGGGTCTCCCCAGGTGGTATTGATGTTAAATGGGAGAATTATTCAACTTACTTTCTTAGGCCTGACAACCCAATCTGTAGTTCCCTAGCAGGGGGTGTCTCTGAAGTCAAGGTCCAATGCCCCGTTTAGGGAGGGATCGTCGGGGCGGATACCTAAACTAGAGCCAAAATCTCTCGTAGTTCATATTTTGGCTCATAACTTTCCATATGCATAAGTGACATTCCACCCGCCGGTAGATTATTATGCAGACACGTCTGAGGATTGATTAGATATTAAATATGAAATTATACACTGCATGGTTTACAAGATCTACTTTTCTGCTTTCCTATGTATTCCACAGAGAGTGACCTATCAAAATGTTCGTCTCCTCTTGGCCAATCTGACGATATGCCTGGTTTTTATGTAAGTCTCTCATATTCCAAGATAGGAGACATAAGGGAAAATGGATTTTTAAAAAGGTTATCTGGTTCAATGTCTTTTGAACTCCTGGGAAGGCTGCGTTATCTTTTTACGAGGTGTTAAATGGCACAGGTTCTTTGGACAGTGAGGCCCCAGCTCCCTTGGGGTTTTATAGCACGGAGCCCCCTGCTGGGCTCTGGCCTCCTGTGACACTCCTAACACATACACTCTGGCCAAATGTCACTGTGCCTCTCAGAGAGGGGGGGGGAGAATGAGGGGAGAACTCCTAACAAAATGGAGGGCCGTGCCTGCCTCTGGTGCGCACGTTCGCGACAGATAGTACCACTGGAATACATAAAATTTCTTGTTTAAAGATTTTTTTTATTTTTATTTATTTCAGGTACTTATATAGCGCTGTCAATTTATGCAGCGCTTTACATATATATTGTACATTCACATCAGTCCCTAACCCTCAAGGGGTGTACAATCTAAGGTCCCTAACTCACATTCATATACAAGGGCCAATTTAGACAGGATCCAATTAACCTACCAGCATGTCTTTGGAGTGTGGGAGGAAACCGGAGTACCCGGAGGAAACCCACGCAGGCACAGGAAGAACATGCAAACTCCAGGCAGGAGGCGCTGTGGCTGGAATTCAAACCAACAACCCTAGTACTGCTAGGCGGAAGTGCTAACCATTTAGCCACTGTGCTGCCGATGTTTTATTCTTATTCTCCAAATTCTTAAAAATATGTTTTGATTCCATGTTGTTTTTGCAAACCTTTAATAAACAAAATAAAAAGAAATTAGTTGTTTAGGCTTAAATTTGAGAAGGAAAATCCTGTCACAGTTTTTAACCCTTTTGGCTGCCTCAGTAAATATTTGGGAACATTCAGAAAGCTTGTGACATTTCTTGGACCTTAGATTCAAATTGTTCATTCATGTTGGTATGGCATATTGCCCTAATGAATTGACTGTAGGGGAGACCCTTTTTGAGAGGTACTGGATGAAAGCTCTCTATAGATAGGTAGTTTTTGCTGTTTGTGGGTTTGCAAAAACATTGGCAAAAAGAGACGTCATGGACTTTTACATCTGCATTAAAAAATGAATTGGAGTGGAACTACATTCCAGGGAGAAAGAAATGTTTGGAAAATAATGGTTCAAATTGGAAAAGAATGTATTTAGGTCCACCTGCGTCACTTGTCATATGACAAAAATGGCAGCAATGTATCTTAGCCACAGCAGAATTTGTTGAAGGTATATCAGATGATTATGGACATATGTCTTTTCAAAGTCAACCATGAGCATGTTAGCAAAACTGGAAGCAATGTTCAAGCTCATCACAGTCCTTTGTTTGAAAATAGCAAGGCCCATAAAAAAAGGAATTATTTGTGAGCACAATGTGGAGAATCTGCAATAAAAGTTTCTGAATGTTTGATTGTAAATCTATATCAGCGTTGACATCATGAATATCCCTAATGCGTGCAGAGTGTGGGATGGAAGAGTAGACGCTAGTAACATCCAAGGTACAAAGAATGCAGTCAGTGGGCAACCTGCCCACACTCTGAAGGCAGTTTAGGAAATCTGTTGTGCCCTGCAAATAGGGGGGCATGCTCATCACTTAGGTTGTAATTCCAGGTAAAGGAACACTGCAAGGTTTTGGAACACAGAATCAGTACCAGCAACTATGGGACAGCATACATTATGCATCTGATTTCCTAACTACTTATCGTTTTTTGGAGGCTCTGAAGTGCCAGGGGAGTAGAGACACCCATACCCTGGCTGTAATCTGGTGCTGACTGTAATTAGGCATGGGCTCAGGCACTGGCTGTAATCTGGTGCTGAATGTAAACAGGTGAGAAACTGCAGGTGTATTGGAGTACTTTGATTAGGTATATTGGGCTGTCAGGGATCTCCTCGATCCCTGCCTCGATGGTCCCGGCGCAGGCGCAGTGCGCCGCCCTGTGCAGGGACACGGGCACTAGGTCCGGGCCGGCCACGGCGTTCGAGTTCGCGCATGCGCAGTAGAAGCCGCGGCCGCCCGCTGGGCACCAATGGCAGCGCAGGGCGGGATATTTAAATGGCCCTGAGCTGTCATTCAGTGCCTTCTGGTCTTTCCTGCATCCTGTGAATCTGCGAACCTGTGCCCTGTAAGTTATTGACCCGCATTGTACCTGACCTTGCTAATTTCTCCTGTCCTGACCCTTGCTTTGCCTGACCTCTCTCCTGGATGCCCCCTATTGGATTTGACCTGCTGTTGCTGACGTGGCGTGTGACCCGACCATTCTCTGCCCGCTGCCTTGTACCTTACCGTCCTCTCTGTTACCAACCCGGCCTGTCTGACCTTGCTCATCCATCCATCCATCCGTCCATCCCTCGCAGTGGGGTCTTCTGACCTCCTCATATCAGACTCTTTCCCGTGGGAGCCCTTGGCGCATACCACTACCACTGACGGACGTACCCAGTAGCCACGACCTGGTCTCGGGGGGCTCCAAGTCCATCCCCACCATCAGGGGCTCTGGTGAACAAGCACCCTGGGACTTAGATTCCGTGCGCTGGGGACGCCTATTCAGTGGAGTGCTAGTGGTACCGCCGGGCGGTCCCTTACATGGGCACTGTGACTGGGAGTATTGGGGCACTATATCATGTAAGGATTAAGATTTTTAAACTAAAACACGGCTGGCTGCAATGAGCAGCCAGATTTCCTCTAACCCACTCTCACAGCTCTGGGCATGTGACAAGAACAGAGAGTTGGCTACACTTCCCAGCCAGTGTTTACACTTGTAATCATTGTGATTGATCACAGTGATCACAAGGTACAGAGTCATTTGCAATAGCTGGGTAATTTCTTCCTGTGATTAGAACTTGTCCATTGATAAGTTTACAGATACAGTTGTGATCACTGTGATTGGTTACCACAATCATGTGGTACGGAATCATTCATATTGGCCCTGTACCTTTTCCCTGTAACCACTACTGTCCAATCATAGAACTGCGAGTGCATGCATGCCCAGGAACACATTTCTGGTACGGCCACTCAGAACAGAAAGCTCACCAACTGTCCATTTATCTACAATGGCCTAAAGTGGTTAGGCTTCCTGCTAATTTAAGAGCTCCAACATTGACTCAGCAGGTATTGTGTCAGACTTCTGCAGAGAGACTATTGCTTCCACACAGAGAACAAGGGTCCTATTCTAAAGCAGGTTGGCAGGACATAGGCCTTTTTAATTAGGCTGTGGCTGCTTTCTAAGGAAAACAAACTGCAAGACTGTGAGCACCATTCCATTTAATGCACCTGGAATGTATTTAGCTAATTTAAACTAAAGGTTCAATTGACCTTTTCATTTTCTAGAAAATAATTGCTAGTTCAGGAACTAGCAATTCAGAACTTCAGAAACTAGCTGGGTCAGCAACGGGAGTTCAGTCAGCATAAGCTGAAACACAGGCCACGGGGGAAGCTGGATATTAGCCTGACTTCTTCTGTGTGCTGGTCCATGTACATGAGCATTGGCTGCACGGGAATGAGCATTGGTTGTAGCAATAGCTGCGCAAGTATTGGTCCTTTGACACTTGGTTGGAAAAAATCGCCAGGTATAATTTTAACCCTTTTGCACAAGGGTGAAACAAATGTTAATGCCTAAACACAATTTTGCAACTTTGACATGTGTTAGTACAACTATACGTAACATCACAACTACTTTATGCATCCAGGTGGATTATACCTTGGTTTTTTTTTCGGGACAAATTTGGCTTTCATCTGGTGGTAAATGGTAATGGATATCTCCTTATTTTATTTATCAAAGGAAAACTGGCACAAAATAGTAAAAAATGTTTTTTTTTAAATATAGCTGTATATTTCTTGTTACTACCATAACTAGAGATGAGCGAATCGAAGTAGGCGAAGTGGAATTCGTTTCGAATATTAGGAAAATTTCAGACTTCGGATGCGCGAATCGAAATTTTTCCTAAAATGGCGGCGACATGTGCGGCGACGGAGCGGGGATGTCTGGGAAGGCGCGCAGACAAGGCGCGCTGACCCATAATGCATTCATTCATGACATGTGATCGCATTAGCCAATCAGCAGTCAGCCAGCCAGCACAGTGTAATGGTCGAGCTATAAATGGCGGCCATTTTAGAATTCTCCATTTGCCTCCAGTCATTCAACAGAGGCAGACCTGGCTGTATGCAGGGAGAGAGTTAGGGACAGAGAAACGTTACTTAGGGACACAGAAACGTTAGTTAGGGCCACAGAATCGTTACTTAGGGCCATAGAAACGTTACATAGGGCCACAGAAACGTTTACTTAGGGCCACAGAATCGTTAGTTAGGGCCACAGAAACGTTACTTAGGGACACAGAATTGTTACTCAGGGACAGACAGAATTGTTACTGAGGGATACAGAATTGTTACTGAGGGCCACAGAATCGTTACTTAGGGCCACAGAAACGTTACTTAGGGCGACAGAATTGTTACTTAGGGACAGACACAGAATTGTTACTGAGGGACACAGATTTGTTACTGAGGGCCACAGAATCGTTACTTAGGGCCACAGAATTGTTACTTAGGGACAGACACAGAATTGTTACTGAGGGACACAGATTTGTTACTGAGGGCCACAGAATCGTTACTTAGGGCCACAGAAACGTTACTTAGGGACAGACACAGAATTGTTACTGAGGGCCACAGAATCGTTACTTAGGGCCACAGAATCGTTACTTAGGGACAGACACAGAATTGTTAGTGAGGGACACAGATTTGTTACTGAGGGCCACAGAATCGTTACTTAGGGCCACAGAAACGTTACTTAGGGCCACAGAATTGTTACTTAGGGACAGACACAGAATTGTTATTGAGGGACACAGAATTGTTACTGAGGGCCACAGAACCGTTACTTAGGGCCACAGAAACGTTACTTAGGGCCACAGAATTGTTACTTAGGGACAGACACAGAATTGTTACTGAGGGACACAGATTTGTTACTGAGGGCCACAGAATCGTTACTTAGGGCCACAGAATTGTTACTTAGGGCCACAGAATCGTTACTTAGGGCCACAGAAACGTTACTTAGGGCCACAGAAACGTTACTTAGGGCCACAGAATTGTTACTTAGGGACAGACACAGAATTGTTATTGAGGGACACAGAATTGTTACTAAGGGCCACAGAAACGTTACTTAGGGCCACAGAAACGTTACTTAGGGCCACAGAATCGTTACTTAGGGCCACAGAAACGTTACTTAGGGCCACAGAAACGTTACTTAGGGACACAGAATTGTTACTCAGGGACAGACAGAATTGTTACTGAGGGATACAGAATTGTTACTGAGGGCCACAGAATCGTTACTTAGGGCCACAGAAACGTTACTTAGGGCCACAGAATTGTTACTCAGGGACAGACAGAATTGTTACTGAGGGATACAGAATTGTTACTGAGGGCCACAGAATCGTTACTTAGGGCCATAGAAACGTTACTTAGGGCCACAGAATTGTTACTTAGGGACAGACACAGAATTGTTATTGAGGGACACAGAATTGTTACTGAGGGCCACAGAACCGTTACTTAGGGGAACAGAACCGTTACTTAGGGCCACAGAAACGTTACTTAGGGACGGACACAGAATTGTTACTGAGGGACACAGATTTGTTACTGAGGGCCACAGAAACGTTACTTAGGGTCACAGAAACGTTACTTAGGGCCACAGAAACTTTACTTAGGGCCACAGAATTGTTACTTAGGGACAGACACAGAATTGTTACTGAGGGATACAGAATTGTTACTGAGGGACATAGAACCGTTACTTAGGGCCACAGAAACGTTACTTAGGGCCACAGAAACGTTACTTAGGGCCACAGAATCGTTACTTAGGGCCACAGAAACGTTACTTAGGGCCACAGAAACGTTACTTAGGGCCACAGAATTGTTACTCAGGGACAGACACAGAATTGTTACTCAGGGACAGACACAGAATTGTTACTCAGGGACACAGAATTGTTACTGAGGGACACAGAATTGTTACTGAGGGACACAGAATTGTTACTCAGGGACACAGAATTGTTACTGAGGGACACAGAATTGTTACTGAGGGACACAGAATTGTTACTGAGGGACACAGAATTGTTACTCAGGGACAGACACAGAATTGTTACTCAGGGACAGACACAGAATTGTTACTGAGGGACACAGAATTGTTACTGAGGGCCACAGAACTGTTACTTAGGGCCACAGAAACGTTACTCAGGGACACAGAATTGTTACTCAGGGACAGACACAGAATTGTTACTCAGGGACAGACACAGAATTGTTACTGAGGGACACAGAATTGTTACTGAGGGACACAGAATTGTTACTGAGGGCCACAGAACTGTTACTTAGGGCCACAGAAACGTTACTCAGGGACACAGAATTGTTAATCAGGGACAGACACAGAATTCTTACTCAGGGACAGACACAGAGTTGTTACTCAGGGACACAGAATTGTTACTGAGGGACACAGAATTGTTACTGAGGGCCACAGAATCGTTACTTAGGGCCACAGAAACGTTACTTAGGGCCACAGAAACGTTACTTAGGGCAACAGAAACGTTACTTAGGGACACAGAATTGTTACTCAGGGACAGACACAGAATTGTTACTCAGGGACAGACACAGAATTGTTACTGAGGGACACAGAATTGTTACTGAGGGACACAGAATTGTTACTCAGGGACACAGAATTGTTACTGAGGGACACAGAATTGTTACTGAGGGACACAGAATTGTTACTCAGGGACAGACACAGAATTGTTACTCAGGGACAGACACAGAATTGTTACTGAGGGACACAGAATTGTTACTGAGGGCCACAGAACTGTTACTTAGGGCCACAGAAACGTTACTCAGGGACACAGAATTGTTACTCAGGGACAGACACAGAATTGTTACTCAGGGACAGACACAGAATTGTTACTGAGGGACACAGAATTGTTACTGAGGGACACAGAATTGTTACTGAGGGACACAGAGCTGTTACTTAGGGCCACAGAAACGTTACTCAGGGACACAGAATTGTTAATCAGGGACAGACACAGAATTCTTACTCAGGGACAGACACAGAATTGTTACTCAGGGACACAGAATTGTTACTGAGGGACACAGAATTGTTACTGAGGGCCACAGAATCATTACTTAGGGCCACAGAAACGTTACTTAGGGCCACAGAAACGTTACTTAGGGCAACAGAAACATTACTTAGGGACACAGAATTGTTACTCAGGGACAGACACAGAATTCTTACTCAGGGACAGACACAGAATTGTTACTCAGGGACACAGAATTGTTACTCAGGGACACAGAATTGTTACTGAGGGACACAGAATTGTTACTGAGGGACACAGAATTGTTACTCAGGGACACAGAATTGTTACTCAGGGACAGACACAGAATTGTTACTGAGGGACACAGAATTGTTACTGAGGGACACAGAATTGTTACTGAGGGCCACAGAACTGTTACTTAGGGCCACAGAAACATTACTCAGGGACACAGAATTGTTACTCAGGGACAGACACAGAATTGTTACTCAGGGACACAGAATCGTTGAATTAAAGAGTATGTCAGACAACATGCAGAGGAGTGGCAGAGGAGGCAATGTTTTAGGAGCGAGCAGACGTGGCAGCAGAGGAAGGGGTCGAGGCAGCACTATTCGCAGCCAGAGGCCAGTGCTCCCGGTGTCATCCAGTACAGTGAGGAAGAGCTAACAGAGGGCGGTCAGGAACGGGGGGAGACATCCGCCTCTTCAGCAGCCAGGCGAAGAAGTAGTGGCGAGGAGAGTGGCTCGGTAGCCGGTCTAGAGACAGGTCTGTCTCCTGACCCACACGCAGCCGAGGGGGCTAGTAGTGAGGAGGAGACCCTAATTGATGATGATGAGGCTGATCGCACTTGGCAGCCTCGTCGTCATCAGGCTATTGCTTCCGCATCATCAGGAGAAGAGGGTGGCAGCTTGGCAGCGAGCAAAACAGTCGGTGGGTTGTCTCCATCGCCACACTCTGCCATGTGCCACTTTCAGGTCTCCTCACACACTGCTGGTGTGTTCCATTTTTTGTCATAGGGTGCTGGCAGATACGGGCCTCCCATAGCTGCTGCCAGGCCCCTAATCTGCCATGGGCCCCTGTACCGCCTCCTCATGCTGCTGCCAGGTCCACAGTGTCTCATGCCATGTGCCACTTTCAGGTCTCCTCACACTGCTGGTGTGTTCCATTTTTTGTCATAGGGTGCTGGCAGATTACGGGCCTCCCATAGCTGCTGCCAGGCCCCTAATCTGCCATGGGCCCCTATACCGCCTCCTCATGCTGCTGCGAAGTCCAGAGTCTCTCATGGGTCCCTGTACGGCCTTCCATTGCTGCTGTCTCCATCGCCACACTCTGCCATGTGCCACTTTCAGGTCTCCTCACACACTGCTGGTGTGTTCAATTTTTTGACATAGGGTGCTGGCAGATTACGGGCCTCCCATAGCTGCTGCCAGGCCCCTAATCTGCCATGGGCCCCTATACCGCCTCCTCATGCTGCTGCCAGGTCCAGGCGAACGTAGTCACACAGGGGAGGAACTTCTCAGTGTAATGAACAGAGAAATCGACAGATGGCTGTCTCCGCGCAAACTGAAAATCGGAACCATGTTGACCGACAACGGAAAGAACATGGTGTCTGCTCTGCATCAAGGAAGGTTGTGCCATGCGCCATGCATGGCTCACGTGTTCAATCTGGTTGTCAAGCGGTTCCTAAAATCCACCATCCCACTGCAAGACATCCTTAAAATGTCACGTAAACCTTGCATGCATTTCAGCCATTCCTACACCGCAAAGCACACCCTCCTTGAGCTGCAGCGGCAGAACGGAATTCCACAGCATCGCCTGATCTGCGACGTTGCAACAAGGTGGAATTCAACCCTACACATGGTAGACCGCCTTTACGAACAGCGAAAGACCATCAGTTATTTCATGATGTTACAAGCGGATAAAGGTACTCCCCTGTGTAACTTCGATGTCAGCCATTGGCAGCTCATGCGTGACACCTGCCGCTTGCTCAGGCCCTTTGAGGAGGCCACGCTATTCGTGAGTCGGCAGGACTATGGGATGAATGACGTCATTCCTCTGTTGCACGTCCTGGAACAAATGCTGTTAACAATGGCTGGTCAGGGTGCGGTAGACGTGGCGCACAGATCTCAACGCCACATGACCCCTGTGGGGGCAGGACAGGAAGAAGAGGAGGAGGTAGAGGAGGACATTTGTGCTCAGGAATTATTGAGTGAAATGGGTGGTTTTTCCACTCAGCGGACAGGAGTGGAGGAGCAGGAGCATCTGGTAGAGGAGGAGGAGACAGAGGACCCAGACGCACCGTGGCAGTATGCTGTGGAGATGGAGTCAGGGAGTCCCTCGCATTCCTTGGCACAAATGGCCCATAGCATGCTCGGTTGCTTGCGTAGCGACAGCGGAATAAGAACCATCAGACAGAGGGATGACTTTTGGCTGTCCACCTTGTTGGACCCTCGCTACCGTTCAAAAATGGTGGCCTTTTTCACACCTGCTGAGAGGGAGGCCAAAATAACGTACTATAAAAACCACCTATGTAGTCAGTTGGTCTCTGCCTTTGTGCGCCAACGTCCATCCTCAGACACTGTGGGCCCTGTGCGCTCGCGTTCCGCTGCCATGGCAGCAAAGGAGGGGTGGGGTGGTAGGAGCAGTGGCAGCTCCACCAGCACGGCTGACTCAGTCTGCAGTCGATGATGAGTAGCTTTCTTCACCAGCGCAGTGAGGAAACTACTAACCAGCCGCAGCAGCAGCAGCATCAGGTGGACCTGGAGCAGGACCTCAAACAACAGGCTTGGGCCTACTTGGACAGCACCCTGCCAACCGAGGTAGACAATCCCCTTGACTACTGGGCAACGAAACTTGACCTTTGGCCCCAACTAGCTGAATTTGCCCTTGAAAGGCTGTCATGCCCGGCCAGTAGCGTGGCATCGGAGCGCGTGTTTAGTGCGGCAGGAGGTATTGTAACTCCGCGGAGGACACGACTGTCCACCCAAAGTGTGGAGAGACTCACGTTTGTGAAAATGAATCAGGCGTGGATTAGTCTGGATTTCAAACCACCAGTTCCTGACACAACTGACTAAATCCGCCATGAATCATGCCCCTGCCATGTGCCACTTTCAGGTCTCCTCACACTGCTGGTGGGTTCCATTTTTTGTCATAGGGTGCTGGCAGATTACGGGCCTCCCATAGCTGCTGCCAGGCCCCTAATCTGCCATGGGCCCCCGTACCGACTCCTCATGCTGCTGCCAGGCCCGTAATCTGTCATGGGCCCCTGTTGTCGCTTGTTGGCATATTCCGCTCGTTCAGATGCTCCTTCTCCTGCTACTCCTCTTCACGGATTCCGTCAGCAGTCTTTCTTGGAATCCGTTTCCAAGAGACAACAGTTTGCGAGCACGCACCCGACGGTGCAGAAGCTGAACGTCCTCCTGTCCAAGTTGCTGCTGCCAGGCTCGTAATCTGTCATGCGCCCCTGTACCGCCTCCTCATGCTGCTGCCAGGTCCAGAGTGTGTCATGGGCCCCCGTACCGACTCCTCATGCTGCTGCCAGGCCCGTAATCTGTCATGGGCCCCTGTACCGCCTCCCCATGCTGCTGCCAGGTCCAGAGTGTGTCATGGGTCCCTGTACGGCCTCCCATTGCTGCTGCCAGGCCCGTAATCTGCCATGGGCCCCCGTACCAACTCCTCATGCTGCTGCCAGGCCCGTAATCTGTCATGGGCCCCTGTACCGCCTCCTCATGCTGCTGCCAGGTCCAGAGTGTGTCATGGGTCCCTGTACGGCCTCCCATTGCTGCTGTCTCCATCGCCACACTCTGCCATGTGCCACTTTCAGGTCTCCTCACACTGCTGGTGGTTTCCATTTTTGTCATAGGGTGCTGTATGGCCTCCCATTGCTGCTGCCTCCACCTCCACACTGTGGCTCCACACTCTGGTTTTGGCCCCGTGACTGCCCAAATGAGTGAAGTGTGCGGTGATTCTAAGATCGACGGCACTCATCTGCATGTCATACTGACTGTCAGTATTATTTCTCTTCCCCAGCAGACTCCAAGGGCATTTAAATTAAAGGTACAGTGTTCTGCACTAATATAAAGTCTCTCTGAAGCCTAGAAACACCCTTTTATAAGTTAAATTCGCAGCGAATATATTCGACTCAAATCGAAATTTTTCCACGAATTCGCCGAATCAGTCGAATCGAATTTTTGAATACTTCTCTCATCTCTAACCATAACCTACCACCAAAGAACAACCGAAAACAAATTCTCCTGCTCCTGATGTATGCAGCAATACTTTATATGTTTGTACCTGTAGTATGGGCCAGAAACAATAGTGGGCATTTTGCTTTTTATTCTACAAAAAAACCACACTGACACTGACTGACACTGATAATAATGTAACAATTGAAAAAAATCTGCCCAAAATATACTGACCATGACCTTTTGAGCCTGCCCTTGATCTTTGACCCTTACACTAATCCTGGCACTGACCTAGATCAAGCATTGATCTAGGTATTTTGTCTTTATTTATTTACACACACAATGTACATTGTATCTTTCCTCTACATTCAGAGAGAAAGAAGCAGAGGGGCTGGATTCACAGTGGCTGATCACTGTGATAGCCAATTAGAGACTATCACAGCAATCTGGTGACCCGGAAACTGGGGTTCTGGGTCCCGATCATAGTATGGGACTCAGGGCTCCCAGTGAGATCTGTCTGTCTCTGTGCTGGGAGTACGCTGTGCGGTGTGCTCCCAGCAGAATGGTATGTATATATGCAGCCAAGTCCAGTGGGGCCATATATATGCTTCCGTTCAGCGCCAAGGGGTTAATGAAAGCTGGAGATTTTAAAAAGTTGAAAATTACTCTTGAACTAAATTTAACATGTTAGTTTTTTTGAGCAGTGTATACAGTATATATACACACACACACATATATACTGAGGTGTGGACATTTAAAAAAAAAAAACTACTTGTCCAGGGACTAAATCTGGGTCCAAATCTACTTGTCTTGAAAAAATTGTTTTAACCAAAATCGTATTTAAACACCCCAAACATATATTTTCTTAAAGCACATTAGAGAATAAAATAGTGGTACTTCCAATTTATGTCACACAATATTACCTCAAAGGTCTAGGAAACACAAAATTTCAGTAAAAAATGCACTTAATTTACTCTTTTTCTTTTGGAAAAAAAGAAAAGAGGAGGTTGCATAGTTTCACGTGTGTTCGTGAAATGGGGACAAACTTTAGTACCCTATATGTTCTATAGGTGATACTTTTAAAGCCCCTTATAGGTCACCAGTTTAATGTCACAGAGAAGGTCTGGTGCTAGAATTTTTGCTCTCATTCTGGCATGCGTGGCAATATGTAACATGTGTTTTGCAATCTAAGTTTTCATGCGTAGGTGCCCCGACATGTGTTTTTACGTTTGTATGTGCGTATATATGGGGGTGGGGGCAGGGGCGTATTTACCACAAGGCAAACAAGGCATTTGCCTATGGCGGCATTTTTAGGGGGGCAGCGCTGACCCCTGAAAGAAGGGATGGAAGAAGAGACACACGCAGCATGGGGACCATTTGGGATCTGAGAGAGGCCGTGGGCTTCTTGATGGTGTATACAGAGCCTGACTCTTGTTCCTGGGGATGTCCAGAACTGTAAAGGTGAGTGTCTATCTCTTGCCAGGGTGGGGGTGGGGGGTTGCCAGTGTAAGGGGGGCGGTGGTAGTGGAAGACTCACTCGGGTGGAGTGTTGTTGGTCAATGTCAGGCTTCCTTCATCTTCATGGGGGAGGGGGGTGAGTGTCAGGGTCTCTCCATGGTGGTGGTGGGGAGGAGAGATGATTTTTGTGTTGCCTAGGGCAGCACGAAACCTAAATACACCACTGGGTGGGGCCCTCAACATACAAAGCAGTGTGCTTACAGTGTAAAGCACACACACAGCACACAGTGAAACTGCACACAGCACACAGTTAACCCTTTGATCACCATACATATTAACCAGTGTCATATGCCCAGTGTCATTAGTACAGTGTCAGTGCTTTTTATTAGCACTGATCATTGTATTGGTGTCACTGGGGATGTCAGTGACAGTCAGTTCCCCCCAGTGTCAGAATGCCAGCCGCAGTCCCGCTATAAGTCACTGATCACTGCCATTACTAAAATAAAAAAAAGAAAAATTCCAGCATATATACTGCCATTTATAGATGCTGTAACTTTCACGTAAACCAATTAATTTACACGTATTGGGATTTTTTTTAGCAAAGACATGTCGCAGAATACATTTTGGCCAAAATTTATGACGAAATTTGATTTTTTAAATTTTTTTACTGGACATGTTTAATAGCATAAAGTAAAAAATATTTTTTCACAAAATTGGCAGACTTTTTTTTTTTATAGAGCAATCAAATACCACCGAAAGAAGAGCTCTATTTTTGTAAAAAGTAGGAAGCCAAACACAGATATGCCCACTGCTTTATTACAGAACCCTTCCAATGTAGCAGCCATTTCTAGAAGTTCAAATTCTAGATATATATGTACATCAGGCATAACACTTAATCGTAACGTGAAAAAGAACTGGACCCTTAAAAAGTAAATCATTAGAGCTATGCAACTATAAAATGATAAAACATTGATCTAAAAGCTGTCAAAACCACATCTCATTCTATAAATACAGGACAATATACTGTGTAATAAAAATAATAAAAAACACAGAATGATGCATGTAGAGAAAAATATTTAAATCATAGGAGGTCAACCATTGAGACCATAAAACTATTAGACTTGACAGCAGCAGAATAAAAAATAAAGGATACATAACTATACGAATTACCTCTAGCCTAAAGCACACCAAGTGCATTCTTATGATGGTGGATGATGGATAAAAACAACAACACTGTAAAAAAAAGTATTTTGGCTAATCTAACTAGATACAGTATATTCAAATGAGATACAATTGTTGGTATAGATACAAAAACTGGAATGTTACAATCAGATTCTCTATTCCAGTAATGACAATATACCCAGTGTGATGGATGAAAAACACATACTTTGTGCTACAGGGTGGCAGGGATGCGCAAAATCACATATATATATAGGTGATATTGCATTTCCGGATAAGGTGTGTGTGTGCGTCCTACCCACTCCGCCATTGGCGGCCTCAGTGTTCAATCACAGGGTCCCGACCAGTGATTCCCCATCGGTACCCGGCACTCACTGAGTATTACGGACGGGGGAGAAATCTGTATGTAAACAATACAGATCTCTCTCCTGTCAGCTCCTGCACACTGCTTTGTATGGCTCTGCATAGCACAGCCATGCAAAGCAGTGTGCTCACAGTGTAAAGCACACACACAACACACAGTGAAAGAGCACACAGTGAAACAGCACACAGCACACAGTTAACCCTTTGAGCGCAACAGATCTTAACCCCTTCCAGCCCAGTGCCATTAGTACAGTGTTAGTGCTTTTTATTAGCACTGATCACTGTATTGGTGTCACTGGGGATGTCAGGGACAGTCAGTTCCCCCCCAGTGTCAGAATGCTGCCACAGTCCTGCTATAAGTCGCAAATCACCGCCATTACTAGTATAAACGAAAATAAAAAAAACTAAATTCCAGTATATATACTGCGATTTGTAGCTATATCTTTCATGTAAACCGATTAATTTACACATAATGGCATTTTTTTTTAGCAAAGACATGTAGCAAAATACATTTTGGCCTAAATTTATGACGAAATTAGATTTTTTACATTTTTTTACTGGACATGTTTAATAGCAAATAGTCAAAAACATTGTTTTTTTTTTCTCAAAATTGGCTGTCTTTTTTTTTTTTGATAGCACAAAAAATAAAAAACGCAGAGGTGATCAAATACCACTGAAAGAAAGCTCTATTTGTGGGGAAAAAATGACAAATGTCTTTTGAGTGCAGTACTGCATGAGCACGCAATTGTCAGTTAAAGTAATGCAGCGCTGTTTTGCAATAAATGGCCTGGTCAGGAAGGGAGTAAATCCTCTGGAGGGCAAGTGGTTATACCATATAATAGAGTGTTTTGTGGACTCAAAAAATACTCCTGGGTGGACAGATCTAAAGTTGTTAGGCAGGGTAGAAGGAGAAAATGTTTGGCAGGGTTCTAAGGATAGGTTCACACTACTGCATTTCAGAAATGCGATCAGCATCACACTTTCCTGACACACAGAAATGTGCTGCCATTTAGCAGATGCATGGGGTGCCGTTATTAGAGGTACTCTCATGCACCTGAAAACATGCACTTTTTTTCAAGCACAAAACTCCATGGTACCACAGCGCCATTTAGTTCAGTGCAAAATGTTTTTGGAAAAGTCAGGGACTTCTTTTCAGTGTTCTGGCATGTAAGGTAGCCCACTGAAATGAATTGGCTGCCCTACACGTGGACATGCATGCACCTGTACAGTAGGTGTGAACCAAGCCTTAGAGGTAAAGAATAAAAGAAACTGTGTCACTGAAATCAGAAAGTGACTGTGCTAGTGTCAATGGCAAAGTGCTGAAAAAGTTAGCAGCACTTATTAATGATGCCCGGAACCAGGCAGTTACTGTGTTCATGTGAAAGTCAAACATTATGGTGATTCCCCAACTTAGAGATGGGCCGTGCACTGTGTGTAGTGATGTCACATGCAGAGTTCCTCCATAAACCTTTCATTCTGTGTCACTGAACACCTTTCTGTAACATGTTGCGTTTAGGCCTGTGCCCTCTCCACCTATACAGCATATCTCTACCACCTCACTCCCAGTGACAGAATGGGGTCTTGCCGAGCACTAGCGTGGACCTCATACATGCTCTCACTTATCTCCTCTAGCCCTCTTGTACCTTATGGCTAAGCTGTGGGTCTCCGTGATGTGGGTTCCATCCCAGTTGCTCCCATCCTGGGAAACTGACCACTGGAGAGGTAGCCAAATCACCAACTCCTTCACTATCAGAGGACCCTCTGCCTCGCTGGGTACCACACTTCACAACAGGCTGCTGTACACTTTACATCATTACTCGGTTATCCATGAGAACTGCATTCCTCTTCCACTTGTCTTGTCGAGTTAACCATTTCAGTAGTGGCCTTGCTTTATACCCCATATGTACTTTATTGGCCCAAGTTCTTGCATATGCCAGGAACCATCATGAATCTCTTTGAATACAAAGTACAAACAATTAACCCCTTCCCCAGCCTGGGCCAGCCACTGCCTACCTAAAGCATTGTAGGCAACCAGCCTACAGAATGTGGAGAAACAGAGGGAAAGCTATAATAAAACTGTAGCAGACCAAATCTGGAGCAGTTGTGCATAGTAACCAATCAACTTCTAACTTCAGCTTGTTCAGTTAAGCTTTAAAAAAATAAAAGCTAGTAGCTGATTGGTTGCCATGCACAGCTGCTCCAGATTCTGGCCACTCCAGAATCAATATATTCCCCTGAGAGATGTATAGAAAATTGGAAAGAGTGTTGTTAAATTACAAATACAGCTTCCAAGAGGAACTAAGTGTGAAATGAGACTTTAGGTGGCCATACACTGTTAGATATCAGCTAACAGTGCACATGGACAAATTCCTCCTGTCAGGTTGTTGTATCATGACAGCTGCTGCTGTTGGATGTCAGGATACCCAACAAGTGGCAGCATCTGATTAGATGCAGCTGTTGTTCAGATGTCAGTTTTCAATTGAAGGATGTCAGGCAGGTGGGGGCCTTTGGAAACAAAGTGAATTTTGGCCAATTAATCAAGATCTAAATCTAAATCCACACAGTTTATAGACAGTTTGTGACTACAGGCTACAAATGGCTAAAGTGTGATAGTGTACATAGAAGGATATCAATAGTTGAATGAAAAAGGTGGTAAAATTATGAACTAGGGTTATCCTGAGAGAGGCTAAATTGTTATGAAACCAATGTTGTGAATGATGTTAATGAATTAGGTGCAACCAGTGAACTGTTTGGATTATTGATGAAAGGACTGCAACTTTGTAGGTACAATAATATTTATTGAAGGTTTAAGAATAAGTTACAAGTTTAATACTGTATATAAGTGAAAACATACATATCATAAGCTGAACAAAGTATAAGAATAATACAGAAAAAAAAGTACATTGAATAAAAACAAGCACAATAAAGGCAAAGGGTAATCAAGTATACAGAGCTAGGCAAAATAATTAATTACCATGATAAAGATGGCATAAAATAACCTGTACATCAAAACGTATAAAAAAAAAGAGGTTGGGAGCGAGAGAAAAATGGGGAACAGAAGAAGAGGCATGTGAAAGGTTACCGGGTTAAGCTATTTTCCTCTTGTTTTTCATGCAAAAATTAGAGAGACAGTTCAGAATTATCAATTTCAAGTTTAGACATAAAATTCAACCATGGGGACCATATTTTTAAGAAGTTTGAATGGTAAGCAAGTAGGATAGAGATCAACTACTCTTGAATCATTGTTCCCATGATTCTTTGTTTTATCTCTCCAATGTTCAGGGATGGTTGTCTCCAGGCTTTAACAATAGTTAGTCGTGTAGCTAGGAAAGGCATTGATATTTTGATCTGCACTGCTGGCCATGTGATGCATGGATTATGAGTTAGGAGGGGCTTCCCAAAAAAGCAAGTAGTATGTGCTTTCTATATGTTTGAATAAAATTACAGCTTATTAAATCTTAGCAGCCATATAGTATGTGTAAGATCTTAGTAAATATGTTTTAAAGCAGGTCAGAGTTTAATAAAGTTGGACACTTATTGTTAAAATATTCATAATGCAAAATATTAAAAACACATATATCATTTCCTAGTAATTATTTCTTAGCTTCAAGGATGAGGAAATGGTCAAACATAATTTTCTGAAGATTTTGTTCCCTTTCCTCTCTTCCACTGAGCTGTTCTAAACCCATCCTCCCCTTCCTCGCTATATATTCATACAGGTCTGGCACCAAGTCTGTCAGGGTCCTTCTTCTATATTTACCTGTGACTGGTCTGTCTTCTACTTCCCACTGCTTGCACATGTGCAGTAGTCAGCCTGAACCAAGCTTAATGCTACATTCAGTCTACCAATCCCTGTTTCAGTCAAGCTCTGCTGCTTTCTGGTCCACTACAGCTCAGTCTGGGGGTTCCTATGGTTGAGCCTCAGCACAGCACTGAAACTGCTCCCTCTCTCAGGTTCACACTTTTCTGAAGCACAGCACAATGTTTTCTGTGTTCCAAAGATGAATACATTTTATAGAGCGATAAGGGGAAAGTGCCATGTTCACTATTGTCCTTTAGCTGTCTATATATACAGAAGTTGGCAGATAGATCAGTCATCATGTCAGGAACAAGATTTGAACCCATGACCTATGCTGCATCTGGCGCTGGGTCTTCTTGCTAAGACACCAGAGATGCTGGACAGTGTTTTGCCTGATTCCTTGGACAAACATACTTTCTATCTTGTTTCTGGTGAACCTTGAACTCCTTGCTCCTCCCAAGAACTTCACTTTTTTACCTATGCCTTTGCACTTCCTGTTTGCCAGATTATTGGGCTTTTCTCCAGCCAATATCTTGACCCTTTCAATTTTACTGCCATCCACATCTTCACTCTCACGTTTTTGACCTTGGCTTGTTCCTCGACCACGCTTCTGCTTGATCCTAACCTGCAACCATTTGTTACCGACCTTGACATGTTCCTCAACTGCACTTCTGCTTGATTCCAATCCGTATCTCTGCCGCCCTGACTTGGTGTGACACAAAGCATTAAACACAGAAAATGTTAAGCAAGAAAAGAGAAGCTCCGTGGGATGTAATACTGTAAATACCAAAATATAGTGCAACGCTAATAGAAGTAACTCCAGCATGAGCAAGACACACTCCTCCCATAAATATACCAAAGTAACAGAGTGTCCAAAAAAAATCCAGAAACTGTCAATCAGTGCCCATCAAGCTCTAAAATTGTTCAAAACATTTCCCAAACTCTACAGAATGGTGATAATGCAATCTTCAGTGAAATATTCAATAAACATGCACCCAACTTGTCGTCATTGTGCCCACTTTACTCAAAATCTGCTCACCTTTGAAAATAGACCACTAAGGTTGCAGGAGGTCTACTACATGCTTGTTGATAAGAAAAGCTTAAGCTTCACCACTCCACCACATCCACATTACAGGCATGGAAGGTTTAAAAATCACCAAACCATCCTTTTATACAGTGTGACTTATGGCACAGCCCTCTATGATATCAGGAGGTCAAGCACCACTTAATCTGTATAATAAGAGATATATGTATTATCCAATCCACATACCATACAGCAGGTAAACGCTCAGGGGGTAATATGGTCTCTTCCTCGCTAAGCACAGTAAACAGCCAGGACCTGCGCTCCTAACATGGAGAAAGAATGAGTGGTTTTTAAGCAAGATAAATTGAAATGTGTCACTAGCTATCCTGTCAATAGTCTGACTTGCATACTGTAGGACGGAGTAATGACTACAACTATGGCACTCTGTTATTCAATGCTGGTATGTGCACTGAACATAAGAGACAACCTGTGGAATTAACTGGAGGTTGACAACACTGTTTGGCATTTCAGTTCATCAGAGGCATCCTTTTTTCAGCTAAAACAGGAAGTTAGGAGTTTACTGGATTTATGGTGGATCAACAAGTTTTTTTTCTGTAACAATACCATTTTCACAAAGAAAAAACATGAGAAAATGTGTGTGTATTGTATTCTGTTTTCTTATTTTTGCCCAGGACAAACACTTTAATTATTCTGCGCTTTAGGGTTTAAGCCTTGTTTTCCTTTTCTTTGTCAGTGCATTATGTAACGTTTCCCTTGTGTAGCACCTTCCTAGATAGGTGCTAGGATTAGATAGATTTAGTTCTGTATCACTGTGTTTAGTGGAGCTGTGTTTTTGTTATTAGGTAAATTTAGTTGTGCTCACTGTAATCAGTGCAGCTGCATGTTATTACTTAGGTTTGTCCAGTGTTTCAGCTGCAGCTGGTTTGATTGTTTCCTCTGTTTTTCCAGAGAGCAGTAGAATCCCCTGGAACATAGGCAATGCAAATAGCAGTATGAATACAGTCCTGTTCAATCTCAGGGGCCCTGAAGGCTGCTGGGAACCTGTATAAATACTCTGTGACACAGACCTTTTGGGTCTTTGCCTGCAGAGAGGAAGTCCAGACTGGAGGGCTTGCTGCCCTCTGCGCAACACTGTCATGTGCTTGCTGTCCATGAGGCCTCAGATCGGTAACCTGAAGGCCTTGATGCTGAAACTGCAAAGAGCTAACTGAGGGGCCGTCATCTAGTCTGGTATCACAGGAGAAAGGTGTCACGTGAATGTTGAAAACAGGCAACAAACTTTCCCTGGACATTTGTGAGTACATACTGCTGTAAGAGATCTTAGAGATCTTTGGGCTGCTGCCACCCCTCTTGTTCTAGAGCAGGAGTGTCGAACTGGCAGCCTTCCAGCTGTTGTAAAACTACAAGTCCCATCATGCCTCTGCCTTTGGGAGTCATGTTTGTAACTGTCAATCTTGCAATGCCTCATGGGGCTTGTAGTTTGACAACAACTGGAGGGCCACCAGTTTGACACCTGTGTGCTAGAGAGTCAGCTGTATGTTTGTCTAAAGAGGACATCGGCTAATGTCCTGAAGAGCTCAGTCTATCTAGTTCTTTGTGAAGGGACTCTGCTCTTGTTGCTCTACAGAGAAAGCTGTTACCATTTTAACTGCTACTACTACAAAGCCGAGTCCAGAGTTTGCTGTATGCAAGGACTTCTGCTTTGGCTTTTCAGAAAGGAGTTTTCTGTCCTCAATCTGTACATAGTTCTATTTTTGAAGTATCCCATTCAATTCCCTCATCCTATCCCAGAGTCAAGAGTTTGCTGTATGCAAGGACTTCTGCTTCTGCTTCTGCTTTTCAGAAAGGAGTTTACTGTCCTCAATCTGTACATAGTTCTATTTTTGGAGTATCCCATTCAATTCCCTCATCCTATCCCAGTTCATCCAAAAAAAAAAAAAACATCCCCTAGAGTGCTTATTGAGCCAAAGAGTGACTGTGATTTTGAGCCTGGTTGTGGGGCAATCTACTGGGAAAAGAACCTGGGTGATTTCCAGTGGCTCCCTCTGGGGTAGTGCTACACTTGTAAATATGTATTGAATAAAAGTGAACTATAAAGTGCTGCACTGGTCTAAATGTGCTCTTAATACACTTTAAGGGCATTTGGGGTTGATCAAATGAAGCAGGAAAAGGCATTACATGATAAGAAGTACACTAGTTGTATATACAAGCACATTTTATTCACCCTGACAACCTTACTAAGCTCTAAAGATTGCGCAAAACCATCTAGGCATCCTAACCTAGAAAGTCATCAGATAACGATTGTCAGCTACTTCTTCAGCTGACAAATTCCTAAACAAAGCTATACCTGTTTATTTATGGCTTATTGAAAGGGCGGCACAAAGGGAAATTAAGCTGATCTAAGTATTAAATGACCACGATCATGCCAGGTATAGACAGAAATATCGGTGGTGCATTACAGTTGACTTGATCTGTCTAACTTCTTCTAGTTCTAGCATGAATGGAGCCTTGAATCCAAGTCAGCTGTCTTTCACTATTTTAATATAACAAACTTTATATAACAAACATTTTGGACACTGGCTAAAGACTAGTCAAGTCATAACCATTTACCATTCAAAATGTGATCTAGTATTTAGACAGATTTGAATTGTCTTCAATAAAATCAGATTTTTATTTATATTTATATATTTAGCGGAGTTGGACCATGAAAATTCTAAATTTAAAACTGACTCCTTTAAATTATCACATATTAATAAGGCACGTTACAGGGAGGTTAAAGCAGAACTTCACTCTCAATCAATTTTGACTATTTTTAATCCTTATGCTGCTAGCATTAGTAAATAGATAGCAAAGTATATTATATTTACTTTTTTAAAAGTTTCTTTGCAATTTCTTCAGTTACTTCCTGGTTTCCATGCCTAGGCAAATGATGTCATACATCCCAGGAGTCTTTAGGAGGGGAGGAGGGGCTTTCTCAGCTAAGGCAGAGGGATTGAAGATTCCAGGAAGTAAATTCATCTGCTCTTACTCAAGATGGCCGTAGCCTAAAATGCTAGAGGGGTGTTTTTCAAAGTGATTTCTCAGCAAAATAAAGCATGGAGACAGGGATGGATGGGGGCATTTACTTTGAATATCAAAAATTAAATAAACAGTGTTTTTGGTTTGTGATGCTTAGGCCCCATGTACACGGGACACTTCTGAACGATGGAAACTGACTGCTGGAAAATGTAGGTTAAAAACGTCTGTTTAGTAGGGTTTGCATACCACGTTTATGCGCATTTATGAGCATTTGCGTTTAGAAGCTTTTTTTTTAACGATAATCTCAGGAGACCTTCCAAAATGCCCAGAATGCACTGAAAAACAGTAAACAATTAGCTATTTCAGACATTTTGAGAGAAATAGTGAGAGCAGAAGCAGAGAGAGCAGTATTTGTTGAGATTACCTGTCTTTTTTTTGTGGTGTTTGGATGTGTTCCAGCTCATTTCTGTGCAGAAATTATTGCAGCAGTGTCTAACATATTTTTTTTCATGCAAAACCTCAAAGTATGGTGTACCAGATCCATTTGAGTACCGGGAAAATCCTTTGCATGCATTTTTCATGATGAAAAAAGGCTCTGGACAGCATCTGGAAATGGAAGAGTAAAAAAAAAATTGCAAACGCTTATAAACACGGTTAGCTGCGTTTAGCCACGTTTTCAAACGCGTTTACAAGCATTTGGTGTTTGAAACGGTGATAAAATCTACTGCTGAACGTAAGTTTTTCTACATTCAAAAAACGACTGTAAACTACTGTAATCGACGATTTGTACATGGACACACAGGAAAACATATGCTATAAATTCTGCAGGGTGCCCAAACTTTTGCAGACGCCATTTTTTTGTTTTCTATTATTTTGAAAGTGTAAATGATGGAAATAAAATCTAACTTTTGTTGACATATTATAAGAATGTCTAATCTGTAATTTGATGCCTTTTGGAGATTTTTCCATCTTTCCTTGGCTTCTTTATGCACATTAATACAAATTTTTAGCTGGGGTGCCCAAACTTTTGATCCCCACTGTAAGTATAAGAGGGGGCTGGGGGGGGGGGGGGTTTAATGGTTGAACTGGATGGTCTTTTGTCTTTTTTAAGCCAGACTAACTATGTAGCTATGTAAGTATAAGAGGGGGCTGAGGGGGGGGGGGGGCTTTTTAAGGTTGAATTGGATTGACTTTCGTCTCTTTTCAGCCAGATTAACTATGTAACTATGTAAGTATAAGAGGGGGCTAGTGGGGGGGGGGATTTTTTAATGGTTGAACTGGATGGTCTTTTGTCTTTGTTCAGCCAGACTAACTATGTAACTATGTAAGTATAAGAGGGGGCTGGGGAGGGGCTTTTTAATGGTTGAACTGGATGGACTTTTGTCTCTTTTCAGCCAGATTAACTATGTAAGTATAAGAGGGGGCTGGGGGGGCTTTTTAATGGTTGAACTGGATGGTCTTTTGTCTTTTTTCAGTCAGACTAACTATGTAACTATGTAAGTATAAGAGATGGCTGGGGGGGGGGGGCTTTTTAATGGTTGAACTGGATGGACTTTTGTCTCTTTTCAGCCAGATGAACTATGTAACTATGTAAGTATAAGAGGGGGCTGGGGGGGGGGGCTTTTTAATGGTTGAACTGGATGGTCTTTTGTCTTTTTTCAGCCAGACTAACTATGTAATTATGTAAGTATGAGAGGGGGCTTGGGGGGCTGCACACAGAAGGTTTTTTGTACCCTAATGCAGTGAATACATTCAGTTTAAAAACCTTCAGACTTTAAAATTCCTTTAAAACAGACATCTCAAGAAGCAATCTGGTAAATGTCTCTTCAGAAGAATAGATGGTACTTTAAATGAAAACAAATAGCATATACGCATATAGGAATGAATGAATGAAGTGTGACCACCAAACTATCTCTTTTGTCACTAGGATTTAATAACAAAGCGATCTATATATCATTATCAATGAGAAGAAAGGCATTATGGTCTCTGAAGAGAAGCCTACACTGCCCCCTGCTTGTACAGTAAGGCATTGCCATCTGTCCTTTGTCATTTTTCCCCCATGTCAGGCTGACCTCTAAATAACCTTTAGCATGACCTGTGGCTGGTCACTCTCACCAGCACAATTGTTTATCTTCGGCCTCAAGGCTCCAGGCCGCAGTTTTCATCTCTAACCTTTATGTCCCTTCCATTCTAGTCACCAGCCAGAGATTAAAAGTATGTTAGGCTTAGTGGTGTTTGCCAGGTCTCACATATAATATAACCTCCATAAAGAACACTGCTTTACAATTCCTTTTGTTTGTATGTGGGCTGTTTACTTTCTCCTTCTAATGGCCCAGCACCAATTACTACATAGTTTAGACATGCCATAAAAATAAAAGGAGCTGAAAACCGGACTTTTACAATAAAGTAAGGGTGCATTTGTTGGTATCATAAAAGAACTATTTCTTGTAGCTTAATCCTCAACAAATCAAGCAGAGTGATGCCCATCAAGGCCGTCTGTCCAATCATCACAAAGTATTTATTTGTCTTCAATTATGTACAGTACTGTTCAGGGCCGGACTGACAACTCATGCCCCCCCCCCCCCCCCAGGTAATAAGGGATCATGGGGCCCCTGTGTCCTTGCGCAAACTGAAAAAAGCCTATGAAAAAGGTACCAGGGGCATCTCATGGGGCCCCCTACTGACCCCGGGCTCTCAGGCGGTGCCTGAGTTTCCAAATGGTCAGTCCACCCCTGGTACTGTTTGTTACCCTTGTATCTTAAGAACTGCTCACATATGCTTTCATTGCTTACTGCTCAGTGATGCATTATAAATGAAGTATAGAAAAATAATAATCACAACAAAATCATTATTAAACAATGCACAAGGTCCTTTTTATGCAAATGTCTTGCCAATAATTACACTTACCAAACAATTTACCATTCTAACAATGGAACCTACATTACTGATTCCGCAGCCTCTACAACAAGTAATAATTGCAATGCAATTTATGAAATAACTATTCTAGAGAAATGTTTCTCAACCTTTTTTCAGTCAATGCACCCTTTAAAATTATGGACAATCTCAAGGCACCCCATTCTAAAATGTAAAAAACATTCTAATAGTTTTACATAATGCAGCAACATCCACACATATAGGACACCCAACGTTAGAGGTAATTTATTCTTCCAAAGCAAATATTCCTTTGCAAACTGGTACTGACTAGTATTCTGGTGTTTCTCCCTTAGTTTCTCTTCCTCACTCAGCTAATGTGACCCCACTGCTGATTGAGAGGGGCAAACAAGGATGCTGTGCATGCGCCCGACATCCTCCTTATCAACTAAGGATGTAATTGGTTGTTAGGATGCTGGCAGGTTGTAAAAGTGCACAATGAAAACCTGTGGCTTTGTGTAACTAAAAGACAGGCTTGATCTACCTGCTGGCTTGTATACAGTTTTTGAGCAGTTTTTAAAGTGGAGTTCCACTCACCCTGTCAAAAAATAAAAGTCAGCATCTTCAAAAACTGTAGCTGCTGACTTTTAAAAAACAGCCACTTACCTGTCCCTTGGTCCTGTGGTGTGTCCCCCGCAGCCCGTTACACCGGCCGTCCTGTATTCCAGGAGGCCGGCGTCTTCAGTGTGGGCACCTAGCTGTGACTGCTTGCAGCTTCACAGCTGGTTACCCACTGCACGTGCGCGAGTAGCACTGTGCTTCATGAATGGTCCTGTAGTCTTCTGGGACCTGTCACTTGGCCCAAAAGACTACAGGGAGGGAGGACACCTTCCATTTCCAATCACCTAGGCGATCGGACTGGAAGTGGGAGTGGGTACCTGTCAAATTCTGGTACCCGCTCCCTCCCCCACCCCCCAAAGGTGCCAATCCTTAATGGGCAGCGGGGGAGCAGTCCTTAAAGCGGAACTTCCCCTCTTAGGTGGAGCTCCACTTTAAGCATATTGCCAAGTCACCCCTGAAAAAGCCCAAAGGCACCCCAGGGTGCCTTGGCACCCTGGTTGAGAAAGGCTGTTCTAGACCATTCCCTTAAACAAAATCAGGCCACGTTTCTCAATAGTTATCATGATTTGTTACTGGGCCAATGGGACTTATAAAATGCCATTTTATTCATCCAGTTGAAATGAAAAAATAAATCAGCCCATGAATATGCAGATCTGGTTGCTTAACCATCAAAGAGGCAGTCATTATAGGATGAGAGCGACAGAAGCAGTCAACATATGATGAAAGTTCCCACCCTGGTTATTTATGTAATGGACAACTGGAATTTGATTGACAGCAGGAGTGCACAGTGAGATTGGGAGTTATGTTTACCATGTTTGCTAGAAAAGTCAAGCCAGCATGGACACCTTATCAGAGATGTTAATAAATGCTAGCAGAATATGATCACCGACACTGGACATTAGTTTATGTGTGTGATCATCTTTCCAGTGCATAAGAGGGTCTTTTATGGCAAGGCAGTGGAAGCAGCAGTAACACACAGGTTTAGAGACATTATTGATGGTCCCTGAATGGTTTTCAGATAGCTCCCTTTTATAAATTAAATGCCACAAAATCATTATCATCCCTCTAAGGACAATGGAAAGAGAGATATGTCTTTCCTAGGCAGTACCAGGACCTGCCGTTGAAGGTCATTAATCTTGCCTGATTGGTAGAATCGCTAAATACAGTAGTTAGAGCTGGCCATACGATAATTGAATTTAGTTTGCCCATTCATATGGAAATTAAGAAAAAGGCTTCATTCACATGGGCTTAGTATAGCATACAGCCATAGGAGAGCCGTGTTTGCCCGCATGGGCGCTGTGTCTGTGCAGTTGTTGCATCCCAATTGAAAGTCAAGCCATTTGGCAGATGTGTGGCTGTGTGTGCTGCTTTCCAGGTCATGCACCTGTACTCACATAACTGTCAAATTGGAAGCAGTGGCTGTGTCCATGTAGCAGCTGCTTTCTAATTGAAATGAATGGGACAGCCTGCACAGGGATGCACAGAAGACCTGTGCACCCCGGTGTGTCCAAACAAGGCCCTTGCATTGTGTACACTATAGTATGTCCATGTGAATGAGGCCAAAACATTTGTCGATAGTATCATTATGGACTCAACAAATTTTGTAGAAAAACCCTGAAAATTTTTATTCAATTGGCATACCAATATTTTGAATTTTACATATGATTTTGGGATGCACATGGGCAATACAATAAGCATGATTTTTAAAAAGTGAAGGCCACATTCACAGTTAGACTTTTGTTCATTCAAAAAATGTTTCCATTCTTCTACTTCAATTTTCTTCTTTACTATGGTCAAAAACAATTGTCAATTTGACCACATTAAATATCAGAAAATGTAATAAACATTCTGAAAACATTTTTTTGCATGAAATTCTACAGGTGTATCGCCAGTTTTACTGTTCCCTTCCCTATATTTAAGTATATTAGCCCAATTACTCAGAGATTTTCCAATGAATTTAAACAATTGAGCACTGTCTGTGATACTTTTTTATTTGCATTAACATACAATTTTTCAGGACAAGCTGTCAGGGTATGTCCCCTTCTTCAAGGTCCAAGCACTACCAGCTTGGACCTTAACTACTTGCCAACCTCACTACAGCCAAATGACAGCTAAAGGGTGGTTGTCCAGTCCTGTGAGGGCATCATATGATGTCCTCCCAGAACACGACCTCCCGTGCGCCCCCAGCGGCATGCACCCAGTGCTCTCCTTGATCGCTGTGTCCTATGGACACAGCTGATCACAAGATGAGGTAAAAGTCCAATGACACAGCAGATCACAATGTAAATGCAGTTGCCAGTTATTGGTAGCACTTTCCTCATGCTGTCACAGCTGATAACTGGCAAATGACCCAGAGGACATCTGCACTGATCATCAGGGCACTGATCATCAGTGCTCTGATGATCAGTGCCCAGCAGTGCCGCCCAGCAGTGTCTCCCACCAGTGCCCAGCAGTGCCACCCATCAGTGTCACCCAGCAGTTGTGCCCATCAGTGCTGCCTATCAGTACCCACCAGTGCTGCATATCAGTGCAGCATAATCAGTACCTCTTCATCAATGCCCACTAGTGCTGCCTCATCAGTGCCACCTCATCAGTCCCCATCAGTGCTGCCTGTCTGTGCCATCTCATCAGTGCCCATCAGTGCTGCCTATCAGTGCCTATCAGTGTTGTCTATCAGTGCAGCCTCACCAACTCACATTAGTGAAGGAGAAAACTTACCTGTTTGCAAAATTTTATAATAGAAACAAAGAAAAACTTTTTTTTCAAATTGTTTTTGTTTATAGTGCAAAAAATAAACCAGTTGTGATTAAATACCATCAAAAGAAAGCTTTATGTGTGTGAAAAAAATGATAAAAATTTCATATGGATACAATGTTGCATGACCGTGAAATTGTCATTCAAAATGTGACAGCACTGAAAGTTGAAAATTGGCCTGGGCACAAAGGGTTAAAAGTACCCAGTAGGCACGTGATTAAAGCGGGGACATACCTAGAAACCTTGTCCTGAACAATTGTATTTTAGTGCAAATAAAAAAATCACGGACAGTACTCAATTGTTTTTGTCGCAAGTGCACTAATATTATTATTATACAGGATTTATATAGCGCCAACAGTTTGCTCAGTGCTTTACAATATAACGGGAGACAATACAGCAACAATACAGTTCAATACAAGAGGGTTAGGAGGGCCCTGCTCCTTGGAGCTTACAATCTAGGAGGGAGGGGATATGGCTGCAATCAGCTCAAGCCAATGAACTGAGCAACCCTGTATAAAAACAGTCTCATCCCATGTATTCAGGCACAGCCACAAATGCCTGTTGATATGTTGCACAGAAAGCATGTTACAAGAAAAAAAAGGTAGCGCTGTATTATATGGGTGTATTCTCTGTTGTACATTAGTTCTGGTATGAACTGCCACTACCAACCCGCTACTGTTCGGACCTCCATTGACAGTTATTACAATTCACTACACAAGGTGCAGATCCATGCAGTTTCCTCAAATCATTATACAATGTTGTATCTGCGAACAAGTATTGTGGTCGCTGATAATTCAAGACTGACAAAAATGCCTTTCTGCTTGGTTTCCGCAGATACTGTACATCTGTAACATTAATAAATAACCACATGCAGTCCAGAATGGGACAATGCAGGTGAAGGAGCCTCAGATCATTATTATAATAGAATGCAAATATCTGCACTCTGGTACTGTATTAAATGAGTTGCTCAGTAAATGGTAGTGTTTGCTTCTTATCAGACAGCTAAGCCAGGCCTGGAAGAGAATGGCCCACTCTTTGGTGGAATGTTTGCAGCATCCCATCAGACTGCAAAGGAACCTTTATCTGCTTTGCGCCTAAATAAACTTTATTGTCCATTCAGTGATATGGCTCTCTTAGAATCACTGTTTCAATTCATCACTGTCGCCTTTGCTAATGTGACTGCTGTGACAGCTCATGATTGTTAAGTAGTAACAGTGTTCATAATGTTAAAACAAGCCAAATAAACCAAGTGAACTATGAACTGAGACCACTGAAAACAACCCTACAATCACACATGAGAGAGTAGAGAGCTATAATTATATAAATCAGACTGCAATCGTACCTCATCCCTCCTATAAAGAACCATAAAAGCCAAATAGGACTTTACTGGTACAGAAAGTGGACAACATCATATTGTTGTATAAAACATGTTTATTGAAACATATCTTCCAAAAATTTACCATAAAAACTGTATTTTAGCTAATCAACCCAATATATCACAGCATTGTATATCATGACATCAAAGTACTCCAGAGGTCGACGCGATTCGCTTGTTCTCTTCCTCAGGACCCCAAAGGAGTTGAAGACAAAAAAGTCCAGTATCCTAGCTGGAAGATACATATGTGCATATATTTGCAGAACATTAGTTAAATAATTATAATCATTATGAAACACTGCCAAAAGGAAACTTTCTACACAAACTCACATGTCAACATGAGTGGTAATAAAGGGCAACAGCATCCACATAGACGTTAAAAAGGTCCCAGATGAATATCCACCCATACGGCAAGATCCCCACATGCCGCATGATGGTGTTGTCCACTTTCTGTACCAGTAAAGTCCCATTTGGTTTTTATGGTTCTTTATAGAGTAGAGAGCTAATAAACCAATGTGCCTTATTATTATTATACAGGATTTATATAGCGCCAACAGTTTGCTCATGCTACAAAATAAAGGTAGACATTACAGTTACAATACAATTTGGTGCAAGCAGAAACAGAGGGTCCTGCTCCTTAGAGCTTACAATCTAAGAGCCTTAAAATGGTATTGCACTGCATCTGTATGAGATAATTACTATATGTATTCTCCCTATTCAAATTCAATACTATTAGGCCTTGTACATACATGCTTGCATAGGAGAAGTGTATACAGCAAACGGTTGTAAAGCATTAGCAAAGCTTTCAGCAAACATCACAATGCTTTTTTTAAATCTTCAAAGCCCCTTTCAGCTCCGGTTTGGGGATGTTAAACACAGATCATGATGGGAGTCCTTTCTACTTACAGTGACAGCCAACAGCATCTGCTTAGATCCCCGTTCACATCCTTTAAGAGCCGGTTCACACTATAGAAATGCATTCCAGATGCCTTCCAGATGCATTTTTGCATGCATGGTTTTTACGCAGTTTTGGTGCGTTCCGGTGCGTTTTTGATGCGTTCCAGTGCATTTTTTATGCATTCCAGTAAATTTTTCCCATCACTTTTTTTTCAGTTGAAATAGTGACATGTGCATTCCAGTGCATTTATGGTGCATTTTGGTGCATTCTAGTTCATTTTTTATGTGTTTTACCATGTTCCAGTACATTTCTATGCAGAAAAAATGCAGCATGTTCTACATTTTTTTCTGCAACTGGAACACACTGGAACTGCAAGCACTGATGTGAACTATGACATTGAGAACCATATCACCTACTTTCTGTTCATTTTGGATGCAGAAAAAAAAGCAACTGAAACGCATGTAGTGTGAACTGGCCCTAAAAGAGAAGTAGGGATTTCATTATTTTTCCCCAGTCAAACTTACCTAGGTGGATGCAGCTTCAGTGTGATGTTGCATCTGTCCTCCGCTCTGAGTGTGAGAACTCAGCGATCACAGGACCGCTGATCACTGAGTTCTCACAGCCACTTTGAGCAGAGAGCGGTGACTGTCAATCACCGTTCTCTGCTCTTCTCCCCCCACACGCTCACTGGAGTGCTGGGCTGTGGAGGAGGAGGGAGTGGCTGGCTCAGGTTCTCAGTGCCTCGCTGAAAGGCTGAGCCAGGTGCCACTCCAGACCCTGGGGTGGATCCCAACTTTAAAGTCGGGATTATTCCCCAGCCTGGACCAGCTGAGTGACGTCAGCCAACAGTGGGCTTCAGCCTACTGTCAGCTGAAAATGGGTCACAGGAGTGCAGAACGAAGTGCACTCCTGTGATCTACAGGAGAAGTACAGCCAAAACAGCTTTGGCTGTACTTCCCCTTTAAGTGGAACTGAGGGGTACTTTGAGGGGTTCGAGAAAGTTGCATGAAGCACGCTGAAAGCTTTGCAAATGTTCTGTAAAGGATTTCTGTACATAAGTCTACCTAAACAAGCTAAAGCCTCCCTGTATAAGGCCTTATATCATTGCATTTGTTTTTATAAAGTTCTTGTAGCCAAAGGTGAACATTTAAAGTGTTATCTAAGATCCAAAATGTAACAAATTGCAGTTTACTGGTAGGTAGATGTGGTGGTTGGATTGGTTTATTTTCTCTAGTTTTTTTCTTCCTTTATTTTCACCTGGGGATCATGTCAGTAACACAGTTCTTGTTCTATGGTGACAACCCCCATTCACTGTGCTGTAAATATGCATGGCAGTACTAGGGTTGTTGGTTTGAATCCCAACCACAGCACCACCTGCCTGGAGTTTGCATGTTCTCCCTATGCTTGCGTGGATTTCCTCCGGGTACTCCGGTTTCCTCCGACACTCCAAAGACATGCTGGTATGTTAATTGGCTCCAGTCTAAATCGTCCATAGTATGTGTATGTATGAATGTAAGTTAGGGACTTTAGATTGCACACTCCTTGAGGGTTAGGGACTGATGTGAATGTACAATATATATGTAAAGCACTGCGTAAAGTGACAGCGATATACAAGTTCCTGTAATAATGAGCAGTGTTGTCACCTGGGGACAGGAATTTAAGACTCCAGAACACCTTCCCTCTCCTCAGCCAAATAACATGGGGGGGACGGGGACTGGGCAGGGGTGATAAAAGTGCTTGAGATTTTAGTGCAGTGCAGGCATAGTGCTCAGGAAGTGACAAACCTGCTGGATTTCTGGCAGAATCAACAGGTATTGTTTTGCCCTTTCAGAACGCAACAAATATTTAGGAACAAGTTTGAGTAAATAAGAGAAGTTTATTGTTAAATACACTTTAATTACAAACGTTGGCTGTGTAATGAGGTGTTCTGATACAAAACATCTACAACTATGAGGTTGATTTACTAAACCTGAAGAGTGCAAAATCTGGTGCAGCTCTGTATAGAAACCAATCAGCTTCCAGGTTTTATTGTCAAAGCTTAATAGAACAAGCTGAGGATAGAAGCTGATTGGCTACCATGCACAGCTGCACCAGATTTTGCACTCTCCATTTTTAATAAATCAACCCTAATGCTTGCTGTGAATGCCCACATTATAAACAGAGTGAAAGCTATGATCTATTTCTGTTTATCTCAATATTTCTGAGGATATGCAAAATGTATTAGTTAAACCCACACGTACCTTTTCACCACTAATTTTGTGTTATGCTGACTTTTCAAGATACAATATTAAAAAAAAATAGAGGTTGGGTGAGAGGTTTAGAGGGACAGCCAAGGAGGAAAGAGGGGAAGAGGGATTTAGTTCCAAAAGAGAGATGATACTTCTAAATGTGGAACACTTGAGACCTATGTATATAATTAGAACCCACTGTACCCCTTTGTTGCTTCTCTCTGAGAGAGGCAGATGGGATATCAGATTAGCACAGCTTTGCCTAAGGCCCCATGCTGACAGGGCAGACTTCATCCTGATCAGCAGGAGATCCGCTCATAGGTACCCTGCTGATCAGAGCAGAGTGGGTTGATGACACAACTGTCTCCACTCAGTTTCTTCCTAGGGTGGATATGGACAAAGCCATCTCTGTTCTATGGGATACTGGGTGTATGCAGAATCCCCTTTCTGTTTACACCCGACTACCGTCTGACCCAATCCACCTAATTGGAGGAAGACATATCCCCTTTTTTTAGCAGACCAGATCAGACCCAGAGGTAGGCAGGTGTAAATGGACCCAAGTCCATCAGGGTGAATGGACCATCTGATAGGTCCACCTGAAAAACTGAGAGGTAGACCTGATCGGACCTGCCATGTGGAAGGGGCCTTATGAACAAATATGCACAAAGCAACTGTGCATGTTCATATCTCTCACCCAAAAGGTTATTTAGAGGCTGGATCATGCATGATACACCAACTGTACCATTAAAGTCTTTTACAGGCTCCCAAAATCTGTCCAGCTTTCAATAAAACCAATTATAAAGGTGACTACAGGCATAAGAGAATGTTCACCCAATCCAGCTAATTATAGTGTTTCTGTAGACTCTTGACAGTTTTTAACCCTGACAGACATTTCTAGGCTAAGCATTCTCAGGGGACAAAACAATTAGCTGGAATGGATTTTCCAGACCAACCAACAATGTCAACCCTCGAGATAAGCTGGCACCAAAGTGCCCACTACTTCACTTCATCGACCAAGCATGCACATTTGCATACTACGAGCATGTACTTTTATAGAACAGTCTTTAGTATGAAAACTTTATGGTGGTAGAATCCCACATGATAGCCAATACTATATCTCAGATTTAGGATAAATACATGCTAAATCAGGGGTGGGCAAACTTTTTGACTTGAGGGCCGCAATGGGTTCATATATTGGACCTGGGGGCCAGACTAGCTGCTGGCTGGCCCAGCCACTACCATGCCATCCATAGTAAGTATAGTAATATTCCCCCATAGTAAGCATAGTAATTAATCCCCCATATAGTAATTCATCCCCCATAGTAATTCATCCCCCATAGTAATTCATCCCCCATATAGTAATTCATCCCCCATAGTAATTCATCCCCCATAGTAATTCATCCCCCATAGTAATTCATCCCCCATATAGTAATTCATCCCCCCTATAGTAATTAATCCCCCCTATAGTAATTCATCCCCCATAGTAATTCATCCCCCATATAGTAATTCATCCCCCATAGTAATTCATCCCCCATATAGTAATTCATCCCCCATAGTAATTCATCCCCCATATAGTAATTCATCCCCCATAGTAATTCATCCCCCATATAGTAATTCATCCCCCATAGTAATTCATCCCCCCTATAGTAATTCATCCCCCCTATAGTAATTCATTCCCCATATTGTGTCAATTCACTTACCTTTGCTCCGCGCGTTCCTCTCGCCGTGTTCCCGCGCCGTTCCGGTCTTCAGGGCGGACTGTGAGAGGAGAGGAGTTCGTCACGCTGCCCCGCCTACATCCTGACAGCCAATGTTTGCCACGCTCTGCGGGCCGGATTAAAAGGTCCGCCGGGCCGTATACGGCCCGCGGGCCGTAGTTTGCCCATTGCTGTGCTAAATGCAAATGGGACAACACAAAGTAGCAATAACATATCATAAAATAAGAGACTGGCAACATCTTAAAGTTTAAATGGTTAATCTTTGGCCACAGTGCTTATTTAAGGGGTAACCCAAAGTTTGACAATTTTAAAAACCAACTTTAAATCTCAGCATAACTTTAATTTTCATACACCTCAAAATTATCATCTACAGCAGTGGTCTCCGAACTGTGGCCCAGGGGCCAGATGTAGCCCTTTGCTTGCCTGAGGCACTTTTCCTCCCACTGATACAAGACACTATTCCTCCCACTGACACCAACAATGGGGTATAATTTCCGCTACTGACATCAGCAATGGGGTCCATTGACAGCAACAATAAGGCCCTATTTCTCCCACTGACACCAACAACAGGGCACTATTCCTCCCATTGACACCAATGATGAGGCACTCAAACTGACACCAACGATAGGGCACTATTCCTCCCACTGACACCAGCAATGGGGCACTATTCCTCCCCCTAATACCAAAGATACATTGTTTACTCCCACTGACACCAGGACAATTTTAACTCCCAATGGCCACAGACTGGCCCCCCTAATATCTGAAGGACAGTAAACTGGTCCTTCGTTTAGAGGGTTTGGAGACCCCTGATCTACAGTAACTTATATACCACTGTCCATCCAGACTAGACTGGACTAAACAACACCGTGACATAATGAAAGAATAAGAGGGGAAGGGGAAGGTGGGAGGGAATGTAGTGCGGTTCTTTTGAGGTGACTGGCCAGCTTGCAGTGAGTGGACCACCATATAAGGGCTCAGTAAAGGCGCGCTTGCAGGAACCGCCAACTTACACCAATCGGTTGTCTGTTCCTGGGGGAGAACACTGAGGAGGAAATCAATGGCACCTTGCAAAAGAGTAGAGAAGGGAGAACAGGCAATACCACCCTTTGTACTATCCCATGAGGGTCCCTGCATATGGCAGGGGACCCAGACATACTGCAATAATGTCAAGAAATATTAGTATATTGTAAACCTGCAAGTGCAACAGCACCTCTAGAGTTTAATATTAGATTAAAAAAAAATTGCAAATTGGGCATTTTAATCATATCTAAAGCCAAAACTTATTTTTTCTATTTAGGTATAGTAGAAAGTTACAACTATCTGCGTATTCATGCTGTATCCTATTGCGGTTATGCCACTTTCATTTCCCCCCGTCCCCAAAAAAAATAAAATATTTGGGCTTTAGATTTACTTTAACCAATTCCCCATTCTCCTGAGACAAAGCAGAGTCTTGATACTCAACCTACGCCTTTGCTTGTTGGGTGGCAAAGGATGTTTCAAGAGTCTGATTATTCCCAGACAAGTGCTCAGATTCCCTTCTGCATGCCCAGTTTTGGTCAATCTGTTGCACACTATCCTGCCCTCGGCTAATTATGGAATCTTCTACTCCTCCTACCAGCCTATCCCCCACAGTTACTACCTTTTGTACCACTAGCCCTTCCCTCTTAGATTGTAAGCTCCCAGGATCAGGCCCTCCTAACCCTCTTGTATTGAACTGTATTGTTGCTGTATTGTCTCCTGTTATATTGTAAAGCGCTGAGCAAACTGTTGGCGCTATATAAATCCTGTATAATAATAATAATAGTAATAACATGTAGGCCTCCCAATAAAAATTCTAATCTACTAGAAGCAGAAGCCTGTTTCTTTCACTGTATTTATAAATGGGAGCAGAGTTGAAATATGCAGTCTTGTTCGATAAATGTGACGGACACTGAAACAAGCCCTGTCACTATTTTATAGACAGATAATGTACCCTGCAACACAATTGTTGGCGGATGCCCAGGCACCCAGCTAACACAAGCAGAAATCTTGCACAGGAAGTGGAGTGATGCTCTGGCATACAGGGAGGCTGGAATTCATTACAAAAGACTTGTCACCTGTGGTTTTGTTATTGAAAGTTATTAGGTGTGACAGCGGTTAAACAGATTTTATTTATACACAAGGATATAAATTAAGCCTCTCAGCACCTAGCACACTGGCTTTATTGTTAGACCAACATGAATGCTAAACTCTGCTAGAGCAACAACTTGGCAATGGAAGCTACTGGATCCTATGGCAGCATTACTAAAGTGAAAGGAAAGATTAGCAGCCTCTTTACCCTGCCCAAACATAACAGGTGAGACTTAACTCAGTAATATGGCAGCTTGCAATTAAAATATTAAATGTGAATGCTGTCATTGTTGTGACAATGTGACAGCCATCTTGAATGGGACAGCAATAAAAATGCTCTTTGAGAAAAGATTAGCTTCCAGCACAATTAGGGATTTGTTTTTTGACTAGGTAGAAAAAAGGTAAGATGTGATTCATTTTACTATTCTTATAAGGTGTTTATAACGACCATATTTTGGTGAAATATCTCAAAGCCAACTTGTTCTTTGCCCATGCATGGAAAAACTCTAACTGCAGCCCCACCAGCAGCTCACACTTACCTTCCACTCACCCCATCGAGCACCAAATACTAAGGACCATCACTGTCATATGACAGTTTAAAGTGGACCTACACTGCATCTGAGCACCACACACCAAAATCATTAGTTTTTTAATATTCAAAGCAAACTCCCCCATTCATCCATGTCTCTATGATTTATTTTGTAGACAAAATCACTTTGAAAAACACCTCCTAGCATTTCTGGTCGTGGCCATGATTCATGTAGCATGGGGGTCAGCAACCAGTAGATCTCAGCCAGGTGACTGGTAGATCTCGGCCTGGGCTTGCTGACCCGCCATCCCAGAGCATCAAACAAAGTGCAATGCAGAGGAACTACTTGTAAAGTTGGAGCTGTAGTAGGGAGCAAGAGCCGCATAAGCTGATGTCTCCTAGGTACTGGTGGCTCCTACGCCTTGTCATAGTTGGTGGGTGTAGCACCAGCCAAGCATGACCCATTTAAATGAATGAGGTTGCTCTGCAATTGTCCTGCAACTTTGTGCAGTACAACAAACAAGGGGTTAAACAGTTGCTTTCTCACCACCTGCTTTAACTACTTCCCATCCGGTCCATGTAGATAAATGGCTGGACAGGAGCACTGTTTCTAAACGTCCCCCTGCATCCATTGCCTGTGCGCACTCCCTGTGCCCGCTGTGTCCGGAGAACAACGATCGCTGTACAGGACCTCTGTGTGAGGTCCTGATTCATGTGATCACTGATTGGCCAATCAGTGATCACATTAATAGTAGTAAGCAAGATGTCACTTCCTGACACCATTGCTTACTACTTGTGAAATCTGTGAATGATCACAGAGGTCACATGGTACAAGGCTATTCACAACAGCCTTGTACCATGTGACAAGCTGTGACCAATCACAGCTCGCACATTATTTCTCAATGGCTGCAGGAATACAGCCAGAGAGAAGGAGAAATGGTTGCTTTCACAGCCTTTATGGGTGTAAAAGCAATCAGATTACAAAAAGAAAACAAAAAATCTTCATCACCCCCCACAAGTAGTACAGTGTCATTATGGTGACACTGTACTGCTAGGGTGACAGTATGTTTTAAAGAAAACCAAAAACATAAATAATATTATGAAAAAAATGTAAAAAAAACACTTTGAAAACTTATAATGTTTGGTTTCAAACTAAGTTGGGTTTTTTTTTACGAAAAAGATAGATTAATACATTTTGGCCAAGACTTATGAAGAAAGATTATTTATTTGCAAAATTTTATAAGAAAAACACTTTTTTTTCAAAATTTTTGGACTTTTTCAGTTATATAGCAAAAAAACAGTGGTGAATAAATACCACCAAAATAAAGTTTTATCTGTCTCAAAAAGAAAAAATTCATATGGGTACAGTGTTGCATGACTGCGCAATTGTCATTCAAAGTGTGATAACACTGAAAGCTGAAAATTGACCTGGACTCGAAGGGGGTGAAAGTTTCCGAACTTGAAGTGGTTAAGTCCTTTGACCCCGCAGAAGCATGCAGTTGGAGGGCAACTTGAATGGGTCTCAGTTGACAGGCAGTAGCACCCACCTAAAGCAACAGGGGGTGTAATTCCTGCTGCGGCATATGTACAGCTTGACTGCTGACTCAGAAAAGGATTGGGGAGCAGTAAAACTATGGTTTAACCGCAGGGTTTTACCACCCCCAACTTTACATGTAAACAAACCCTTAGGGTGCCGCTGCCGATTACAACTAAGGGTTCATTCACAGGTACAGTAGGCACTGTTGCTCCTCTGCAAAGCAATCCCTGTGTGTTTGACAGGTGGTGAGGTGGCGATAGGTTGCCTCCTCATTACCTGATTTAAACCCATGATTGCTGTGCAACGCACACGATTGTGACATGGTAAAACAGCAATTAGAGGTTTAAATCAGGTGTGAGGATCACTGCGTCTGGTGATCTTTGACTTCTCCTATGTTGTTCAGGTAGATCTGTACCTCTTTAAGGTTGCCTATCCCTGAAGTAGCATTTACGTCCTAGAATCTATCTGCCCTTAGCTCAGGCATGCATGCAGAAAGGTGTACTTAGCTGAGAAAATCCCTTCTACCCTTCTGAAGACTCCTGGGATGTATGACATCATTTGCCCAGGCATGGAAACCAGGAAGTAACAGAATAAACGTAAAAAAAAAAAGTTTAAAACAAGTAAATATGGTATACTTTCCTTTCTATTTACTAATGCTAGCTGCATAAGGATTACAAATAGTCAATGTTGATTGAGAGAGTGCTGTTCCACTTTAACATACCAGGTAATGGGTCAAATGATCAGACAGAGAGTAACTTGCAGTTTACAAAACAGATGCAAAGGTAAGCTAAGTACATATGGGCCAGTTGGTATCAGCCGGGTTCAATAGAAACCAGCCGCCATTTAGCCCGTGTGTATGGCAGCCGGGCTGACAGAAGCCAGATGTTCATCCAGCTTCTGTCTAAGGGGCATGACTGAAAAAAGTCTGCTGATCGGCTTCCAAGCAGCGCTGTCAGTCAATCGAGGGAAGAGGGAATTGTGCTGGGGGTATATGGGGAGAGAAAGGATTTGAGTTGGGGGGGAGATTTGTGCAGATATGGTGGAATTTCAGCAGGGGGCAGATTGTCTCTGGGAGGAGGGTTAATGTATGCTTAGGGGGTAAGCATGTAGATTAGTGTTTGATTTTTTGGGGGGATGGATTTTTGCTGACACATAATGCTCACACTTCTTGGGGCAATTTGGCATGTTTGACCTGAGCTCTAGATGACCTTGTCTGCACTGGCCAGGTTCATACCTTCCAGGAAAGCAAAGTCTATTCAGAAAAAGTCCAGTGATAGTAGGTTCATGGTCCAGGAAGAATCCCAGCAGGGTGACCCAGAAGGGGCCATGTGTTTCAGTAAGGCTTACATGTTGCAGCCATCCTTCCTCTGAAATCCCTTGTGAAAGAGAGAGAGAGAGCTCTGAGCCCTCCCCTTGTACTTATGTGGCTTACAGCAGGGAGCAGGACTCAGAAAGCCCAGGAAAAAGTCTAGGCACAGTTAACCCTTTCCTGTTCAGGGCAGCCTGTAGCTGTCTGCATAACTACATGTGCAATGAGTACAACACCAGAAATACATACAATGACACCCAACAAGCACCTGCTTACATGTGTGTTACCTACATCAGAGCCCTGCACCCTGTGCATCATGCACTCCTGAGCCCTGCATTTTGTGTGATATGGACTCCTGAACCCTGCACCTTATGTAGTATGCATTACTGAGTCTCCTACACTCTGTGTCTTACACACACCTGAGCCCTGTACTATATACACGTTGTTGTAGTTTTCCTACATCTGACCACTGCACTCTTGACACACGGCTATACTGTATACAGCATACTCCTGACCACTGCGCTTTTTATGCTTTATTTTATATTATATATGTCTGACAAACCTGTTTATTGTCTCAACAGTTGCTAGTTGTTAAGTATAAAGTTCTTCTTTAACCACTTCAATATTGGGCACTTTCACCTCCTACCTGCCCACTTTAAATGACAATTGTGCAGTCATATGTACCCATATTAGATTCTTATCATATAAATAGAGCTTTCTTTTGGTGGTATTTAACCACTTGCCCTCCTTAGGATTTAGCCCCCTTCATGACCAGGCCATTTTTTTGCGTTACAGCACTGCGGTACTTTAACTGACAATTGCGCGGTCATGCAACACTGCACCCAAATTAAATTTCTGTCCTTTTTTTCCCACAAATTGTGCTTATTTTCAGTGGTATTTGATCACCTGTGCGTTTTTTTTTGTGCTCTAAGCAAAAAAAGACTGACAGTTTTGAGAAAAACACAATATTTTGGACTTTTTGCTATTAAACATGTCCAGTAAAAAAAATCTACTTTTTTCATAAATTTAGGCCAAAATGTATTCTGCTACATGTCTTTGCTAAAAAATAAAATCCCAATACATGTAAATTAATAGGTTTACATGAAGGTTATAGTGTTTACAAATGGTGGTATAGATAATAGTTTTTTTGTGTGTGTTTTTTCTACTAGTAATGGTGGCGATCAGCGACTTTTAGCGGGACTGCGGCGGACATTCTGACACTGGGGGGGAACTAACTTGGTGTCACTGACAACCCAGTGACACCAGTACAGTGATCAGTGCTAAAAAAAAAAGCACTGACACTGTACTAATGGCACTGGGCAGGAAGGGGTTAATGTGAGGGGCGATCAAAGGGTTAATTGTGTGCTGGGGGTGTTTTACTAGGGTGTGTTCTTCACTGTAAGCACACTGATCGGGATGGCTGTACTGTGCACAGCCATCCCGAGCAGTGTGCTTGAGCTGACAGGGAGGAAGATTGTTTGTAAACAAAACAATCTTCCTCCCCGTTGGAGATGCTCGGTAATCACCAGATGCCGGCGGGTAATTACTGGCCAGGACCAGGTGATTGCACATGCTCCCTACCCGGAAAAGCAAAATGATGTATATATACGTGATTCTGCCCACAGATGCTGCCCTGTAGCAGTACATCTGCTAAAGGGCGGTCCTTAAGCGGTTAAAGGAATTGAGCATTTTTAATGTTTTACTGTAAAGAACACTGTTAAAATTGCTACACCACCCCAAACGATATTTCAAGTTATTGTTGTTGTTTTGGGTTTTTATTGCATTACTATATGTCCCCCAGGGCAGTTTTTTTTCACATTATACAACAGACACCCGTTGATTAAAACTGCTGATTTATCAAATTCCATTGTCACTTTGAATGAAAAGCCCACCATCCTACAACCATCAGCTTCCTGATTCCCTATCATGCATTATGGTTCCTCTCACTGGTACAGGGCACAGTAGCGAGGTAGGGGAGAGTGGATTGAACCATTGAGCGCAGTAGGCGACCAGGAATCTGACACTCCTGGAATTGTCGCATTCTGCAGGAACTTCAGTTAGCAGTTTCTCTTCACTTGCAAAAATTTGCATGGAAGTGAGTAATCAGTTTCTTCTTTGCAGAGGACAGTTTATTTTGAATATTTCTTTCAGTGACAAAGTTGTAGTAAAGGGAATCTGTCATGTCCATAGTGTAAACTAACATTACTGCTGTGTGTGTACTTGCCGTTTTGGCAGGATCCTGCACTTTTCTGGGCCTCAGCTGCTCTTACAGTGGATATTAAGCACTGCCCATCATGGTGCTAATCCCTACAGCTGTACATCTTAACCATCAAATCTCAGAGCCTCTGTGATCAGAAGAAACACAGCTACCTCCAGTAGGGTAAGTCACTTTGGTTGACATGAAGGGGTGATTTTTAAGTGGCACAATTAGCTGTTTGTTAGAAAATTAAAAACTTAACTCTGCACAAAATGTCAGTTGCGCTGCAGATGGCAAGAGGAAATACATTAGTAAAAAGCACGCAGGTCATTTATCTTCAGTTAAAAGAATGGAAAAATCAATACTCCAGGGTCCAGGTTTTGTGGAACTTTTTCATATTGCTTGTGAGAAATACACCAGTGACCTCTAATAAAGTTAATGGTTAACATGTTTATTTTACTGAATTAGCACTGAATTTAACTCAATCAATACTTAAGTCACAAAGTGTACTCTATTGAGCATTACAGAGAATCTCATACAATTTAAAAAAAATATATATAGCCTAACTTTAAAATACCATATACAACTACAATTGTAGGTATTTTCAAAGGTCAGTGAATGAAGAGTCAACCCTTTAAATGCTTTGTTCACTGCCACTATAACAGCACTATCACTACATTTCACAGTTTACATTAATAAATAGGATACATGTCAGTATTCTAAATCATTTATACTTTTTTCTTTTAAAAATAAAAGCACCAAGAACAAAAAAATTGCTGTTCTGCAGCCCCCCTAGGCAGCCTAGATCACATGGCTACCAATAATAAATTGCTGAGAGACTACTGTTTACTGTTTAGTTCAATAGCTCAAGATAAAATTAACACACAAATGAATGAGTCAAAAGAGTAACATCATTTATCACTTGCCTCTTTCTGAAGTTTCAATCAGATAGCACAAACTTGCAGGCAGAAGTCTACTGCTCAAAACAATCAAATCTGTGCTTGGGAATATGCAGATAGAATTAGCAGCTAACACAATATATAGGGAAAAATACACAAAGAACACCTAGTGTAGCGCTTATAAATATTGAATAAAAAATAATAATAAAGTCCAAATCACCACAGAAGAAAAAATATTGGTGAAAACAATAAAGTCTCTGCAAATACTCTTCCAATCCAGTAATAATGGTGCCGAGTGAAACCAGAACCAGAGTTTGATTTCACTCGGCACCATTATTACTGGATTAGAAGAGTCTTTGCAAAGGTCTACTGCTGTGCTGTCTCATCGTGCTGGGAATCCTTTGTCATGAATTCAATATATATTGGTATATCAAATATATATTTACAAGACCTTTCCTGTCTGTACTCTGTTTATAAACATTCACCAGCACACTGTCCCATGCTGAGGATACGCTTATACTTGACAGCCACCAGTCAACACTTTGCATATTGGTGGCTATCAATCCCAGCCTCTACTGACAGTAGGTTCCCTAGTAAAGGTCAGGAACTGAACAGAGTGTGTTCTCATAATTTGATCACTACGTATTCTAATGGTATGGGTTCTAAATAGTATTTCACAAGAAAAAGGCTCTTTTTGACCTTCAAATGCACCTTAGTATTACATGCTACATTTGAAGAAACACAATGTAAAGCAGGTCAAACGCAGCCTCTGAATTGTCATCTACACTACTGCATTGAAGTTGATGGGAATAAACCTGACCACATGAGTCCCAAGCAGGGGCGGACTGACCATTTGGAAACTCGGGCTATGCCCAAGGGCCCGGGGTCAGTAGGGGGCCCCATGAGATGCCCCTGGTACCTTTTTCATAGGCTTTTTTGAGTTTGGGCAAGGACACAGGGGCACCATGATCCCCTATTGCCCGGGGGCCCCATGAGTTGTCAGTCCGCCCCTGGTCCCAACAGTACTGAAAGAAACATTAATGTTAACCTGTATATAGACAGACACAATCCCTGTGTGTATGACTGCATACAGTAAACTGCCCATTCAATAGACATTTTATTTTATTTATTTATTGCAGGTACTTATATAGCACCATCAATTACACAGCACTTTTTACATATGTACTGTATTTTACATTCACATCAGTCCCTAACCCTCAAGGAGCATACAATCTAAGGTCCCTAACTCCCATTCATAAGCACACATACTAGGGCCAATTTAGACAGGAGCCAATTAACCTAATAGCATGTCTTTGGAGTGTGGGAGGAAACCCACGCAGGCACAGGGAGAAGATGCAAACTCCAGGCAGGTGGTTCTGTGGTTGGGATTCAAACCAACGACCCTAGTACTGCCAGGCAGAAGTGCTAACCATTCAGCCACTGTGCTCACATTGAAAAAAACTGTCACTTTTCTTCTGAAGGCTATGCATTTTTTACAACTACCCTGACAATTAAGAGCCAACACCTGGCCTTGATGAGTTCTCACCTTTTACTTTGTACTGAAGAATGAACTTCTGCTGTTACTAACTTCTACAACAACTATAATCACAGGAGACAAGGGGGCACTCTTTACGTCTGGAGGAAAATAAATTTAATCTCCAAACACAGAAAGGTTTCTTCACAGTAAGAGCTGTTAAAATGTGTAATAAGACTCCCTCAAGAGTTGGTCCTGGCCAGCTCAGTAGATTGCTTTAAAAAAAGCCTGGATTCTTTCCTAGATACGCAGAATATAACTGGATACTAACATTTATAGGTAAAGTTGATCCAGGGAATATCGGATTGCCTCTCGGGGGATCAGGAAGGAATTGTTTCCCCTGCAGGAGCAAATTGGATCATGCTTTGCTGGGTTTTTTTTTCCTTCCTCTGGATCAACTGTGGGTATAGGATTATAACTTTTTTTTTTTTTTAATGGTTGAACTGGATGGTCTTTTGTCTTTTTTCAGCCAGACTAACTATGTAACTATATGTAACAAATAATAATAGTTATAATGAAGAAGAAGATTAATATTATTCTTATCTGGGCAAATGAACATGGTAATCTAAACAGGGAGGCTTAGTACTTGCAGTAAAAATATCATTTTAGTGGCTAATCTACTAATTTCTAGAGTCAATACAACAACAAAAATATGAAGAAGAAGAATGTAAAAATGCAATGTGGCATGACATTTTAATATGAAGTAAATCCTGCAAATATATCCTAAAACATTTACTCACTGAAAATACATTATAGTCTTAAGGAACATGTGGGCTGTCATTGCTGACATACCGTCATGAAAATAGTTGTTGCTTGGCTATCAATACTCTAACTTTAGTGCTGTCTGAATCACTGATGCAAAACAAATATGTAGATTAGGCGTTATGATTTCACTATCACTCTCTTGCTTGATGTTTGTGCCAGGCCAGAGACTCAGAAAGTACCAAGGCCAGAGACAGCCATCCAAAAGAAAGACAGTAAAGACTTTGATCAGTCAAGCTTCCTTTAAAGTAAATCTTTGGGGATAGAAATATGAAAGCTGTCATTGTTAAAGTGGAGTTCCACCCGATTTTTAAAAAGTGACTCCATTTATTGCTTCCTGCTGTCCTATCAATGTTTGGCACATTTGTTTTTCTCCCAAAGTTTTCATAGCTTTAGGCTGGCTGAAGCAATGCACTTCCGATGTACCTCGCTACGGCGAGGTACATCACATCCTCTCGCTCGTTGGTTCCTGGGATATATGTGTCATCAATCCCAGAACTCAATCCCGAAAGAAAGTGCGGCCGGGCTTAAGATGCCCAAAGTGAAGATGGAAGAATACAGAATCGTGAGAGGCCAGTGAGTATCTTTAAAAAACAAGGAAGACAAATGATTGCATATGCAGCCTATGCCAATTTGCAAGGCATAAGCTGCGACTGTAACAGAGGTGCTTTAAAAAAAAAAAAGAGTGGCACTCCGTTTTAATCTAATTTTATTTCTTGATCATAACAAAAGGTTTAGTGCAGCTACATAAACATAATATACAAGTACAAAGGGATAGGATGTTACAATAAAGAATACACTGGAGATATTAATTACACACCATTACAGATTGCAGGCCACTAATAGTTAATTTGTGAACAAATGTGCCGTACACAAAAGGCTCAACATTAAAGTGACATCAAAGAAAAAAATAACAAACATGTCATACTTACCTGCATTGTGCAGTGGTTTTGCACAGAGCAGCCTCAATCCTCCTCTTCTTGGGTCTCCCACTGGCACTCCGGGACCCTCCCTCCTGCCTAATGCTCCCAGAGCAAGCAACTTGCTATAGGGGCACCCATGCAGGCTTGCTCCCGAGCCACTGCTCTGTGTGTCCATTCACACACAGAGCCCCGGCTCAGCTCCGCCCCCCCCCTTTCTCTCCTCATTGGCTCACACTGAGATCTCAACCAATGTTAAGGTAGAGTTCCCAGAGAGCCGAGGCTCTCATGCACATTTAGTGGATTGCGATAGGGCACATGTAAGTACTGGGGGGGCTTAAGCACGCAAAATGTTTTTTACCTTCAGAGCCTTTACAACCACTTGTAGATAAGTAGATACAGTCAACAATAAGGAACAAGGAGGAATCAAGGAGAAGGAAAATTCATTCAAAGAAATTTCATACAGTCCACCACCAAAGACCATCACAGCCCTTTTCTAGATTTAGGGTTCTGACCCTTAAAACAAGTAATTGAGTTGTAAAGGAGCATGGGAATTGCAGAACATGGGCATTAAAGAATATGTCAACCCAACATTTCATATTCCTGGTATGTGCCTGCTATACCATGTACTTGTATGAAACAATATCCTGTTCTCTTTGCGTTGCTTCCTTTGTGTGAATCCCTGGTGTTCCTGCCAGTACCCCGATCTCCTAATAAAAACTGATCACACTAGGCAGGAGAGCACAGCGTGGTCAGTTTTCTAGTTGTACTGGGAGGATAACCTGCTCTCCTCCAATAATCAGACTTCCTGCACAGCCATTCACTGGGAAGATCAGTGTGCTGCTGCTTCTCCTCCAGCTCTCTGAGCTCCTTATGCAGCTGAGAACAGAGGGTATGTGATCACTTATAAAAAAAAGTAGGAAAGGTATTTATAAGGTTTTTTAGAAGCATACACAAAGGCTTCGCCTTTCATTTCTATTTAAAACAGAAAGGGTTGTTTTACAAGGTGAGAGTTTACGTATACTTTAACTTTGTCCCATACAGAAAGGGTTGGTACTGTTACTTGGGACCTTTGCAGATAAAGCCCCAGGCTAATCATCTATCCCAAATTTTGTAAAACTTAGCTGGGCAGCCCCTATAAATATATAGACATTTCTTTTAGGGGGCAGTGGCATTGATGTCTGCCATCAACTGTTGATTAATACCTTGATTTTAAAGGTGAATGCTTCTATAATACAGATGCTGGCTTCAGGAGTGGAATTTAGACTTCTTAAACTTCGCTGATGGAACACTTTTTCCAAATCAGTTAATTATTTTTTAGGAAAATAGAATTAAGAAGACAGCACAGCAGTCTGGAAAAACCAACAGAGCAATGGCAGGTACCATATTTCTGTTCTTACAGATTCCCATTACTACATATCGCCAGGCCTGGGAACCCTCTGGAATTGTTATCTACATTTATTGCTCACCAGTTGCCAGTGTGTTGCAGTCATCTTGCCACTATTGTCTGTGTGTTACCTACATTTTACCCAGAATTGTCAGTGTACTATGAATGACTGCATATTGCCGCATTTGGCTATGTATTATTACAGTTCACTGCTATAATCCCATTCGTGTGAGTGTGGGACCCAGCCAGAACTGCCTGTTGTAAGAAATATAATACTATATTTTAATCCCCTGCAGGCCTCTTGCTACCAAACAACACAGTCCAAAAACTATACATCTATGCCCTCAATTCAGCCAGCATGCCATAGTAGTGCTACCAATAAAATGGCACTTGCTGTCAATGTTATTATAAGGTAACACATCATAAGAACATTATACTTCCCAGAATGGGTTGTAACCTTATCGTTGACTGATATGAATGTACAAAATATAGGTAAAGCGCTGCGTAAATTGATGGCGCTATATAAGTACCTGAAAATAAATAAAAATAAATCTGTATTATCAAAATTTAAATACCCCCATTTATAATACAACCCCAATTCTCAAAAAGTTTGGGACCCTGTGTAAAATAGACATAAAAACAGAATGCAATAATTTGCAAATCTCATAAACCCATATCTTATTAGAAAATATAAAACGTATCAAATGTTTAAACTGAGATTTACAGAAAAAAATAAGGTAATTTGAAATTGATGGCAGTAACAGGTCTCCAAAAGTTTGGACAGGGCAACAAATATCTGGCAAAGTGTTTGGTACCAACAAGGAAAAGCTGGAAGAACATTTTGCAACTAATTAGGTTAATTGGCCACAGCTCAGTAACATGATTGGGTATTAAAAAAACATTTTAGGCTACTTTCACACTGATCCGCAACAAAAACACAGCAAAAACGCATAGGCATTTTTACTGCGCTTCTGCCGCGGTTTTTTACTTAAAAACTGCACCAAAAACACTTCTCAGAGGCGTTTTTGAGGTGCTTTTAAGGCACTTTTCAGGCATTTTCCATTTATTCCATTGAGTTCTCATTTCTTGAGGCCCAAAAATGCCAGGACAGTGCAAGTACCCCCTAAATGACCTCTTTTCAGAAAGTTGACAGTCTGAGGTATTTAGTAAGAGGCATAGCGAGTTTTTTGCCATAATTTTGTGGAAAATTAAGAAATGAAAAAAAATGTTCACAATTTTTGTTTCTTTTAAATGTCATTAATGCAGTACAGTGTCATCATATAACTGGTGTGGCAGTGAACAGGGACACTTACTGGCCACAGCATGTTAAAAAAAAAACCAGAAATTTATTTAATCCTTTAATTATTTAGTTTTTATTACTTGTATGTATGTATGTTTTTTTTTCTACTCCTGTGACCATATCTGTACATGATCCAGAAATGTAGCCATTTTCTCTGTGCCAAGGCTCATTTAAAATGGTCTGTTGCAAAGTGGAAAACTGTTCTGTGGTCAGTAGAATCTAAATTTGACATTCTTTTTGGCAACCATGGGTGCCACGTTCTTGGGAGGAGAGGGACCTTCAGGCTTGTTATCAGCACTCAGTTCAAAAGCCTGCAGCTCTGATGGTATGGTAACATTAGTGCATATAGAATGGGCAGCTTGCACATTTGTAAAGGCACCATCAATGCTGAAAGATATTTCCAGGTTTTAGGGCAGCATATACTCCTATCCAGATGACATCGTTTTCAGGGAAGGCCTTGCATGTTTCAGCAGAACAATGCTAAACCACATTCTGCTTCTATAACAACAGCATAACTTCATAGTAGAAGAGTCCATGTGCTTAACTGTCCTGCCTGCAGTCCAGACCTTTCACCAACTGAAAATATTTGACTTGTTTTAAAATGAAAAAAAAAAAACAACAAAGACGACCCAGGACAGTTGAGCAGTTCGAATCCTATATCATTCAAGAATGGGACAAGATTCCTTTTCCAAAACTCCAGCATCTGGTCTCCTTAGTTCCTAGACATTTACAGAGTGTTGTTAAAGAAGAGGGGGTGCTACACAATGGTGAACATGGCCCTGTCCCAATATTTGAGATGTGTTGCTGCTATCAATCTCAAAAAATTATATTTGTATTAACCACTTGCCTACTTGGCACTTCTACCCCCTTCCTGACCCAGTCCAATTTTCAGCTTTCAGCACTGTTGCACTTTGAATGACAACTGTACCGTCATGCAACACTGTACCCATATGAAATTTTTATAATTTTTTTCGCACAAATAGAGCTTTCTTTTGGTGGTATTTAATCACCGCTGGGTGTTTTATTTTTTGCTCTATAAACAAAAAAATGTTGCAAACAGGTAATTTTTCTCCTTTACTGATGTGCATTGATGAGGCTTCACTGATAGGCGGCAGTGATGAGCTGGCACTGATGATGCTGACCTGATATGCAGCAATGATGGGCACTGACTGACGGCACTGACTGGTGGCACTGCTAGGCACTGACTGGCAGCACTGATGGGTGGCACTGCTGGGCAGCACTGATGGGGGGCACTTCTGGGCACTGGTGGGTGGCATTGCTGGGCACAGATGGGTGGCACTGCTGGGCACTGATAGGCATAGGTGGGTGGCACTGCTTGGCACTTGTGGGTGGCACTGCTGGGCACAGGTGGGTGGCACTGGTGGGTGGTACTGCTGGGCACTGATCATCAGTGCCGATCTGTTTTCTGACAATTGCCGTTTATCGGCAGTAATTTCCTCATGTTGTGACAACGTGAGGAAAGTGCAGCTGATAACCAGCAACTGCATTTACCCAGTGATCTGCTGTGTCATTGGGCACAGCTGATCACATGGTAAAAGGCTGTTGTGATTGGCCTTTTACCACATCACATGATCAGCTGTTTCCGTAGGACACAGCGATCACGGAGATTGATGGGTGCGCGCCACTGAGGGCGCACGGGAGGGCACATTCTGGGAGGACATCATATGACGCCCTTCCAGGACTGTACAACCACGCTGTAGGCGTCATTCGGCTATAGCGCAGTTGCCAAGTAGTTAAATGGTACATTTTCTCAGTTTAAACATTTGATATGTTTTCTATTTCCTATTGTGAAAAAAATATGGGTTTATGAGATTTGCAAATCATTGCATTCTGTTTTTGAATGTATATTTTACTTAGCGTCCCAACTTTTTTGGAATTGGAGTTGCACTAAAAGCAGAATGACATTTCCTTTCTTTACATTAAGATCCCATAAAGCAGCTTATATTGTGCAGCTTATATTGCAACCATGGTATCTCAAACAAAACACTATCTAGTTTACTGTCATATGAAATAAAGTTAGGAGACATTTATAGAATTATTAAATAAACAATGATAACAACAGATAGTAGACAAAGTGAAAGTGATATTCTATGTGCAATTGCTGTGCTGGGTTTCATATTGTTCACTCAACCTTCATTTACTTCCAATGATCCGATACAATGGCATGCTATTTTCTAAGTTATTGAATGTGTGCATGTTTCCATTGATTGGTGAAAGAGCAATGGATAAATTCATGTAGAAACTAGGTGACATCTTTATCATTCCTCATAAACCTTGATTGACTGCACTGTGATAAGGCCTGTTTAAACTGTCATCCACATGATAAGCTACATGGAGTCCTCTCAGCTTGAACTGCTTGTGCAAATGAAGCTTCAGAAAGAACAGACACAACTTTAGGGAGTGTGTATCAGGTAAACAAATCAAGTCATGAACATTGTTTATTTGAAGTTGGGAGACAGCCTTATAGTGACTTGGCTCATGCTATTTTTTGAGACAATCAGCAAAGAAGGGGTGGGTGGCTTTGATTTTCTTTTTTGGAAATTGCAAGATCTGGCCCATTATTCTTTGCAGGAATGCTACAGATGTGGCAGCTCTCATCGGTTTATTCATGATCACACTGAACTAAAGGCGATGGAAGCTGCATTGACATGATATATGCCTCAGTAATGACATTTGATGATAGTTAAGACACTGGGAAGAATACTGTTATGGTAATACGCTTTTAACTGAAGAGTTTTTACAGCCATAACATAAACACATAATAATTTTCACAAAGAGGTCCGACTGAGCGCCCATAGCAAATAAAAGATGCTAGAACAAGTGAGCGATGTTAAGATTTCTTTACATCGGGGAAAGTGTTGATAAAATATTAGGCAAGTGAGTTTTTTGACCAAATCCTCATTTTTATGCATATTGTTCAACTCCAAGCTGTATTGGATTTAAGCATATCAGGTGATATGTATTTGTGGAATGAGGGAGGGTGTGGCCTAAGCAGATCAATACCTTTCACTTTTGCGTGTGTTTTTTCTCTCACTTGGATGGAGGGTGTGGGTCCTCGGGCCTGCCCTGAAGTCTAGAGAGAGTATGTGTGGCCATTAGGTTCCTTACTCCCCTGTTCCTGGGGGTCTCTCTTTGGGAGAGCTCCCTGACCTAGTACTTAGTGGTAGTCTTTGGCAAGCCATGGCTAGGTGGACCATGTTGGAAACCCTTTTTATCCTGTTAGGAGCCTTGTGCCCCAGGGGATCAGGGTACAGTTCCTACCCCTTCGGGGGGTGGACAAAGGCACACCCCTAAGTGCATGTTTTTGTGTTTGTGCTTTGCACTTGCATGGTTTTTTGTTCACTTATGGGTTTTTAGTTTTTTTGCACCTCCCCGGACTAAAAAAAAAAAACAACAAAAAAAAACCACCATAAAAGTCAAAAATTGTAAAAATTCTTTCAGAGGGATGCAGCACTCTTGAAATTGCTAAGACATTGGGGCATGATCACAAAACATCACGCGTTTTGTTGCAAATAGTTAACAGGGTCGCAAGAAACATGTTGAGAAGAAAAAGATGCGAATTAACTGCCAAAGATTTGAAAAGAATCAAATGTGAAGTTACCAGGAACCCATTGTCCTGAAGTACAATCATATTCCATAACTGAAACCTACCTGAAGTGCCCAGAAGTACAAGGTGTTCAGTGCTCAGAGACATGGCCAAGGCAAAGAGAGCTGAAACCCGACCACCACTGAACAAGACACGTACGATGAAACGTCAAAGAAATATCTGAAGACTGATTTTTCAAAGGTTTTATGGACTGATGAGATGAGAGTGACTCTTAATGGACCAGATGAATGGACCTTTGGCTGGATCAGTAATGGGCACAGAGCTCCACTTCGACTCAGACGCTAACAAGGTGGAGGTGGGGTTCTAGTATGGGCTGGTATTGTTACTGTAATAAGTTACATCACAGAAAGGGGTGGATACACAGAAAAATAGGTGTAGTAAAAATCGCAACCAGGATGACAATAAACAAAGCATAGAAATATAAACACCATGCAATTTTAATACTCATATAAGGGGTAGAGACAGCACACTTGTATTTAAAAACAAAAATCAGCACAAGGATATTACTTTCTATTAATTTGATGTGCCCCTTATGCTACTGGTTCTTGGATTCCTTGAAATCCTCATCCTCTGACCTCCCCCCTCCAATAATCTTCCAGTGCGGAAGGGGTTAAGAGAAATGAGGGAGCTGTGTCAAGCACTAATCAAGACTATGCGCAACAATGCCTAACTTTTCTGCCCAGCTCCTCCACGTATAGAATCCATTCCATAGCTTCTATGAATAAAACGTGATCTATGAATGGAGGGGGTGCCATCGTTTATCCCCTATGGGTGCAGTGTGTGCTGGGCACACAGGGCCCAAGGGGGGTGGGGCCCATTGTGCCACCACACAATGCACAACTCAAAGTGTGAGGAAACACCATTCTGTTTCCCCTTTTGTGTCTCAGCTGTACTTGTCACATGCAGCAACAGCAGTGTTGAGATCCATTGTGGATCTGTTTACGTCAGGGGAAAGGTTGGGGGCTAAAGGCTGGCGGGGGAAGTGTCAGGAATGGACTCACCATTGGTGGTGCTGTGCCTCACTTGCACTGTGGGCTGCAGTACCAGCTCCTACCAGAGGGTGCTTTCAGCAGCTAGGGTCTCACTCCTGCAATCAAGCCATCACCTGAGGCTGATTGCAGGAGGTCTATTTAAGCAGGACCAGTCCTGCAATCAATACCTTGGTGTTTGTTTCCCATGAGCCCCTGTACCTGGTATCCTGTGAATCTTCTGTTGCCAACCTCTGCATTGTTCCTGACCCTGCTGACCGTCTCCTGTTTAACCCCTGGCTTGCCTGACCATCTTTCTGCCTGATCCTCTGTACCGTGCTGCCTGTGAGTTACTGAACCCGGCTTGTGACCCTGACCATTCTCTGCCTGCTCCTCCGGTACCTCGCTGCCTGCACGTTGCTGACCTGGCCTGCCTGACTACGCCTTACGCTACCCAGATGATCCATCCATCTCGCACGGATCTGTCCCTGTTACCAGGTCTGCCAGCCTCTTCACGTCAGGCTCCTTTCCCCGCACACCTCTGACAATGCTCTCTACCATTGCCGGGCGTACTCAGGGGTCGCGACCTGGTCTCAGTCTGCTCCAAGTCCATCCCCACCATCAGGGGCCCTGGTGAATAAGCAGATTGGGACTTAGACCCCGCGCCCTGAGGAACCCCGTGCTGTGGGCTGCTAGAGACACCGCCAGGCGTTGCTTAACAGTACCAAACGGCCTGCCTGACCATTCCACCTCTCCAGCCCTGACTACACCTGTGTTCCCACACATTTCTGGTCATACCCGGATCCCTAACAGGGAGGATGCTGTGGAGCAGGGCTGTAACTGGAGATGGTACCATGATGAGTCCAGGAAGAGGGAGAACATGGTTCCACTTGTGCCACTTATTATGCAGAATGGGTCTGTTTGACTGTACTTTGAGATAGAGGGCCACTTATTACTGCACTTTGTTTCACCAATTACCTATAAACTCTGCATCACTTACCACTGACCTCTGAATACTGTATCAATGACTCCTGACCCCTGAACTCTGCATTGTTAGTAATTGATGCAGAGTTCAGAGGTCAGTAATAAGTGGCACAATGTTCAAAGTTCAGTAATTAGTGATGCAGAGTTCATAGGTCAGTAATATGTGGTGCAGTGATCAAAGGGTCAGTTATAAGTGGTGCAGTTAATAATAAAAACCCTGAACTGTATGAGTGCTCAAATATAACCTATAAATAAAATGATCTCCCTTTTGTGATAATTAACAATGATAAGTGAATATCAAACACTGCTGCCACTTTGAATAAAATAATGGAAAATAAAAACAAACATTGTATAGTGGCGCTGTGAGCAACTAATACACAAAACACCTTCTACGGTGATATTGTGAATAGTGAAACAAAACCATAACTTAACAATCATATAATGTAAATCAATCCACTGCTGTGAAATAATAAAGTCCATTATTATCATGTGAATGTCACTTCCAGTTTTTTAATCTTCCTGTTACTTGGCATCCCAAACCAAAATCACCACGTGAGACAGCCTTCCCTTTTAGGTATGCACTCAACAGACCCACATGCCTCTTGCTCTCATGGTTGGCATGTATTGCTTGTTAAATCTCCAATTGTGGTTCCGCCATGTAAACATCATAGACTTCATAAACTTCCTTACTCTTCTCCATCAGGTATCATTAGCATGAAAAAGTAAAAGATATACTCCAATGGTGCAGTAAGCAATACTCTCCGTTTTATTAAATAAGTTTAAAAAGCCACTCACAAAATATAAATGAAAAAATGCTTATCATATTCCAATGAAATGACATCAAACGTACAGTATCTCACAGAAGTAAGTCCACCCCTCACATTTTTATAAATATTTTATTCTATCTTTTCATGTGACAACACTGAAGAAATGACACTTTGCTACAATGTAAAGTAGTGAGTGTACAGCTTGTATAACAGTGTAAATTTGCTGTTACCTCAAAATAACTCAACACACAGCCATTAATGTCTAAACCACTGGCAACAAAAGTGAGTACACCCCTAAGTGAAAATGTCCAAATTGGGCCCAATTAGCCATTTTCTCTTCACAGTGTCATGTGGCTTGTTAGTGTTACAAGGTCTCAGTTGTGAATGGGGGCAGGTGTGTTAAATTTGGTGTTATCGCTCTCACTCTCTCATACTGGTCACTGGAAGTACATCATGGCACCTCATGGCAAAGACCTCTCTTAGGATCTGAAAAAAAGAATTGTTGCTCTACATAAACATGGCCTAGGCTATAAGAAGATTGCCAAGACCCTGAAACTGAACTGCAGCACGGTGGCCAAGACCATACAGCGGTTTAACAGGACAGGTTCCACTCAGAACAGGCCTCGCCATGGTCGACCAAAGAGGTTGAGTGCACATGCTCAGCGTCATATCCAGAGGTTGTCTTTGAGAAATAGAGGTATGAGTGCTGCCAGCATTGCTGCAGAGGTTGAATGGGGGGGGGGGGGGGGTCAGCCTGTCAGTGCTCAGACCATACGCCGCACACTGAATCAAATTGGTCTGCATGGCTGTCGTCCCAGAAGGAAGCCTCTTCTAAAGATGCACAAGAAAGCCCACAAACAGTTTGCTGAAGACAAGCAAACTAAAGACATGGGTTACTGGAACCATGTCCTGTGATCTGATGAGACCAAGATAAACTGATTTGGTTCAGATGGTGTCAAGCGTGTGTGGAGGCAACCATGTGAGGAGTACAAAGACAAGTGTGTCTTGCCTACAGTCAAGCATGGTGGGGGAGTGTCATAGTCTGGGGCTGCATGAGTGGTGTCGGCACTGGGGAGCTACAGTTCATTGAGGGAACCATGAATGCCAACTGTGATATACTGAAGCAGAGAATGATCCCCTCCCTTCGGAGACTGCGCGCAGGGCAGTATTCCAACATGATAACGACCCCAAACACACCTCCAAGACGACCACTGCCTTGCTAAAGAAGCCGAGGGTAAAGGTGATGGACTGGCCAAGCATGTCTTCAGACCTAAACCCTACTGAGCATCTGTGGGGCATCTTCAAACGGAAGGTGTAGGAGCACAAGGTCTCTAACATCCACCAGCTCCATGATGTCGTCATGGAGGAGTGGAAGAGGACTCCAGTGAAAACCTGTGAAGCTTTGGTGAACTCCATGGAAAAGAGGGTTAAGGCAGTGCTGGAAAATAATGGTGGCCACACAAAATATTGACATTTTTGGGCCCAATTTGGACATTTTCACTTAGGGGTGTACTCACCGGCAAGGAGATGGACCTTGGAGAGGGAGGGACAGGCTGACATTGGCTGCCCAGTGATCCTGAGGGTAACGCCAGATGAGAGGGGCTGCATGTCATCCCGCCCACATCGTTATCCAAGATCCAGGGAAATGAAGACACCAGACCAGACAACCTCTCTACCCCTCCTCCAGCAGCGCCTCGTGAACTGGATCTACGTGGAACACGGAGTCGCGGACACAGGTAAGACATAGTAACCCCTGTCCTAAGTGTCCCTTCCATGGGAAAGGGGGAGGGGGGGCGCTGCCCCCCTGAAAAGTGCCGCCTTAGGCAAACAGCTTGTTTGCCTCGCTGCAAATACGCCCCTGATTGTGGGGCATTAGCCAGCCTATTTAAATGATTTAGCTGCCAATATGCAACTCTTTTGAATGCATTGCAGTGCAAATGGCTGGTATGAATAAGCCCTAAAGACTTCAGAATTGCTGCTTGAAGTCTTGTGAATGCCTGCTGTTGACATTGGTCTTCTGAATAACATTTACAGCATAAAGCCTGTGTGAATTAGTCCTATAAAATATGTCATATATACTTTCGGTCTGTTGCAACATATGTTTCCAAATGCTAGTTTCATCACATTAAGCTAAACAAAGCTCTTCTGAAGGAACATGCAATCTAGTCCAGTTTAATTAGTAACCAAGGTTTCTTGTCACAAGCAGGTGTTGGCCAGACCTTCAGTTAGTGTCATTTTTATATATTTATTTCGTCTTTTCATGGCATATATAATGTTTGAAAAACAACTTTTGTTAGTGTGATTTCTGGCCAAAGCTTTTTTTTTTTTTTTATTATTAAAAGTTAGGTTTTAATGGAATACCTTCTATGCCATAAAGGTTTGTGTCACACACAAATAGTGTTTATACCATATTAAAATCACCTTTTCCAGTTCAACAGGTTTGCACCACAGTAACTCATGCATTCCTTTTTGCCCCTGACTTATGAATGGCATAGTAACTAATAAATGAAGAGTAATGTAACATAACAGCTGTTGGTACACAGAAACAAAGCACACATCAAGAGATGGACCATGCAAAAAGCGTCAGCACACTGTGTTGGTAGATCCACCACCCTTACAGCCAAGTTGGGATAACACCTACATTCAGTTTGGTACATGTTCCCATTCACATCTCTGTTCATTCATAATTGAAGCATTGTAAACTGTGTTTACTATGCTTCAGTTTGTGGATGAATGGAAAGCTCTGTACAGAGCTATTCCTATTCATTCATTCTGTACAGCTGAGGCTACAGAGAAGGAGATTGAGGGCTGTGTCCTCAATCTCCTTTCTCTGCCTCAAAGGTGGGACACCAGAGGTCTGTTTAGACCCCTGATATCTCACCAATGCCTCACATACTAAAAAGTGTGTTTCCTCATTGAAGACGACTCTCATTACTGTCTGTTTGTTTGAAACGTTGTCAATGGGACTTGAACAGAAGAGATACCTTACAGTAATGGAGTCTTGGGCTCCTCTATCCCTCTATTCCAAAAGGGGTTTCACAATAAAATACAATGCTGCAAACATGCGACGATTGTTTGGTATATAATCGCACAATGAATGGTTGCCAAAAGCCACATGCCAGGTTAAGTATGCAATGTGAAAGGACCTTAGCTTCCACCACGTCCGCCCTCATCCTTAGAGAGTGTTTACCTATTTCCATTTTATTAAACAAAGTTTTGGACAGAGTTGAGCTTTAAATAATGCCTATACGTATGATGCCAAATGATGGTTCTGTCCACATCCTATGTGTGCGACTACAAATGGAAACAGAGGATCTCTCAATATCAGGTGCTATTTTTACTTTTCATCTCATATTTGACTTATTGATTTTAAGAGAATATAAATAGTAAGTACAAACAAAAAGTTTACAGAGATGAGATTAACCTGAAGCAAATCGCAAAGAAGCCATTTCAACTGTCATACAGTAAATGTAGATTAGATTAACAAGCAATACTTGTTCATGTTAGCAGTTTTTGCTCTAATGGTTGGATCTTTGCCCCCATCAATAACTGTAGTTTCTGGCACACTGCAGACAGATACAGTAATGTCAGCAAATAACACAAGTACAGGTGTCTCTACACAGAGGAGCTTGAGCACATTGCGAAACATCACATATCCAAGAAATTTGTTTAGCGCCAATGTTATTGATGGAAGTGTTATAATCTACTACTGGTAGTGTTATGGAAAGGTTTCTAGCACCATCTGCTGACAGTTACCTACACTGGCAGTGGGACTATGGTATTGCAGATCTGCAGCTGAACGTATGCTTTCCAAAATCACAAGGGATGGATTAACCAATATAAAGATAACGTGTAATTAAAGTGGAGTTCCAGTTGCACTGTGAGAAAATAAAAGTCAGCAGCTACAAAAACTGTAGCTGTTGACTTCTAAAAAACAGCCACTCCCCTGTCCCACGATCCCGTGGTGTCCTCCCTGCAGCCTGTTTCATCAGCCGTCTGGTGTTCCAGGTTCCAGCATCTTCAGTGTGGGCACCCGGTTGTGACAGCTTGCGGCTTCACAGCCGGGTGCCCACTGCGCATGCGCAAGAAGCACTGTGTTTTCTGAATGGCCCGTAGTATACTGGGATCTGTCACGTGTCCCAGAAGACTACGAGGAGGGAGGGTAGGAGGACAACCTCCGCTTCCAATTGCCCAGGTGTCAATCTCCCCCCTGCTCCCCAAAGGTGCCAATCCTTAATGGGGAGCGGGGGACCAGTCTTTAAAGCAGAACTCCCCCTTTTTGGTGGAGCTCTGCTTTAAAGTGTATTTCCATTTTTGCAGCCAGTTTGGGATAACACCTACTTTATAGTTGTTACATGTTCTCATTCACATAGCATAACTTAAGGTGATACTAAAGCCCCATTTTCAGTGGTTGCACAGAGCAGCTCCGATCCTCCTCTTCTTGGGTTCGCTGCTGACAATTCTGGCTAATCCCCCCTAAGCAGTGCCCCACAGCAAGCTGCTTGGTATGGGGGCACTGGTACATGCTCACCCCTGAGCCCTGCTCTCTGTGTCCATAAGACACAGCAGAGTGAGACTCGGCCCCGCCAACGCTCCCTCCGCACAGGCTGTGATTGACAGCAGTGGGAGCCAATGGCTCCTGCTGCTGTGTCTCAGCCAATGAGGAGGGAGAAACCCAGGAAAGCCGAGTCTCCTGAGCACATCATTGGACCGAGATTGGCCTCAGGGCTGGGGGGGGGGGGGGGGCGCTGCACACTGAAGGTTCCCCTCTATGTATACATTGCATGATGGTGAAAAACCTTAAGCCTTTAGAACCACTTTAGAAAGTAAATGCTGCTTACATTTTACATGCTCTTTTCTGAAAACGTCAAAACTAAAGTTTTTCTCTGCTATTCAGAGGGGACTGTGGAGTTAAAGCAGTATTAAACCCCAAACCAGAAATATAATATGTTGCAGTTTACCAATCATTAGATATGGTGGCTGCATCTGTTTGCTTTTCTTTGCCTTTTTTCCCTCTGTTTTCACTTGTGATTTGGCCAATAACATGTCTCCTGTATTAGTGTACACAACTCTGGATGAAATAACAGGGGTGGCGCAGCAGACAGCAGTATTGTTAGCCTGGGGGGATGGGGGTGTTAAAGTGTTACTAAACGCTCAACAATAAAATCAGTCTGTACATGCAGTAAAGCATGCTTGTTATACTCACTATGGAACCTAAGCGGTTAATGCTCTGCATTGTGTAAAAAGGCTGTTTTAGCCTGACTTCTCTGATCCTCCCCTTCTTCCAGTGTCACCCTCTTATCTTTTGATAAGACATATTGTGTGGAGACACTCTGAACATGCTCAGTTTAGTGTGTAATGGTAAATAGAATTTTTTTATGGGAGGATGCAAGTGATCAGCACAGGGTCAATCTGCACTGTCCAGACAGAGGTCAGGGGTTTTGCATCCTCCTAGAGCAGGAAGAAGACTCCTCCACCTTCAAGATTTAACATGTGCTTGGTTGGACACTGATAGAAGTCACAAGACTGCTATATATTGCTGATGAGAAAAGGTATTTAGCAGTCTATATTTACTAAAATAATTGTATTTCCATGTTCTCTGTACTGTGGGAGACCAGATATAGCTCTGATGAAGAAGGGTCCCCCTGCGAAACACGTCAGCCTCACTTTGAGAGTCTACCCTCATGATGTGACTCACACTGGCTCTACATTTCAATTCCCTTTGAGGATCTGTTTATGCTTGTTATACTTCCTTGTTTGCGAGTATATTATTATTATTATACAGGACTTATATAGCGCCGACAGTTTGCTCAGCGCTTTACATTATGGAAATAGACAGTACAGTAACAATACAGTTCAATACAAGAGGGATTAGAGGGCCCTGCTACTTGGAGCTTACAATCTAGGAGGGAGGGGATAGTGGTACAAGAGGTAATTAGCTGTGGGGGATGGAGTGGTTGGGGGAGTAGGGGATTCCAGTATTAGCTGGGGTCGGGGTAGACTTCCCTGAAGAGATGGGTTTTCAGAGTGTGCCTAAAAGTGAGCAGAGTAGGCGATAGCCTGATAGCTTGGGGTAGGGAGTTCCAGAGGATGGGTGAAGCCCTTGAGAAATCCTGGAGACAAGCATGGGAGGAGGAGACAAGGGAGCTAGAGAGTAGGAGGTCTTGCGAGGAGCGGAGAGTACGATTTGGGTGGTATTTAGAGAAAAGGTCGGTGATGTAATTAGGGGCAGTGTTATGAACGGCTTTATATGTCAGTGTTAGTGTTTTGAATTTTATCCGTTGGGCAATTGGAAGCCAGTGGAGGGATTGGCAGAGAGGGGTGGCAGATACAGAGCGGTTAGTAAGGTGAATGAGTCTGGCAGCAGCATTCATGATGGCATGATGGACTGGAGTGGGGATAGCCTGCGATGAGGTAGGCCAGTGAGGAGGGAGTTACAGTAGTCAAGGCGTGATATAATAAGGGAGTGAATGAGTTGCTTAGTGGTTTCCGAGGTTAGGAACGGTCGTATCTTGGAGATGTTGCAGAGGTGAAGTCTACATGAGTTTGTCAGTGATTGGACCTGGGGCTGAAAGGACAGATTGGAGTCTAGGATTACACCTAGTACCCTGGGTGAGGGGTGGGACTGATGGTAGTGTTGTTGATCTTGATGGAGAAGTCAGGGGGGGCACGGGCTGGGGGGAATACTAGAAGCTCAGTTTTGGAAAGGTTGAGTTTGAGGAAGTGGAGTGACATCCAGTCCGATATGTCACTTAGTAGGTTGGTGATGCGATTGGTGACTGAGGGGGTGAGGTGTAGAGAGATAGATTTGTGTGTCATCGGCATAGAGATGGTAGTTGAAGCTGTGGGAGTTTATCAATTGGCCAAGGGAGGAGGTGTTTATGGAGAAGAGGAGGGGTCCAAGGACAGAGCCTTGAGGGACCCCGAGAGAGAGAGGGAGTGAAGAGGAGGTGGCAGCGTTATAGGTAACACTGAAGGAGCGCTGCGATAGATAGGAGGAGAACCAGGAGAGATCGGAGTCTCTGAGGCCAAGAGAGTGCAGTTTTTTTAGGAGGAGGGGGTGGTCAACTGTGTCAAAAGTGGCAGAGAGGTCAAGCAGTAGGAGTACTGTATAGTGGCCATTGGTTTTGGCGGTTAGTAGGTCATTGGTGAGTTTGAGTAGGGCAGTTTCGGTGGAGTGTGGGGGGCGGAAGCCGGACTGTAAAGGGCCGAGAAGGTTGTTGTCAGTGAGATGGGAGCTCAGGCGATTGTAGACTAAGCGTTCTAGGAGTTTAGAGGTAAATGGCAGTAGGGAGATGGGTCTTAGGTTGTTCAGGTCGGAGGGGTCCAGGGAGGGTTTCTTAAGTATGGGAGTGATGTGCGTGTGCTTTAGAGGGGAGGGGAAGGTACCGGTGGAGAGGGAAAGATTGAAGATGTGAGTGAGGGAGCATAGGACGGAAGAGGAGGGTGACCGCAGGAGTTGTGAGGGGACAGGGTCCAGGGGGCAGGTGGTGAGGCGGGCTTCGGAGAAAATCTTAGTGACCTCTTCGGTGGTAGTGAAGTCAAGGGAGCAAAGTGTTGAGGGGGTTATTATGTGAGGAGTGCTAAGTGGGGTGGGTGTCTGAGCAGTGGCGAAGTCCCTACGGATTGCGTCGATCTTGTTTTTGAAGTGGTTGGCAATCTAGTGGGTGGTAAGTGAGGTACTGGGTGGAGGTAGAGGCGGAGAAAGTAGAGAGTTAAAAGTGGAGACGAGCCGGCGAGGACTGGAGGAGAAGGTATTAATGAGGGTAATACAGTAGGCTTGTTTGGCAGCGTGAAGGGAGGAAATGTACATTAAGAAGGCAGATTTATAGCGGGTGAACGCTTGTTGTGATTTGGTTTTACACCATAGTCGCTCCAGCGCACGACTATGTCGTTTGAGGTTTCTGGTGTGGTCGGTCTGCCAGGGTTGTAGCGGTCGGGGCCTAATGCTTCGTGTTGTTGGGGGTGCGAGTGAGTCTAGAATGGCTGAAAGCGAGTTGTTGTAGACATTAGCAGCCAGGTCAGGGCAGGACAGGGGATGGATGTCGTCATAAAGTTGGTCAGTTGCAGAGTGGAAGGGAGCAGGGTTCCAGTTCTGGAGGTTTCTGCTGGTAATTGTTTGCCATTTTTTAATATTAAATGCCATTTTTTAATATTTAAGAAATTCATAATTTACTGAGGTAATGTGCAAGATTGGTGCGCTCTTTCATTTTACTTCACTTCACAATAGTGAATGCAGGGTCCAGGGTCTAGTAACACTTTAAGAGTATAGAATATGAATACAATAAAAAATTGAAGCCAAACTCCAGATAACACCTTATAATCAGTTACAGCACACAGTTTTTTTCCCTTTGGAATCAAGGTTTTACTTAAATAAAAGCAGATCATGTTAATTACCCCTAACAGTGGTAAAAGGATTGTCTTATCCATGTAAACTGATTCATTTTGCTAGAGAGCTTGTGCGTCTGAAAAGCAACAGACTTGCTGCCTTGATCACTGTATGAAGAAAGTCTAAAAAAGGAAACGATCACAGTCATCACATCTAAGAACTGGTAAGCTGCAATATAATAAATGTTTTCTTTTGGGTTTAATTCTTACCATAGTAAAACCCTATCTGTGTAAGCAGATCTCATTAACAGTTGTAAACTAGACTTGAACACCTTCAGGGGGAATTCATAAAAAGTGTTTTAGACACCCTTTAGAATTCCATTGTTGCTTGTGCACAATTCATGTACCTATCTCAGACAGGTAAAAACATTTAATCAAAAATTATTATGGCGCCTAATGAAAATGTGCTGAATTTTTAAACCCTTCTCATAACAAAAATGTGTACTTGCAACTGCCCCTAAAAAGTGGATTAACACTTAAACATAAAGCAATTGTGAATAGCCAGGTGCTGTGCAATAAAATTAATTTAGATCAAATATAAAGCAAAACAAACAATGCCAACAATCTCTGTGCATCTGATGTGAATTGCACCAACTGTGGTGCTGGGTCCTCCTAATTGAATGTCAATTGAATGTCAATTAGGAGGACCCAGCACCACAATAGGTGCAATTCACATCAGATGCACAGAGATTGTTGGCATTGTTTGTTTTGCTTTATATTTATTTACAATAGGTAAATGAATTTGTCCATGTTTGCACTGGGAAAGGAGGGCCCACACTACACTCTCCCTCCGCAAACACTGTGGTCAACACACTGACAGGCACATGTCTGCAAAGTTTTGTACTGGAGTGGGTAGAGCCTGATGGAGAACTGAGAGATTAGTCCACCCATCAGGTCTGCTCCCATTGCAGCTATCGAATCCGCCCACTGCTGTGCACTATCATTTAAAAGTGGAGCGGACCTGATGGGGAACTAGTTTGTCAGTTATCCATCAGGCCTGCTCAGATCTGAGTATTGACATCAGCTGTTTTCCTTGGTTTTTGTTTTTTTGTTTTTTTAACATTTAGCTTTCGGTCAGTGAATATTCCAGCTTCCAGCTAAAAAAGGCAGGGGATGCAGCTCTGTACTGGAAACTGTCACAGACATGAAATCTGGAGCTGCTCTGCATAGAAACCAATCAGCTTCCAGGTTTTATTGCCAAAACTTAACTGAGAAAACAGCTGATTGCACTACCCAGATTTAGGCAGGCCTGATGGAAAACTGAGAAACTAGTTCCCCATCAGGTTCGCTCCACTTTTGATTGACAGTACACAGCAGTAGGCAGATTCATAGCTATTCAGTCCAATAGCAGCTTTTGAGTCTGCCCACTGCTGTGCACTGTCATTTAAGTTCCTCATGCACAATGGACATTTTTACAGCGACTGTTTTTGGCTCTTGATGTTTTTTTCTACAGCTAGTAAACCCCCCAGCATGTTATCCTATGTGTCCATGCACACATAGACTGTAATCAATGTTTTTTGGCTGGAAAAAAACCCTAGGACTAGTGGGTTTCTAGAGGAGTTTTTTAGCTGTAAAAATGCTCTAACTCTGAAAAACGCCATAAACCAGCGTGTTTGGACTTTTTTTGACCAAAAAAAAGATTTTTTTTGTAAAAAAAAAGCTAAAAAGTGCAAACGCGGCAAAAGGCCACTAAACACTAATGCAAAAACGCTTAAAAAAAACTCACATTTGTAACATGACTTTACACAGCTAACTGTACCAGCGTTATCAAAACGCCTAGTGTGCATGGAGACTTTAAGTGGAGCGGACCTGACGGGGAACTAGTTTTTCAGTTTCCCATCAGGCCTACTCATATCTGTGTAGTGACATCAGCTGTTTTCCCAGGCTTTTTTTTTAACATTTAGCTTTCAACCAGGGAATCTGGCTTATAGCTAAATGAGGCTGGGGATGCAGCTCTGCTCTGGAAGTTGTCACATACTTGAAATCTGGTGCATAGAATCCAATCAACTTCCAGGTTTCATTGCCGTAGCTTAACCGAACAAGCTGAAGTTAGAAACTAATTGGCTTCCATGCACAGCTGCACCAGATTCTGCGCACTCCAGTTAATAAATCTACCCCAGAGTGTTGGAACTTGTGTCCTTCAGTGAAATCCAAGAAAAGTTTTCAGTCAGTACAAAAATCTTTTTTTCTTTCTCTTTCATAAAGGGACTCAGGAATTGTTTTTAATCTTTGGGGCATCCATAAGCAGTCTAACTGAAGGGTGGAAACAACAACAGATAAATGGTGGCGCTAATAGGGCAAGCAGCTCAAGTCCATAAAAATCCAACTTGAACACATAATCCTGTAGTGCTATTCGCAGGCTCACTTAGGGCAGCCACTCCAGGGAGAAAGCAAACTCTGTCTTCTCCCTTTTACTGCACTCACCAACTCCTACTAATTCTAAATCTACATGCTCATAAAACCTCCAGGACAGGGAGGCATGTCCCCTCATATAAATAACACTCCCAAATTACCTCCCTCACCCTTCTGCTTCTCCAACCCTGTGGAGATATATCCCCTGGGCCTCCTTCAATTAAGTGTGCCAAACACTTCCATCACCCTGCACCCTCTGGAAGCAGCCGCAATCCACAGAGCTTAAGCAGGCCATAGACGTGGGGACAATCAGCCGGTTTTTTTTTTAAAAGTCGTAAATCGGTCGTTCAGACGGCCGACATTGCCACTAATTAAAAAAAAAGTCGGCGGGTTTTAGTCCCGTCTATGGCCGTCAATTAATATACTAGCGGTGTCCCTGCATAGAGACCCGCTATTATATTTGACAGCAGAAATAGATTATGCAGAAGAAGAAGAAGAGAAACAACATTGTATCTATTTGTACTTGAATAGAAACATCTGTATTCGAAATGCATACAAATAGATACAATGTTGCAACTTTTTTTCTTCTCCGTCTTCTGCAAAATCTATTTCATCTTCTTCTCTTTCCTTCTATTCTTCTTCTTGATATTCTATTTCTTCTTCTCCTGCAAAATCTATTTCTTCTATTGCTTCTTTTTCTTCATAGTCAATTTATTGTCAAATCGACCAGAAGAACGGCCGATTTGACCATAAATTACCCGCGAAAATCGGCCGATCTAACAAATCGTCCCAGGATTTTCCAGCTTGGACGATATTTAAAATCTCTTAAAATTAAGAAAAACGGCCAACATTTTTCCCCACTAACGGTACGAATATCGGCCGATTTTTTTATCGACCGATAATTCGGCAAGAAAATCGGAAATCTATGGCCGCCTTTAGTCTTCATTCCTCTTCTTCACAAGCCAGCCTCCCCTTTCCCTGTGCTCTCTGGACCACCCGCTCTGTTTGTAACAATCTCACCTCCCTGCATGATCTCTTTATCGCAAATTTCTTTAACCTACTTGCCATTACCAAAACCTGGCTTCATGCTTCAGACACTGCTTCCTCTGCTTCCCTTGCCCATGGTGGCCTTCTCTGAACCCACTTTCCCTGCCCCATGGACAGAAGAGAGGTGGAATAGGAATCCTACTTGCCCCACAGAGCACTTATCATGTACTTCACCCACCTCCCTCTCCTCTTTTGGGGCACATTGTATACATCTATTCTCTCCTGTTTCTCTAAGAATTGCTGTGATCTACCAGCCCCCTGGACCAGTATCTACCTTCCTTGATGACTTCCCTGCCTGGCTACCCTTCTTTCTCTCTTCTGAAATCCCCTCAATCCTTCTTGGCGATTTCAACATCCCTTTTAATGCTAACATTCCTGCTACTTCAAAACTTCTTAATCTAACCTCCTCTTTTGGCCTGAAGTAATCGATACAGGCTTCTACTCACTCCAAGGACAACACCCGTGACCTTGTATTCTCCTATCTATGCACTCCTTGCAGCCTCTCCAACAATCCTCTCCTGCTCTCTGATCACCACCTTATTAGCTTCACTCTCCAACCACCTAGCAGTTACCCTTAGAAACCTTTGCCACCTCAACCCTTCTCTTATCTACTCTGCTACTGACCACCTCTATGACAAAATATCATCCCTGTCCTGCCCAGATCTATCCACTTCTGTCTGCAACAGTTCACTGTCATCCTCCCTAGACAAGCTCGCCCCCCTCACGACATACACAATCAGGCCCTGACCCCTATAACCTTGGCAAACAGATGACACCAGTAGTCTGAAAAAACATAGCTGCGCTCTTGTGCATCTGTGGCACAAGACTAAGTCTGTGGCAAAAGACTTCAACCAATATAAATCTGCCCTCCACAAATACTATTTTTGCCTCCACACTGCCAAGCAGACCTATTTCATTACTCTCATTAACACCTTCTCATCCAGTCCCCGGCAACTCTTCTCTACCTTCAACTGTCTTCTTCATCCTCCACTGCCTCCACCCACTAACTCACTCACTGCCCAGGAGATCGCCAATCACTTCAAAAAGAAAATCTATACAATTCGTGAGAAGATATCTGATGCACAGATACCACTCCTACTTAACACTCCACAATCACAGGGATAATCACTACTTCCCGCATTCAACCCCACTACTATGAACGAGGTTGCTAAACTTTTTTCTAATGCCCACCTAACCATGTGCCCCCTGGACCCTGTTCCATCACAAGTGCCACAGTCAGCCTCTGACTCTATCCTACACTCTCTAACTCACATATTCAATCTCTCCTTCTCTTCCAGCATCTTCCCCAATTCTCTAAAACACGCAGTAGTCACCCCATACCCTCACTAGACCCCACCAATCTTAACAACCTATGACCCATCTCCTTACTCCCCTTTTCTTCCAAATTCCTTGAACACCTGGTCTACAACCAGCTGGGCAACCACCTCATTGAGAATAACCTTCTTGATACCCTTCAATCTGGATTTCACTCTCAGCACTCCATGGAAACTGCTCTCCTCAAACTTACAAATGATCTATTAATGGCTAAAACCAATGGACACTATTCTGTACTCCTACTCTTGGACCTCTCTGCTGCCTTTGACACAGTGGACCACTCTGTCCTCCTCAAAAAACTATACTCCTTTGGTCTCCATGACTGTGATCTTCGTTGGTTCTCATCCTACCTATGCCACTGCACCTTCAGTGTCAATTACAATTCTACTTCCTCTTTCTTTCTCCATTGGGGTTCCCCAAGGCTCTGTTCTGGGACCCCTCCTATTCTCAATCTACACCTCCTCTCTGGGTAAGTTGATTGCCTCCCATGACTTTCAGCACCATTTCTATGCTGATGACACCCACATCTATCTCTCTACCCCTCAGCTCACTCCATTAGTCTCCTTACCCATCACTAACCTACTAACAGACATATCAGCCTAGATGTCACACCAGTTCCTGAAAATTAATCTATCCAAAACTGAGCTCATAATATTTCTTCCCCCACGTGCCCCTTCCATTGACTTCTCTGTCAAAATTAACAGCTCAGCCGTCAACTCATCCACACATGCCAGGATGCTAGGTGAAATCCTGGACTATGAACTATCCTTTTGGCCCGTATCTAATCACTGTTCAAAGCTTGCTGCCTCAACCTCTGCAACATCTCCAAGATATGCCCCTTCCTAACCAATTACACCACAAAGCTTCTAACTCACTCTCTGGTCATCTCTCGCCTTGACTACTGCAACTCCCTCCTCGCTAGATTATTTTTGCATAGGCTATGCCCCCTCCAGTCCATCATGAATGTTGCTGCCAGACTCATCCACCTTACCAACTGTTCATTGTCTGCCATCCTTCTTTGCCAGTCCCTCCACTGGCTGCAGCTCACCCAACAAAAAAAATGTGAGATACTTACAGTACAACAACTTCTAAAACTATCCACAACTCAGCCCCTAGTTAGTTCACTAACCTGTTCTCAAAATACCAACCAAATCATTCTCTTCATTCCTCCCAAGACCTCCTGCTCTCTAGCTCCCTTGTCAACTCCTCCCATGCACGCCTCTAGGACTTCTCCAGAGCAGCTCCCATCCTCTAGAACTCCCTTCCCCAATGTGTCCGACTATCTCCATCTCTGTCCACTTTTAGACAATCCCTGAAAACTCATCTCTTCAGAGAGGCCTATCCTGTCCCCCACCTAACAAGTGTGCATGTATTTTGTCCATCAGCCCATCCCCCTCAGTTATTACCTTTTGTATCTCTCGACCCTCCCTCTGAGATTGTAGGCTCTAACAAACAGGGCTCTGTGAATCCTCCTATATTAATTTGTATTGTGATTGTACTGTCTGTCCTTATGTTGTAAAGCGCTGTGTAAACTGTTGGCGCTATATAAATCTTGAATAATAATAATAATGATGATGATGATGATGATGATGATGATGATGATGAAACAAACAGGGAGAAAGGGGCGCTCTGTATGTAGCATTAAAATTATCCACATCCATTTGGCCTGAGGAAAGAGCAAGAAGCTCTGAAACATGTACCCAAGCCCACAGGACAACCCATGTGACATCACTTCTCCTCTGTGCACTCCAAGATGGTTACTGATACTTCCTGTTTCAGTCTTCAGCAGTCTTGAGCCTTCTAGCCTGGTGGCTGCAGAAGCAAGGCGAGACATCACTGGGAATATCAGTGTTCCTATGGAGATATGCATGCCAATTGTATTTTAATAAAGTGGATTATTTTAATGTTACACTTAGTGGGCGCTCTGGTTTGATACACTATGGTTGCTTACTTTGCTTTGATTATATTTACCAACATGGAAATGTAGTATTGGCAAGAGTGATGGCAGTCAGAATCGTTGCAGTGATTGTTTATATTAAAGGCTATAACTTGAAGAAATTTGGTAAGGTGCATGAGCCATGAGGTGGTGGGTCCCCTTAGTGTTGTGCACAAATTGGTGGTTACTGGTTCGGGCTAAGGGTAAACAGAGTGGCACTATTTGTGGTATTTGGGGTTTACCCTGGTGTTGGATTCTATATAGTGGCTGAGCGGTAAACTTGCACAGCCCAAGCCACATCCAGACAATGAAGGGTAAATTTCTTCTGATGAACAGGAGCCTAGACAAAGGAATGGGAAAATAATGTCCTGTTAAGGTGAAAGGCAGAGACTACCTTAGTCAAGAAGGAAGTCCTGGCCCTCATCACCACCATATCCTTTTGCAAAACCCAAAACGTTTCTATGCAAAATAAAGCCACCAGTTTAGCCATTTAACTTACAGAGGTTATAGTTGCAAGGAAAGCATCCTTGTGGGTGAAAGTAAAGGGCTGTCTCTAACAGGTTTAAACAAGGGAACCACAAGGGAGACCCCTGAAAAAAGAAAAAGTGAGATCTCAGCAATCTCTGAAACTGAAAGGAAAGAGCAAAGACTTGACCTTAGAAAGTTCTGACAGCCATAAGTTGGTCCAGACCTAACTGTAGGAAAGAGAGGATCAGTTCCACGAAGAAGCTCCTTTGGTGAAAACCCTTGGACCCATACAAGTGAAGTAAAACTTTCAAGTCTGATGAGAGCCCTGGTAGGAAGTGCACTTCCTAGCCTTAAGTTACCTACTCTGAGATGCCCCTGTCTCTTAAATCCTGGGCTCCAACAACCATGCCATAAAACCAATGACAGAGAAGCAAATCACACTGCAATGTCCAGCAGCACAGTGCATCACGTGCCCAACACAGCAGTGTATGAAGTGTACATTTTGTATACTTCACATAAAATTTGTTTAAAACAAAATGAAAAAAGAGGGAGCCATGCGATGTGCTGAATCATGTACTGTATTGCCCCCTAGCCAGCTGGTAATGCAAAATGGCTGGATCGGTAAATTGCTTCGGCTGCTCTGCAAATTACCATTTTTATAGCAGGGCCTAAACAGTCTGATGTAGGTGTGCAGTAAAAAAAAAATATCTCGGGGGGCAGAGGATGTGAGGTCAGTAGGGCAGTGTACAGGGGGCCAGCAGGGCAGAGGATAGGGTCAGCAGTTGATAGGGCATTCTACAGAGGTCATTAGTTTGTAGGACAGTGTACAGTGGGTTATCAGAGCTGAGGACAGTGTGCAGGGGGTCAGCAGAGGAGTGTACAAGAGATCAAACTGGTGAGTAGAATCATTGGACTGCAGCACATGGCGAAACATTGTAGAACCACCCAGTAGCACTGTCTTGGCAATACTTTTAAGCACTGTTGCTATACTGACACTGATTTTGCATTGTCAAAGTGAACTATATTGCACAGATGATCAGTATGGACACTCTGACCACCTCATTGACTGTTAGACTGGTTCTGGTAGGTGGAGCAGGTGTGGCTGCCATGTTGGTTTACATCCCCCTATGTATTGTTACAATGAGTGTGCGCAATCTCTGAACTCTGCTCCAAATTGTGTTTTTCTGAGTTACATGTGTCCATACAATTCCTCTAAAGCCTGAGTAGGTCCTTGGTAGGTAAATACATTTTTTATTAACTACATACATTTGTTTTTTCCTAATTATCTACCACAGTCACCAATAGGCCTGGGGTGAGTAATCAAATCCCAGGTGGCCATAGAGGACTATAAAGGAAAAAAATAAATAAATTCCCTTATGTCCAGGCACTTAACATCCAGTCTTTGCTGAAGGCACCAAAACCATTAACAGAGGGTGGTCTGCTCCCTAACAGAAAGGTGACGCTGACCTCAGAGTGACTGGTTTTAATGGTTGAACTGGATGGACTTTTGTCTTTATCCAGCCATGATAACTATGTAACTAGTGTCATGTGGGCGCCATTTTATGTTCTGTATCATTAATCAATGACAAGGGAAAAAAATAAATTTTTCTTACTTCTAGTCAAAATGTACCAGTTACTGTTTGTGCAAAAAATAAAGAAAATAAATTATCATAAAAGTGAAAAAAAAACCCTTTGCTAAAATCATGACTTTAATATTAATGCAAAAGTACTCCTATCTGCAAAACTAAATTTTCCTCAACCTCCAAAACTTGGAATGAACTTTAACCCAGAACAACTAGTGACTGTGATTCTAACCTTGTTTATTTAAACTGAATAGCAAAATCATTTCACAAAAATGTCTGACATGCAGTCAAAATATTCCCCCTGCCCTGAATATAACCTTGCCAACTGTCGGGTGACCGAAGTCTACAGACTCTCATAACAAAGCACTAAAAGTTGAGGAAACTGTTACCTTCTTCAGGAATGGCGGCTATTAGCCACAGACGTGCCTTTTGCTGGCTAGATTCTAAGAATGAACATTAAAAGTATAAGGTTTTCCATCCTCTTTATTAATGTGTTTTCCTAAGCAGTTACCCAGCATTTTAGCAAAGCTTTCCATGTGAGCAGAACTGGTTAGTGGTAGAGGGTAGAGCTACAGTAATAGGTCTATATGTCAGTCTGGATTGCAGTTTCCTTCTAATTTGAATCACTTTTTCTGTCCATCTCTCGTTCCTCCACCAAGTTTGGTATGCTCTGACTGACACCTTCCTCTGCTCTATAACTCAGATGTGGGACATTTGTGCATGGTACAGGGATGGTAATGGAAATGCCACTTGGCTGGAGGGAATTCTCCAGCTGGTCATTTTCCCATTGGGGTGTGGGCTCACAGTCACAAAGCGAGTATGGTACTCATTGGACCTGTAGCTGCAAGCAGGGGTAGACTGACAACTCATGGGGCCCCCGGGCAATATGGGATCATGGGGCCCCTGTGTCCTTGCCAAACTCAAAAAAGCCTATGAAAAAGGTACCAGAGGCATCTCATGGGGCCCCCTACTGACCCCGGGCCCTCGGGCAGTGCCCGAGTTTCCAAATTATCAGTCCGCCCCTGGCTGCAAGACATTTTCATGCTGTCCATGTTGGAGTAGCTGAACTCTGAGAAATGGCTGGAGTGAGAGTCCGCCACAGACGGTAAGCTGTCAATGAGAGAAGGAGAGTGAAATTCACTGGAATGGGTGCTTTGCTGCTTCAGGAGCTGAGCATCCATGTTCTCACTTGTCTCATTTATTGTGGTACTGATCTTCTTTCTCAGCTTGCCTATGCATCTTTTGCTGGCTGTTGTAAATTTGAACCATTTGGTGGCGCTGCATTTGCTCTCAGCTTGGAAGGCTGCAGATGCGCTCACATTATTGTGACTGGGAGCTTTGCCATCATCGACACTGCTGCTGCCACTATGGTACCTGAATTTGGCTGGTTTAGACCCGATATCCACTTGTACTTCCATGCAGTGGTGTATTTAGGTTTTTTGCTGCCCTAGGCAAAACAACAATCAGATAACCCCCCCTGGCAGAGAAAGCCTGACACCAACACCCCCCCATCCTGGAGAGAGCCTGACAGTGACCAACAACATCCCTGCTCCCTCCCACCCTAGAGAAAGACACTCACCTTCACAGCTTCGTACATCTCCAGAGAACAAGAGGCGGGCTCTGCATACACCATCAAGCAGCCCTCAGCCTCTTTTGGATCCCACATGTCGCCATGCCACATATGTCCCTTATTCCTTGGAGGGTGCTGCCCCCCTGTAAAATGCCACCCTATGCAAATGCCTTGTTTGCCTTGCAGTAAATACACCCCTGCTTCCATGCTGTTACTTTCCCTGTAACACATGAGCAGTTTTGGTCAAACAGCAGGCTTAAAGAATAAGTCTGACCAATACTTTATTTTCTAGTTTTGGAAAGATTGTAGAAAAGTCTGAACCTTTGTCTGAACTTTATTGCTCTCCGTGTTCCCAATACGCAGACCCAACCTCATTATTTCACCTTAGCACTACTGTCACAGAAAAGGGAAATCCTCCAATAGGAACCCTTTATACTGTGAAAAGAGGTGGTGCTTCTCCTCATTTTGGGAAGATTTTCACTTAATTCCTATTGGGTCCTTGGTGACAGGAAATTAGGAAAATCTCCGTGATGAGGACACAGAAAGCAGAGAAACCATTCTAAAAACTATCCAAAAAAGGTGGGCTTTATGACATGAGACTGTCAACAAAGTCCCCCAAACCAGCTAGATCAGTTCACAGTTATCAAAGTCACTTGGTGCATATACTGTATTTCGACTGTGTTGATCTCACCATGATGCATTTATTAGATAACTGCTCTTAAAGGAATAGGAATAGTAAGGAATAGAGGAATAGTAATAACACCCCATTCACACCTAGCGTAGTGGAAATGCTCGTTCCTGCTCAGTTTGTTTTGCGTGTTTCTGTGTCATGCATAGGGCAGCCCATTCAACTGTATATCAACTGAATGGGCTGCCCTATGTGCCACAAACACAAAACGTCTGGCGCTGAGCCAGGGGAGTTTGGGGACACATTTAGGGTGCCATTAAGAGATAATGCACGTATTGCCACATTTCTGAAAATGTGGGCAGAAACACGTGGTGCCGTAGATCGCTGGTGCCATGCAGGGCTTCTGCAGACCTATCAGTGTAATTGGTCTGCTTGTACCTTGTACGGGCAAGCAGATACTCACTGACAGGAAAAATCAGTTAACTACCATAGTGCTCAACAGTGCCATGGTAGTTTATTAAGAGCTACAAGCGGACAGCTGCAAAGACTGTCAGAACTTGTAGTTTTCCATTCACAGTATACTGTGACTGAGTCCTGCAAAGCCAATTTTTTTTTTCAATTTTGTCAGCTAGTGGGGTGAGATGAATTTATCTTTTAAGATGAGGCAACTGTGTACAATATAACGATTTACAAAATGGCTCCTTTCATTGTATACCATATTGGTGTCAGTCACATCAGCTGTTTGTAAAGCATCATAAGCAGACTATTAGCCCCTTCAATGCAACCACCATCTATGAAAAGACCTGTCCAGCGGGATGCAGGACTGGATACAGCCATGGCTTTGGTGCTTGCATTGTCACTGACTGTTCCTAAACTCACAGTATTGGATTCTCCCCTCAGACTGTATCTCTTCTTCTAAGCCTGGGTTCACATATATGCTGTGCGGTATATCGCATGTGATTCATATGGGAACCGCACCTCATTCCTGTGCAAATCACATGCGATTTGTGTGCAGTGTGATTGGAGCCATACATTTTGTATGGCTCTAATCGCACCGTGCCAGCACCAAAAACATGCAGGACCCTTTTTTTGGTCAGAACTAGAATCGAATCGCATAGGTATTCACACCTATGTGATCCAATTCTGCACATCGCACCGCGTTTTGTGGACCACTTTCGGCCTGTTGTTAACTTAACATACACACCCACAGCAGTTCGCATGAATGGGGAGCGATTCTGATGCGGTGGAGAATTTGCACAGAAAATGCTGCAAATTCCGCACCGCATCAGTGTGAACCAGGGCTGACTGTTGACCTGCACTTTTAACCTGCAGAGAAGGAGACAAACATTAGACCTCATGTGTATGCAGTGCCTGAATAAAACTGGTTACTGAGAATTACAAAATAACTGGCAGTTATGAGAAACAACCTCACAATTTGCTTTTTCAGGATGCACAATGAGCATATGGACTAAAAGAAGTCAGTGATAGGGTAGAAACATATAAAAAAATACAAGAAATGCCCCAGCACACTCTCCAGCTGGTCAGGCTAGAGCAGTGGTCGGCAAGCCGCGGCTCACAAGCCACATTCGGCTCTTTACACACTTCAATGCGGCTCTTCTGTGTGCCGGGCGCCCGCTCCCCTCCCTCCTCTCGGGCGGCCGCCCCAAAAGTCAGGACTCTGCAGCTAGCCCAGCAATGGACAAACTACGGCCCGGCGGACCTTTTAATCCGGCCCGCGGAGCGTGGCAAACATTGGCTGTCAGGATGTAGGCGGGGCAGCGTGACGAACTCCTCTCCTCTCGAAGTCCGCCCTGAAGACCGAAACGGCGCGGGAACACGGCGAGAGGAATGCGCGGAGCAAAGGTAAGTGAATTGATACAATATGGGGAATGAATTACTATATGGGGGATGAATTACTATAGGGGGGATGAATTACTATGGGGGATGAATTACTATATGGGGGATGAATTACTATATGGGGGATGAATTACTATGGGGGATGAATTACTATATGGGGGATGAATTACTATGGGGGATGAATTACTATATGGGGGATGAATTACTGTATGGGGGATTAATTACTATGGGGGATGAATTACTATATGGGGGATGAATTACTATAGGGGGGATGAATTACTATATGGGGGATGAATTACTATGGGGGATGAATTACTATATGGGGGATGAATTACTATATGGGGGATGAATTACTATGGGGGATGAATTACTATATGGGGGATGAATTACTATGGGGGATGAATTACTATATGGGGGATGAATTACTGTATGGGGGATTAATTACTATGGGGGATGAATTACTATATGGGGGATGAATTACTATAGGGGGGATGAATTACTATGGGGGATGAATTACTATATGGGGGATGAATTACTATGGGGGATGAATTACTATATGGGGGATGAATTACTATGGGGGTTGAATTACTATATGGGGGATTAATTACTATGGGGGATGAATTACTATATGGGGGATGAATTACTATATGGGGGATGAATTACTATGGGGGATGAATTACTATGGGGGATGAATTACTATATGGGGGATGTATTTTCAGTTTTAAAAATGTGGCTCTCAAAATAAATTTCAATCGTGGTTTTGGTGAGATTTGGCTCAGTTGAAAAAAAAGGTTGCCCACCACTGGGCTACAGCAACCCACCTCAGCAAGGCTCCTCTACAGAGTGTGCGCAACAACGCTACACTATCTGAGCTCATAGCTCTGGGACACACTTTTTATATGATTGTTATACTGTGTATTTCAGTGAATACATTGAGAACAGCCATACTCTTCTGTGCATGCCAATTGTGTCTGAGATGAGCAGTTCTATTATAAATATTAGCAATGCAAACCATTGCAGTATGTGTCAGGGATTTCCCCTGCATAAAGCATAAAAGAAATCTGAGCCCTGCATTATATAAGCGGAGTACAGATGAAATCTATTATACAGTCTCCACACATCATATAAATGTAATTGCTAAGATAGAGGAATGGATGGAGAACATCTAGGAAGGGTTCCTTCATGTAAATGGATATCTGTGCTGTGCAGCGAGGTCTAATCACCAAAGTCTACTATCCAGTCCCTCGCTGCTCCAGTTTCCAGGTATGGGGGCCTCTAATCCAGCACTGCAGATATGCCCACATCAACCCTTCTTTTGCAGGTATACATTAAACATAAGTGTCATGTTTCACATGACTGTCATATGCCTTTAAGTGTTTTCTATATTTTGTCTCTGCTCCTCCCTTTCCTTTGGTTTAGTTAATGCTGTAGAGATAGCCCTCCCCCTTTCCCAGAAATGCATTGCAAATCTAGCCTCATGTCATGAAGCAGGACACATTATTATCTTTTGACCTATCAGATGTTCATTGTTGTAAGTTCCTTTCAGGTTATGGAATAAACTTCACAAGATCTACAAGATATCATCTCGATTGAGTCACTGACTGTGATATCCAACTGAGATTGGAGTTATTGATATCTCATCACAACTGTAAGTTACAGAGATCACACTTTCAATGCTTAGGCTGGCCATAGATTATCCAATTTTCTTGAGATTTCTGGTTTAGATTTACCCAAAACTATATAATATGAGGTCAAACCTAACAATACTTTCAATTGTATCCAATTAGGCAGGCCCTTACACTACATAGTTGAAGGTAAATGTAAAGGAAATTGGGCAGAAATTGTTTAGAAAATTGTATAGTGTATGGCCAGCCTTAGATTGGAGAGACAGAACAATAAGTGCCAATACTGTTTAAAATCTAGTAATACACTGTCTCACACTGCTCTGCAGATGCTTTGTTGCTTTGTACTTTTAGGCACTGTGCTGAATTTGTAGAGGCTGATCCGCTGACAGCCTAAAGATTTACTGCTGCTCAGGGGCTCTGGGCTTCAACAAAAAGTCAGCCTCCAATAAGAAATGGGTTCAAAGATGGAGGCAATTTACAGCACATACTAATATTGGTAGCATAATTATTAATGTGGAATGTATGTTCCTTGATAAAGAACGTTTTTTATATCACGTTGTTATACATAAAGTACCAATTTAAGATTACAGGTTTTTCCAGGTATGTAGGGAACAAACCCAGTTATAAAGGTAATATTAGAAGTGAGGTAAAGATTGAAACGGTTCTGCTACACCATATATGTGTGGTCTAGTAACCAAAAAACTGTATTACTGAAAAATTGCGAACAAAGGGTTCATATTTTTGCTTTGTGCTATTTAAAGTGTTTCTAAAGCTATAAGGTATTTTACTTTAATGCACTACCTGCATTAAGGTAAAAAAAAATCTTCCTCTAGTCGTTCCCCTCAACCCCCTCCCTAAATATCGTCCTGTATCGATTCAGCACTGTGCCTGTCTACAGGAGCACTGGTTCTCTTTCTCAATCTCCTCACAGGCTCAGAGACAGCAGAGGGAGCCATTGGCTCCTGCTGCTGTCAATCAAATGCTGTAAGAAGGGAGCTGGGCAAGGCTGAGCCAGCTGTGTGTGTCTATGGGTACACAGCCTGCTTCAAGAGCAAGTCCGCATGTGTGCCACCATAGGAAGATTCAGAGCCAAGATCTCTGGCAGGTTTGGAGCTGCTCTGTGCAATACCACTACACAGAGCAGATAAGTATAATATGCTTGTCATTTTATTTTTAAAAAATGAAGCTTTACAACTGCAGCCCTCGGAGGATGAATGGTACACAAAATCCTGCCTGTAATCAACAGAAGGCTGTAAGAGTGATGTGCTGAAAAAAAATTAAGAGTTGTTGCTCATAGTGTGGTAGCACCCAGATATGGCAGAGTTCACCTTTAAACTGTAACATTTCTAACCGTATCTGCTGGCAAAGTTTTCAGTTCACTCACCCCCTCCCTTATTTCATGTGAATAATGTGTACCGGTTCATAGCTGGTATTCTTATCTGCAGCTGCTGTCCAAGGTTATTCTGTAGAGTTTAGAAAGCCTTTTGATAGTAATAGAAAGTGAAAGAAGAAATGTATGCCTAGTGACGTAATCATTAGTATATACACTTGTAAGAAGTTTTCTATAACTCACTTAGCAGATGAGAGCATAAGCCATCTGTTGAGTCACAACAGCGCTGTTTTTAATAAATCATTTGTATTCCTGAAGTCCATGTCCGGAGTTCTCTGGTTTGCCAAAATTGCTACTACAATAGCAATTAATCATTTATAACATAGAAGTGAATCTATATTGTCAATATAAATTATGACTTAAGGCCATTGTTGAAGATAAGGTACCACATTGTACCTTTATGTTATCTATTCCTATTCTGTAAATGCCACCTCTGCTACCTTAAGAGCAGGCTGGCAGTTAAAGAAATATGTCTGACAGATACAAAAAAAAAAATCTCCAAACTCTATTCATCATTTGCAGCAGTTTGGTATCAGTAAACTGAATGTGTCTTTCCATCTTTTTGTGGCAGTACTGCAAAGATTATGACTAAAATACACATCACAGCATTTTCCACACAGGTAACAAAAATTGATGATGATGTGATTTGTTACATTTAGGACAGTCTCCACCCCATTCAATACTGGCCTTCTGAAATATGAATATTGACATTACAGGTTTCCTTTAATTCACATTAACCAAACTGTAGCTACTTCATTTGTACAAACACTTCATAATGATTTATTCTTAAACAAAATATGTGTCAGGTATTTGGCACCCATATCACACAGTGGAGGTGAAGGCCTGTACTGTACCTGCTGGCAGCCCATAAGGACAAGACTGAGCACTCGCAGACAGCAGGCCTAATTCTACAAATGGTGAATGCTTGTGAGCTATTATGAAATGAGGTGTTCAATATGTGACTTTAGATGTCCTTATTTCTCACGTGAGGTTCGCTGGCACTTGCACTGACTCATATGCTAGTGTATATATAATATTTTCAAAATAGATAGTGCCGCGCTCCCATGTACCAATATGTATATCTTATACTTTCAAAGTGCTAATGAATAGCTTTCAAGATACTGCATGTATCAAACAATTATTACTAGTGACTCAAAACATCATTGTGAATATTAATCTTCATGCAAGTGACATTAATAACTGATAATCCTAAGGTGATAGTGCCTATTAAAGTACAGTGATATACAAATCAGAAATACTCCTCTATTCTACTGTGATCCTTATATTTATATTGTGCAAACACATATATATTATGTGCACGTGCTTATGATATATTCAATAAAAAAAAAAAAAAAAAAAAAAAAAAAAAAAGTCTTTCAAAATAAATGTGCAGGTGGATTCTTGGTTCCCTCTCGCCGAGTGCTTAATGGTCTCCCTATGTGCTCACCTCTATATTTGCCTGAATAAATCCAGGCAAATACACTTTTTATCCTTCCAGGATAGATGGGATGGAATGATGCTCTTGAATTATCTCAGAAGGTGGATGTGGATTTATATTTGTTCTCCTGTAGCTGCTCATGAGTGGGTATACTGACCATCTCTCTGAGGATCTCCCAATTCCCCTCCTGGGGCTGTTTCCTTTTCCAGTCCTCCTTATATCAGCTCAAAGGGTGTTGTTCAATTGAGAAAGGAAGACAAACAGACCATAGTGTCTTATCCTTGTGCAAAAAGGGGGTTTATTGCTGCCAGTTGCACAGTAGTATACAATTGTAGTCCAGCATAAATGTGCTCTGCCTCTGTTCCTGCAGTGCTGTCTACCTGTGTCTGTATTCAGATCACCGAGCCTCTCCAGTGCAATGTCGTGACGTCAGAGCCCCAATGTCGGGGCTCTGACGTCACGACATTGCACTGGAGAGGCTCGGTGATCTGAATACAGACACAGGTAGACAGCACTGCAGGAACAGAGGCAGAGCACATTTATGCTGGACTACAATTGTATACTACTGTGCAACTGGCAGCAATAAACCCCCTTTTTGCACAAGGATAAGACACTATGGTCTGTTTGTCTTCCTTTCTCAATTGAACAACACCCTTTGAGCTGATATAAGGAGGACTGGAAAAGGAAACAGCCCCAGGAGGGGAATTGGGAGATCCTCAGAGAGATGGTCAGTATACCCACTCATGAGCAGCTACAGGAGAACAAATATAAATCCACATCCACCTTCTGAGATAATTCAAGAGCATCATTCCATCCCATCTATCCTGGAAGGATAAAAAGTGTATTTGCCTGGATTTATTCAGGCAAATATAGAGGTGAGCACATAGGGAGACCATTAAGCACTCGGCGAGAGGGAACCAAGAATCCACCTGCACATTTATTTTGAAAGACTTTTTTTTTTTTTTTTTTTTTTTTTTTTTTTATTGAATATATCATAAGCACGTGCACATAATATATATGTGTTTGCACAATATAAATATAAGGATCACAGTAGAATAGAGGAGTATTTCTGATTTGTATATCACTGTACTTTAATAGGCACTATCACCTTAGGATTATCAGTTATTAATGTCACTTGCATGAAGATTAATATTCACAATGATGTTTTGAGTCACTAGTAATAATTGTTTGATACATGCAGTATCTTGAAAGCTATTCATTAGCACTTTGAAAGTATAAGATATACATATTGGTACATGGGAGCGCGGCACTATCTATTTTGAAAATAGGCCTAATTCTACAATGGTGTCTCTAGATCATTCTGAGTTCTGTGCACTTGTTCAGCCTACAGATTGCATTAGTCACAGGCACACTATATGCATTCCCATAGTATATCTCAGGGATGTTTAAAGTACACTTTGTATAGATTATAGATTTCAGGAATAAACATTCATAAATCTCAGCGTAATGTCTTTTTAAAAATTGTTTTTAATAACCTTCACTTTATACTTCAGTGCTGAATCTTCTAGTAATTTATTTCAAACCATTCATTGCACAAATGTCAGAAACATTAGTGCAAGCTGAACACAATGTTACTGTATGTTTTCTAATAGATTAGCCACTTCCAGTAGGGGCCAATATTGACATCCCTCTCCTACATGTTAAAAAAAACGCTATAAAGGTACTTAGAACCCCCAGACATTTTAGATTCTTTAAGCAGAGGCCCTAGAGAAAGAGAATAAAATGGTGGGTGTTGCATATTTTTACATTGTACAATATTTGTGCAGTGGTTTTTCAAATGCAAAATTTTGGGGGCAAAATACACCTGAATGAGTTTTAATGCACAAAAACACAACATAATACCCATTTTTTGGTAAAATATAAACCATGATGTTACACCAAGTAAATAAATATGAAACATGTCACGCTTTAAAATCGTGTCAGCATGTGGAGCGGTGACAAACTACAGTACCTAAAAATCCCCATAGGTGACACTTTAAAAGCCTTTACAGGTCACCAGTTTAGGGTTACACAGGAGGTCTGAGGCTAGAATTATTGCTGTCACTCTGATGTTCGCAGCCATACCTCACACGTGGTGCAATCACCATTTACATATGCACACGGAACTGGCACGCGCATTTGTATTTGTCTGCAAGCATGGGTGGACGGAGGTGCTTTAAACTTTTTTTTATTTTATTAAAAAAACATTTTTTACACTGTCTTTTTTTATCAACTTTATTGCTATCACAAGAGATGAACAATATCCCTTGTGATAGCATAGGCTGTTACAGGTCCTCTTTATGGGGAGATCTGGGTTTATTAGACCCCAGATCTCATCTCTGGCCTTTAATGCAGCCGATCAGACACCGATCAGTCTGATCAGCTGCTTCACTCACTGGTAACAGTCAGGCAAACCAAGGACTGGAAGTGACAGAGTCCTCATCGCTTCCAGTTTCTGATGTCACACAGTGGAAGGAACTGTGTGCCCAGAGCCAGATGCTGCCATTCATATCCTTACTGGGCTCTTCAGTCGCTCGGGAGAGCCTGGTAAAAGCAGCAGCAGGAGCTTCCTTTCACCGCCTGTAAAAGTAATTCTGCGCCACTTTAGCAGCCCCAATTACTTAGAGTGGCTTCAGAATTACCAGCTGAAAAAAATATCACTCTTCCTATTCAGTGACATACCATTACATTGCAGGACAGGAAGCGGTTAATTACTGAATCATTGGTTCTGTCTGGTGACCAAAATGCAGTATATTTCTTTATTGAAGTATTTCAGAACACTATACCACATCTCAGGCACTAGAGGGAGCTAATGATACAAAAATTAGTCTATTCGAGAAATTGTTCAGCTTGCAGGAATGTTTCTGACATTTGTGTAACATGTTTTATAAATAGATCTCTTTGTGTATGGATTGCTAAAATGGCAATGGCAGAATATTAATTCACCACTTACACTCCTGAGGATTTACCCCCCCACACCTGACCAGGTCATTTTTTGCGTTACGGCGCTGAGTTACTTTAACTGACAATTGCGCTGTCCTGCAACGCTGCACCCAAATGAAATTTACGTCCTTTTTTCCCCACGAATTGAGCTTTCTTTTGGTGGTATTTGATCGCCTGTGCATTATTTTGTGCACTATAAAAAAAAAAAAAAAGGCCGACAATTTTGAGAAAAAAAAAACAATATTTTTGACCTTTTGCTATTAAACATGTCCAGTAAAAAAAATGTAAAAATAAAATTTCAGCAGAAATTTAGGGCAAAATGTATTCTGCTACCTGTCTTTGCTGAAAAAAATCCCAATGTGTTTAAATTAATTGGTTTACGTGAAAGTTATAGCGTTTACAAATGGCAGTATATATACTGGGATGTTTATTTTTTTATTTTTACTAGTAATGGCGGTGATCAGCAACTTATAGCGGGCATTCTGACACTGGGGGGAACAGTGATACCAATATAGTGATCAGTGCTAAAAAAAAAAAAAAAAAACACTGACACTGTACTAATGGCACTGTGCAGGAAGGGGTTAACATGAGGGGCGATCAAATGGCTACCTGTGTGCTGTTTCACTATGTGCTGTGTCCCTGTTGTTTACAAACAATTCTCCTCCCCCTTGGAGATCCTCGGCAACCACTGGGCACCGGCGAGTAATAACTGTCTCGGACCTGGTGACTGACAGCCGCGGCCACGAATGGCGGAGAGGGAAGGGTGCTTGCGCTCCCTACCCGGAAATGCAAAATCACGTATATATACATGGTTTTGTGCACCCGTGGTTCCCTGTAGCAGTATTTCTGCTATAGGGTGGTTGGGAAGTGGTTAAGGTGATAACCTTTATTAGCTGCTAAAAAAAAAAATTAGCGCAGTGAACTATTGTGCTTATAATCTACAGTAGCCATACTGCACCTTTTAGTAGCTCACTGTATTCAGACAAGTGATTAAGGATTTCTGATTGGTTGGTAGGGATTACTACAGTCAAATTTGTTCTTTGCCTTTGTAATTGAAAGTCTAACTGAAGTCACAGGATTTGGGCGTTTTCCACACCAAACTGGTCACCTTAGGCCCAGAAGGTTCTGGCAGTGTTATCTTTAGGTTTTTGTGGACCACCCCTGTGTGGAGACTCACCATGGTCCTTTAAGAGTGGGAGACAGAAGGGAATTCCTCTGTATTAGAGGTGATTTAATTCTCAGTACCTTCCTTCTCTTTCTCTTGCTCCTCCAACCCCTGCATAGGTGACAAAGGAAACACACACTCCTGTGGGGAAAGAGACCTAGACTGTTTATGGTCCCAGTTGCGCAAGTCCCTGCAGATATCTGCCAACTGCTCCAACGCCATGGTGAAGGCAGCAGAAAATTCCTCCCTCGACACAAAGGTACTCAAGGAAGTAGCCCCGAAGGAGTGAGAAGTCAGGTGTTGCTTCAAAGCCAGAGCCGATATGGTGCCCCATTTGTTTATACTGTTGGTTATCTGGTGGTGGGGACGCACTGCATACCTTCACTGCCATCGTGCTATTGCTGGGTGTTCAGTGCGCCCCTATACCTTTAAGGAGGGGTGGGCTCCCAACAGGCATTCCTACTCTTAATCTATCCATTATTAAATATGTGCTCCAACTTTGGAGGCTCTCAAAATGTATAGAGTTAGAACGGCAGTATACTAGGGTGTTGTGAAGTGGGCCTTCAGCTTACAAAACACTATATTGTCAAATGTATTTGGATGCCTGCCTTTATATTTATTTCAGGTACTTCTATAGCATCATCAATTTAAGCAGTGCTTTTACATATATATTGTACATGCACATCAGTCCCTAACCCTCAAGGGGTGTACAATCTAAGGTCCCTAACTTATGTACATATGTACATCCCCCCATTGTACAGCGCTGAGCAAACCCTTTGGCGCTATATAAACACGATAAATAAATAAATAAATAAATAAATGTTCATAAATACACATACTAGAGCCAGTTTAGACAGGAGCCAATTCACCTACTAGCATGTCTTTGGAGTGTGGGAGGAAATCCACACAGACACAACATGCAAACTCCAGGCAGGTGCTGCCGTGGTTGGGATTTGAACCAATGACCCTAGTACTGCTAGGTAGAATGGTTACATTTAGCCACTGTGCTTTACATGAACTATAATAGCATCCCTTTGCAGCTATAACAGCTTCAACGCTTCTGGGAAGGCTGTCCATAGAGTTTAGAAGTGTGTCTATGGGAAGGTTTGACCATTCTTCCAGAAGCACATTTGTGAGGCCAGGCACTGATGTCATATGAGATGGCCTGGCTCACAGTCTCTGCTCTAATTCATCCCAAAGGTGTTCTATCAGATTGAGGTCAGGACTCTGTGCAGGCCTGTCAAGTTCCTCCACCCAACTCACTCATCCATGTCTTTATGGACCTTGCTTTGTGCGCTGGTGCGCAGTCATGTTGGAACAGGAAGGGGCCATCCCCAAACTGTTCCCACAAAGATAGGAGCATGAAATTGTCCAAAATGTCTTGGTATACTGATGCCTTAAGAAGTTTGGAGGTCTTTAGCTATTGCCTCTGCAGACAGTTGGTGACTTACGTACTTCAGCATGCGCTGACCCCGCTCTGTCATTTTACGTGGCCTACCACTTTGTGGCTGAGTTGCTGTTGTTCCCAGTTGCTTCCACTTTGTTATATTACTACTAACAGTTGACTGAGGAATATTTAGTAGCAAGGAAATTTCACGGATGGACTTATTGCACAGGTGACAACCTATCACGGTACCATGCTTGACTTCACTGAGCTCCTGAGAGCAACCCATTCTTTCACAAATGTTTGTAGAAGCAGTCTGCATGCCTAGGTGCTTGATTTTATACACCTGTGGCCATGGAGGTGATTGGCGCACCTGAATCCAATGATTTGGAGGGCTGTCCCAATACTTTTGGCAATATAATGTATATTTGCAAATGTGTGCTAACTAAACCCCCAGTTTTAACATGAACTGTTAGATAAGACAATTCAGGTTGTTGTTCACAGGACTGAGATTGAGCTTTGCAGCAACTTTTGCAGCAGTTGTTTTCTTATTTCAGGTACCAATTCGGAAAAACGTCCTTTTGTCTCTTTTGGGCAGTTGACCATGTCTACCTTGTTTATGCTTCTCAGCTGTTCCCACAGAAACTGTATATGCCGTCATAACCTTTGATACTGCACCTCACGAAACAGTAAATAAATTGGCAACTTTAGGTACAGAGGCACCAGCTAAGCGGGCACCAACAATTTTCCCTCTTTGAAGCTCACTAAGCTCTGACATAACTCCGTATTAATAGCAGCGCACGCAGTAAATAACGAAAGTGAGACTTCGCACCTGTTAGCTAGGTGTCTCATCACACAGCGGAAGCAAAAGAATGTTACATCAGTTCCAACGCAAAACATGTCACTTTCACAGCTGCAAATCATGTAGTGTTTCCATTTTTTTTGTCTAACCCAGGGGTGGGCAACTGTGGCCCTCCAGCTGTTGGTAAACTACAAGTCCCATCGTGCCTCTGGCTTTGGGAGTCATGCTTGTAACTGTCAGTTTTGCAATGCCTCATGGGACTTGTAGTTCTACAACAGCTGGAGGGCCACAGTTGCCCACCCCTGGTCTAACCAATATACTGCAGTAGACGTTTGTCACATCATGAGTACTAATATTTATAGTGCAGGCACCAAGCTTTGTGAGCTGACTGCTCTTATGTCTAGGGACTAATTGGACTATGTGGACCCTGGTATAGTTATTGCTCAGTCATTTGACTCCTTGAATCATGTCTCTAATTGCAACAATGCACAGGAAATACAGCATAAGAAAGAGGGGAGGTTGAAGTGCCATATACTGTATGTGAAAAATAGCATAAAAATACCATTAAATTAAAAAAAACAACAACAATGGAATACTTGAAACCCTCTGGGTCTGTTTTTCAAAAGATTCAAGGGTACTGATTTCAGATAATTGAAAAAACAAGCAAAGAGTGTGGCCATGCAGTGGGAAAAACAAAAAGAATTCTAGGATGCATCACAAAAGGAGTCACTGGCAGGAGAATAGACATTGACAAAGGCAGAAAAAAACATTACTTGTGCGTTCAGTAGAGGAGCATTTTGGTAGAAAAAAACACTAGATGCACCCAAATGGAAAATGCATTTAGCAGTTGAGCATTAATTCATTCCAATGGCCAGAATCATTTAATATTCGGGCCAATGGAATGAACGCCCAAACATGCTTAGATGTATTTTTTATGCTGCTTTTTCCTCCTATGGAGCAAAGATGCCCAGGGGAGGAAAAAAAAACATGCCGCTAAAACATCAGGAGAGACTTCAGGAACTTAGTACGTAGAGTTTGGAGGAAAGAAGGAACAAAGGAGACATGATTGAAACCTTTAAATACATCAAGTGGGGGGGAAAAAGGTTCAAGAGGCCAGTATTTTAAATAAGAAGCCATGATCAAGAACACGGGGGCATGACCTCAAATGAGGAGGAAAGTAATCTTAGAAAGTATTTTTTTGCTTGGGGCAAACAGATCTATATTCAGACAATAAAATTAAAAGATAAATTCACCTTTCATAACATGTTACACCCATATTCAGGGTGTAACATATGACAGGTTATGAAAGCACAAGCCCCCATTCCCGGCCAATCCCCAGCTTTGACAACTAGCGTGGGATCTCCCCCCCCACCCGCTAGATGGCTGTGTGGGTCTCCTCCCACCCAAATCACTCCTCTGTGCATGAGAAACTACCTTTCGACACAGCTGATCACGTCATGCTAAAGGGCCAATCACAGCGGCTGTTTACCATGTGATCAGCTGTTTCCAATCACAGCTTATCACGATGTGAACACACTTGCCGGTTATCGGCAGCACTTTCCCTATGCTGTCACAGCATGAGGAAAGTACTGCCGATAACTGGCAAGTGTGAAAGGAGACATCTACACTGATGATCAGGGCACTGTGCAGCCCTAACAGTGCCCATCAATGTCAATCAGTGCCCAGCAGTGCTGCCAGTCAGTGCCACCTCATCAATGCAGCCTGTCAATGCTGCCTATCAGTGCCACCTCAACACACATCAGTGAAGGAGAAAAATTACCTGTTTGCAACATTTTAAAATCGAGATTAAGAAAAGCTTATTTTTAAAAAATTGTGGTCTTTGTTTTTTTTTTTCTCTCTAAACACAGTGGTGCTTAGATAACACCAAAAGAAAGCTCTATTTACACAAATTTCATATGGGTAGTGTTGCATGACCGCGCAATTGTCTCTCAAAGTGCTGAAAATTGACCTTGGAAGGAAGGGGGTAAAAGTGCCCGGTAGGCAAGTGGTTAATAAAAAAAACAACGCAAAACAAAAAAAAAAAGCTTGCTGGACAATGGGGGTTCTTACATCCCCAAAACATTGGGTTTTTCATCCTCCTCTCTCTTTTCACCAGGGTCTAGCTCAGTTATCCTTTTCATTATTCTATCCTGAGTACTGAATTCCTATTCACATACAATTGTGTTCAAAATAATAGCAGTGTGTTGAAAAAAGTGACTAAAGCTCAAAATCTAATAGCTTTTATTTCCATACACACAAATGCATTGGGAGCACTACACATTCTATTCCAAATTAAAACATGAAGAAAATTATATCAAATTTGTGTTGTTCCTATAAAAAAATTGAAGAAAAGTGAATATTAGACTGTTCAACAAAAAATAGCAGTGTTTGTATTCTTCTTTACAAACTCAAACATTCACTATATAAACTGAAAAATGTTTGAAGATTTTGCTTTCCTTTGAATCACTTAATTTTTAGTTGTATAAGCACTGTTTCTGAGAACTGCTGTACATCTGTGTTGCATGAAGTCAACCAACTTCTGGCACCTGTGAACAGGTATTCCAGCCCAGGATGATTGGACTACATTCCACAGTTCTTCTCTATTTCTTGGTTTTGCCTCAGAAACTGCATTTTTTATGTCACCCCACAAGTTTTCTATTGGATTAAGATCCGGGGATTGGGCTGGCCACTCCAGAACGTCAATCTTGTTGGTGTGGAACCAAGATGTTGCATGTTTACTGGTGTGTTTGGGGTCGTTGTCTTGTTGGAACACCCATTTCAAGGGAATTTCCTCCTCAGAATAAGGCAGCATGACCTCTTCAAGTATTCTGATGTATTCAAACTGATCCATGATCCCTGGTATGCGATAAATAGGCCCAACACAGTTCAGAATAATAGCAGTCAGACATCACTAACCTGATCAATCACTGTTTTTGGTAGATATTATATTTCTACATGGCAAATAATTTACTAGCAGGTGTAGTAGAGTAATAGAAATCCAACAGACCCAACAGTCATGACATGCATGCTGCTGATTCTGTGTAATTGAATCACTAATTGAAAGGGGCATGTTCAAAATAATAGCAGTGTGGAGATCTATTAGTGAGGTCAGTCATTCTTTGAAAAACAGGTGGCAATTATTGCCCTTATTTAAGGAAGGAAGGCAGCAAATGTTGTACATGCTGGTTACAGTGCATTTCTCTCTGAAATTCTGAGGAAAATGGGTCGTTCCAGACATTGTTCAGAAGAACAGTGTACCTTGATTAAAAAGTTGATTGGAGAGGGGAAAACATATAAAGTGCAGAAAATGATAGGCTGCTCAGCTAAAATGATCGCAAATGCTTTAAAATGGCAACCAAAACCTGAAAGATGTGGAAGAAAGCTAAAAACTACCATTCAAATGGATAGAAGAATAGCCAAAATGGCAAGGACTCAGCCAACAATCAGCTCCAGGAAGATCAAAGAAGGTCTAAAGTTACCTGTGAGTACTGTTACAATTAGAAGACGCCTATGTGAAGCCAAGCTATCTGCAAGAAGCCCCCGCAAAGTCCCACTGTTGAAAAAAAGACGTGCTGAAGAGGTAACAATTTGCCAAAGAGCACATTGACTGGCCTACAGAGAAATGGCGCAACATTTTGTGGACTGATGAAAGTAAGATTGTTCTTTTTGGGTCTAGTTGCCGGAGACAGTTTGTCAGACGACCCCCAAATACTGAATTCAGGCCACAGTACACTGTGAAGACAGTGAAGCATGGTTGCGCAAGCATCATGATATGAGGATGTTTCTCATACTACGGTGTTGGGCCTATTTATCACATACCAGGGATCATGGATCGGTTTGAATACATCAGAATACTTGAAGAGGTCATGCTGCCTTATGCTGTAGAGGAAATGCCCTTGAAATTGGTGTTCCAACAAGACAACAACCCCAAACACACCAGTAAACGTGCAACATCTTGGTTCCAGACCAACAAGATTGACATTATGGAGTGGCCAGCCCAATACCCGGATCTTAATCCAATAGAAAACTTGTGGGGTGACATCAAAAATGCAGTTTCTGAGGCAAAACCAAGAAATAGAGAAGAACTGTGGAATGTAGTCCAATCATCCTGGGCTGGAATACCTGTTCACAGGTTCCAGAAGGTGGTTGACACCATGCAACACAGATGTACAGCAGTTCTCAGAAACAGTGCTTATACAACTAAATATTAATTAAGTGATTCAAAGGAAAGCAAAATCTTCAAACATTTTTCAGTTTATATAGTGAATGTTTGAGTTTGTAAAGAAGAATACAAACACTGCTATTTTTTTTGAACAGTCTAATAGTCACTTTTCTTCAATTTTTTTTTAGAGGAACAACACAAATTTGATATAATTTTCTTCATGTTTTGATTTGGAATAGAATGTGTAGTGTTCCCAATGCATTTGTGTGTATGGAAATAAAAGCTATTAGAAGGATTTTGAGCTTTATTCATTTTTTGCAACACACTGCTATTATTTTGAACACAACTGTACATGCATGTATTTTTGAGGTTGGATTTCACAATGGAGTGAATACCTATTCTGTATTATGATTGATGTGATATGACATACCGAGCATGCATAGAGTATCCAGACATCCTTCACTTTTTCAAATTTGTTATGCTGCAAAATTCTACTACAGTTGATTAATTTTTTTCTCATTAATCTACACTTAGTATGGCATAATGACAAAGTGAAAACAGAATTTTAGAAATGTCTGAATGTAATAAAACAAACCTGAAACATCACATGTACCTATGTATTCAGACCCTTTACTTAGTACTTTGTTGAGGCATCTTTGGCAGCAATTACAGCCTCAAGTCTTCTGGGGTATGACGGAACAAGCTTTGCACACCTGGATTATGGCATTTTTTGCCATTCTTCTTTGCAAATCCTCTCAAGCTCAGTCAGGTTGGATGGGGACTGTTGGACAGCCATTTTCAGGTCTCTCCAGAGATGTTCAATAGGGTTCAAGTAAGGGCTCTGGCTGGGCCACTCTAGGACATTCACAGAGTTGTCCCTAAGCCACTCCTGTGTTGTGTTGGCTGTGTGCTTAGGATCGTTGTCATGTTGGCAGGTGAACCTTTGGCCAAGTCTGAGGTCCTGAGGATATCTCTGTACTTTGCTCCATTCAGCTTTTCCTTAATCCAGACCAACCTCCCAGTCCCTACTGCTGAAAAACACCCCCACAGTATGATGCTGCCACCAGCATGCTTCACTGTTGGGATGGTATTGGACAGGTGATGAGCAGTGCCTGGTTTCCTCCAGGCAGTTTACTCCTTTCCATTCAGAATGGAGGCCAAACAGTTCAATCTTGGTTTCATCAGATCAGAGAATCCTGTTCCTCACAGAGTCTCCTCCATGTGCTTTTTTCGAATTCCAAGCAGGCTTTCATGTGTTTTGCACTGAGATGAGGCTCCTGTTTAGCCTCTCTGCCATAAATCCCAGATCGGTGCAGGGCTGCAGTAATGGCTGTCCTTCTGAAACTTTGTCCCATCTCCACACAGGCTCTTTGGAGCTCAGAGTGGCCATCAGGTTCTTGATCACCTCTCTTACTAGGGCCCTTGTCCCCTGATTTCTCAGTTTGGCCAGACGATCTGCCCTTGGAAGAGTCCTGGTTGTGCCAAACTTCTTCCATTTGAGAATTATGGAGGCCACTATGCTCTTGGAAACCTTCAGTGCAGCAGCAAATTTTGTAGCCTTCCCCAGATCTATGCCTTGCAATAATCCTGTCTCTGAGCTCTGCAGGCAGTTCCTTTGACCTCATGGCTTTTGCTCTGATACAATAGACAAAAGACATTGTCAGCTCTGAGACCTTTTATAGAGGTGTGTGCCTTTCCAAATCATGTCCAATCAATGTAATTTACCACATGTGGACTTCACTTAGGGTGTAGAAAAATCTCAGCAACGATAAAGAGAAATGGGAGGCAACTGAACTAAATTTCAAGTGTTGTTGCAAAAGGTCTAAATAATTATGCCAATGTGATATTTCAGTTTTTCCTTTTTCATACATCTGCAAACATTTCTAAAATTAACAGTGTATGGCCAACTTCAGAGCTCAGATGGTATCAGTAAGCCTGGGAGCTCTAAATCAGCAAATTGATTCTCATGAACAAAATCATTAAGTGTTTGTGAGACTCCCTTTCAGTCTGTACTTCTGCAACAGAAGGCTCAGAAGCCGCTACAGCTGCAGGAATGTCTGAAAAAGATTCCAAAGGGGAAGGCATAGAAGTATGCCACTGTGTTCAGAGTCAGAAAACATAGTGAAAGGTTGGCCCATAAAATCTAATATGTAGAGAACTCCTCCAAGGATAATCAATAGGAGGGGGGCGCACCTGATGGAGCTAAGGGAGACTTTGGGGAGAGTGTTAACTCAAGCAGTGTACAACGATCCAGGCTATTGATGTCAGTTTCCTTAGGAGTAAGACTGTAGGCATGCCTAGAACTCTTAGTGAATAAGAAGCTGGAGACTCTATGCAGCAGTACTGCTTTCCTTGCGTTTTTAAATGTTGTACTGCTTAACAGGGACAACGCAGAAGGGAAAACCAGGTAAAAACCTTAGTTACTGAGAATAGATTAGGTGGGTGACCAGGTAACTTTAAGCTGCAAGGTGCGGAGAATAATTATGGAAAAAAAATGCAAGACTATGTAATTTCTATTAGCAAATTGTTTATAAAAAAAAAAAATAATTATGTGACTTTAACCCTCTGATGCTACACACGGAACTAGTCATACACCAGTTGTAAAATGTTAGTTTTATTAAAGCATATGCCATGCTGTAACATAACAGGCAATTAAACTTTAGAGCAACTTACAAAATACTTTGAGGCCTAGCTATACAGTTATTTGGTTCCAGGACTGCAAGACATAAATGAAAATACACAAACTAATATAACCTACATCAAGCTTTAAAAAGAAATGGTTACAAAAAAAAAAATAAAAAACTTCATGGATAATGACCATCAATGGTCATCCTTCATTCTCAGCACATTGTGCATCACTCAGATTTCAGCATTTCCAAAAAAAAAAAAAAAAAAAAAAGTCAGTCCACACATAATTATACTTTAGTTTTGGGCAGATGCCAGCAAAATGCATTATTCACTGACTTCTTATTCTACAAGTGACATCCCAAAGACTTCACCCCCCAGGCTGTAATATTTATTGCAGCTATTGAACGTGTGTCATGTTCTTTTGTGGCTCTTTTTAGTTTTATCTAAAGTTGCACTCACACCTGGGAATGCAATCTGCCTACGATTAGACGCGAGAACCCCAGCGAGGGTTCCAGTGATTAGCTGTAAGTAGGCAGCCCCATTGAAACCAATGAGACTGCTGGCTCTGACAGCTAATCGCACCCACTCACATGTAATCGCTCATGTAACGATCACCTGCGAGTGATAGACCCTGGAGTCAGACTGCCTGCACCCAGGTCCAACCCACTTGCATGTGATCGCTACTTGAGAGATTAAATACGAGGGGGCGTAAATAGTGGTAAGATCAGTAAAGACTCCCATTGCTTTCTTGCATCTGATCACAGGCAGGGTGCATTCACATGTGTGAATGCATACTAACGGAGAACACAATATGCAAAATGGGATAAACAGAGGGCAGAAGGTGAAATCAGCCTACAAGTGCACATCTAGAAGTGAAGGTCTGCAATGGACTTTTTTTTTATCTCGGGAATATGGGGTGTATTCCATAGCACAGTATTTACGTGTGTCGTTTGTTACCATAACAATGTTACAGGTATCAAAAATGGATGTAAACTTTCTTTAGAAAAAGAAAAAAAAAAAACTCTGACCAAGAGAGAAAAAAAAAAAGTAACATACTATAACAATGCTTGAAGAATAGGAAAAAAAAAATCCTGCCTTTTTTGATTTGCTGCAATAAAACGGTGACAGGTCAAACATTATTTCAGTATAATACAAAGGTATATCAGTAATAATGTGAATAGGGCAAAAATATATCTGTTTTAATAGGACCAGCACACAGGTACAAATATTTAAATAAATTAATTTATTACAAGTTGTGAGGCACCAAAATGTTTTTTGAAGTGCTCCTGTGTTGTTAGTGACCTGACCAGGCTTAGTGGTCTACATCTCACCAACTGTAGAGCATCCAGGTGAAGTTTTGGTAGTGTGCAGTGGGATTTACTCTCTATATACACGCAGGAATGCATTTATAACAAATGCAATCATCACAATATGCAGTCATTCAGTAGACTGGTTATGTACAGAATTCCACCTGTACTGTCACATCCTACTTATGTGGGTGGTAGACATTTTCTCTTATTACCACTCTTGAATACATCATGAGATTATGCTTGACTAACCGAACCACCAATCACTCAAGAAGTAGTTCTTTGCTGAGAAGTTTGCCTGAACCTATTTTGTAAAAAAATAAAATAAAACAAAGCTTTTTGCCCTTTATAGGTCCAGTTTATTTTTTTGCTTTCTTTTAGTACTAGTAATAATGCATCGCTTTCAACTGTTTCACTGAAAAGCCACAGTTCAATAACTGTGATACTAGAGTCCATTGATATGTACAATCAGATAAAAAACTAGAAACAAGAGAAATGTTACAATATATATTTCGTTATGTATATTCATCTTGTCTGTACTGTTGCAAATGTGCTTTTTAGACATATACAGTTCTAAATATTATACAGTGTCACCTTGTATGACTTTCATGACCGTATGAAAAATAAAATGTAACTGTCATATATCCAAGATTAATGTTTAAACAGTAAATAGTTTTCTTTTCGTGTATAATTTCTCTGCCACCCTATACAAATGGGAATGTGACAAAAGTGTACTGTGAAAAATACATTTTTAGCTTTCATAATATGCTTGTTTTTTATACTCTAAGAAAATGTGTAAAATACAAATGGTAAAAGGATGTAGTCAAACATGTAAATGTAGTTTTTGCTTTGCTTAATCAAATCTCTCTATTTTGTGCAACTTTTTATATTGTAGGTTACAGGGTTTTCATCATCTAACAAAGCACTTGTATGATTAGGTCCTCATGCAATAAGCCTTTGTCTGACTTGTGCTGGAGACTATTTTTAGGGCATGAACTCAGTGAACAATTCATTACCCTGGAATATGTGGCACTTCATTCAGAGAATGGCTACTTCGAAAAAAGCCTAATTAGATGTTTCTCTTTCAGTCAGATTTTCATTAATACTACTTTGTCTTGAACCCCTGCTGAGATCATTCACAGGTGTATAAGTTATAAAACGAAGCAAACATTCTTGTCCAGTCCCTCTAGATTTCAACCTGCTTACAACCTCTCAGATTAGAGCAATTTATGTTTTCATATAACACAATACAAAACAGAGCGGCAGGACAATGAATGCTTTTACATCAGATTACAGGAGTGGATGTAGTTGGCTGATTAATATTTATACACCTGTCTCACAAAAATGCACCCCTATCCTTAAGGCTGAACTTTGGGAATCGAAAACTCATTTAAATAGCCCCACAGAATATAAAGCCATGTTGTGGGCACCAAATACTGTGGAAAACCCAGACAATTACCTTGTAAAGGTAGCAGTGGCATCCCTGTACTGTACATAGCCTATGCAGAAAGCAAAGCTGTGGGAGGGTCCCAGCAGGCTCCACTCTTCACAGATTGCCTGCAGAAAACCACAGGAGGGGGCAGAGACCAGACCGGTTATTATACACATGGGGAGTGAGCAGCAATGACTGACTTTTATTACAGGAAGCTCCTTCAGAGGCAAAGTTTCACACTGGATTACTGCACAGGTCTGGAAGAAACACACAGATCACACCAAGATTCAAGAAGAAGACACATGACTCTTGTATTTACTCAATATTTGCTTATCCCGGAGTTTAGCTTTAACACTTGTCTCGAGTCCTTGTTCAATTCACATACATCGCATAAACAGGTTTTACACACTCTTTAACAAATTTAAGATAAACTGGCCCAGAGTTTTTCAACTTGATTTAAAGGCTTCTCCTTTCTTTGGACGAGTCCTCCCTTTTCCAGTACCTCTAGTTTGCCATTGATGTAACATTTAGAGTGCAGGAGGCGAAGGGGCGCTACTAAAACAGTGTGCCACTGAAATGTAGTGTTAAAAGTGTGGCAATGGCAGCACATATTGCCATTATCCAGGTGGAGCATAGCTAAATTTGTGAGGCCTTCATTAAAAAAACAGGCAACAGGTTTCGGACAATGTAGCAGTTTTTGCAAAGACAAATAATGGCTAAACTCGATGTCAAATGACATGTTTAAATTGAAAAAAAAAAAAAGCTTGAAATCCGCAATTAAATGATAAAAGATAGGTCAAGTTAGCAAGCAGGTCAAATTGGAGGTCCTCACGAATGTCAGACAAGAAGCATTTCTCCACTGACATCCACAATAGGCTTCTGTACTGTTTTCAGCTCAGGATGGGAACTGCAGTGTTCAAAATAACATATATTTATAAAAAAAAAAATAATTGCCACGAGTTCCTTTTGTTCAACTTGAAGGTCAGTGAGGAAACAAAAGGGGAATTATATGAAGGGTTCAATAGATGTAAAATTTGTCTACCATGGCCATCCAAGACATGCTCCAATAAAACATTTGCCTTCTAACAGCAACAGAAGAAAATGGTAATTCTTAAAAAATCAGGAGAGCAAAGCCAAGCTTACATTCTGGCAGCAATATGTGATATATTGTGCTGTGTCTTTATTTTTTGTATTTTGTAACTGTGCGCATAGTGATAGGAGTGGCCTATTTGTTTTAGTTTTTTTCAGAAACATGGCTTGGAATAATTTTACATTCATAGTGTTCTAAAAGTTAGCTTCTTTTTTCTGCCTTTGGGAGCTCAACCTCTGACATACTGTATCTGAAAATGAATAAAAGACATTCCATTACTCATTCTGAAAAACAAAGAAAAAGATAGAAAATCTAATACAGCAAAAGGAATCTCCAGGCCAAGGCACACTTGCAGGCCTATTAGAAAGCAATGCTGTCTGCTGACACAGGCTGCACATATCCCCCTGCACATGACTAATTTGCCAATTTAAACAAAAAAATAAAAAATAGAAAATAAATACTTTTTGCATTAAAAAGGAAACAGAAAATGTGGATTTGATCGAGCCACCGATCATTTTAAAGTTCACAAATACAAGACAAGAATTCCTTTGTGTTTCCTAATTTTACACAACACAAAGTAAGCGGACACATATAAGTACTAATAACAAAGACAGCTGTATGCTGAGATTTTGTAAAAGACCAGTGGCAGGATCTAATACACATTTTAAAGCCAATCTTTTGCACATCATTTCCAGCAAATTAACAGCGAACGTAGCATGAAAGCCAACTTATCCGCACTACCAAAACTAAGCAACTTGAAAAATATACAAAATAATAAATTGAGGAGTCTAGTACAATAAGATTCTTCGTTCTATCGCCTTCCGACAGATGGGACATTCGCTCATCCGGTCTCCACAGAGCTGACAAGTTCCATGACCACACATGAAGATCATATTCTTAAGCCGATCGAGACACACAGGGCACATGGTCTACAGGGAAAGAAAAATATGCAAACTATTTAAAAACGTACAGTTCCCTTTAAGCCAGTTGAGTTCAAACACTTTACGCATATTATATGCATGTAACTGATAAAACAAAAGAAAATTCCTAGGTAGATGACATGCATTATGCGACTAGCATCAACAGCACGCTGCATTCCAACTGGAGTGTTACTTATTCGCTGGCTAGTTTGTTCTTGCAAAACACGGTTTCATTTCCTTGCAGGGAATTTTCGTTTTCTTTTACAACATATTGCAGATATATTTTAATTGAAAAGTTGCTGGGCTGGTTTTAACTACTGGAAAAGGGGCCAATTAATCTAGGCCTCCCAGGCAGAGCAGCGCATTGAAATGAATGGAACCCTTTACCCCGCAGCTGCATAGATAATCATGTGAGGTTTTGGGGACAGTAAAACAATGGGTTGAGCTGCATTTTCAGCACCCTTAACTGCAGAGACAACAGCCACAGTAATATACATGGTGTAGCTGCAGCTGGAAGTACAGCCCCAAGTGAAGGGGACCGCACTGCATCCAACCCGCAACTACATGCATTGCGGCATGGTGATGCTGCATTTAGGAGTAAAAACAGGCATTGGGGAGACAACGTATTGCCTTTTAACTGTCTGTCAAATGACTCTGAAAAGCGATCTGAGCATGGATTGCTTTTCAGAGGAGCAACAGTCCTTGGTGCCATTATGAACAAGCCCTAAAAAAAAGCACTTCTGATCGTACAGGATTAGGTGTCAGGATTAAAATAATGTACGTACATACATATATTACACACACATATTTATTTCAGGTACTTATATAGCGCCGTCAATTTACGCAGGGCTTTACATATATATTGTACATTCACATCAGTCCCTAACCCTCAAGGGCCATACAATCTAAGGTCCCTAACTCACATTCATACATACACATACTAGGGCCAATTTAGACAGGATCCAATACACCTACCAGCATGTCTTTGGAGTGTGGGAGGAAACCGGAGTACCCGGAGGAAAACCACGCAGGCACAGTGAAAACATGCAAACTCCAGGCAGGTGGTGCCGTGGTTGGGATTCGAACCAATGACCCTAGTACTGCCAGGCGGAAGTGCTAACCATTTAGCCACTGTCCTGCCTATATATATATATATATATATATATTATATATAATTATTGTGCAAATGTTTTAGGCAGGTGTGAAGAAATGCTCTAAAGTAAGAATGCTTTCCAAAGTATTTATTTTTTATCAGTTTACAAAATGCAAAGTGAGCGAACAGAAGAAAACTCTAAATCAAATTCATATTTGGTGTGAATACCCTTTGGCTTCAAACCAGCATCAGTTCTTACACTTGCACAAAGTCAGGGATTTTGTATGATTTGAATCAGGTGTATGATTAACCAACTACACTAAGGAGGTGCTAATGATCATCAATGTCAAAAACAGCTGTGTAGGAGGCTTAAAACTGGGTGAGGAACAGCCAAACTCTGCTACCAAGGTGAGGTTGTGAAAGAAGTTTCATGTCAAAGGTCATACTCCATGGCAAGACAGAACAAAGCAACAAGACACAAGTTAGTTATACTGCATCTACAGGTTCTCTCCCAGGCAAAGATTTCAAAGCAGACTGGAGTTTAAAGATGTGCTGTTCAAGCTCTTTTGAAGAAGCACAAAGAAATGGGCAACGCTGAGGACCGTAGACACAGTGGTTGGCCAAGGAATCTTAATGCAGTAGATGGACACATCATCCTTACTTCCTTTTGACATCAGAAGATGTCCAGCAGTGCTATCAGCACAGAACTGGCAGAAAACAGCGGAACCCATGTCTGCAGAAGTCTGGCCAGAAGTGGTCTTCGTGGAAGAATTGTGGCCAAAAAGACATACCTTAAACATGGAAACTATTAAATATGTATGAAAACATAAAAACTGGGGTGCAGAAAAAAGGCAGCAGGTTCTCTGGACTGATGGGTCAAAATCTGAATTATGTGGCAGTAGCAGGAGGCAGTTTGTTCGCTGAAGGGCAGGAGTGTGGTACAATAATGAGTGTCTAAAGGCAACAGTGAAGCATGGTGGAGGTTCATTGCTAGTTTGAGGCTGCATTTCTGCTAATAGAGTTGGAGATTTGGTCAGGATCAATGGTGTCCTCAATGCTGAGAAATACAGGCAGATATTTATCAATCATGCCATACCATCAGGGAGGTGTGTGATTGGCCCAAAATTTATTCTGCAGCAGGACAACGACCCCAAACATACAGCCATTGATCATTAAGAATTATCTTCAGCATAAAGAAGTCCTGAAAGTGATGATTTGTCCCTCACAAGAGCCCTAATCCCAGCATCGAGGCTGTCTGGGATTAAACGAAGATTTCTCCAAGATGTTTTGGAACAACCTACCAGCCAAGTTCCTTCAAAAGCTGTCTGCAAGTGTACCTAGAAGAACTGATGCTGTTTTGAAGGAGAAGAGTGGTCACACCAAATATTGATTTTATTTTCTCCTGTCTTCATTTACTTTCTATTTTGGTAATTGATAAATTATTAACATTTCTATTTCTGAAAGCATTATTAATTTACAGCATTTTTTTTCACACCTACATACAACTTTTGCACAGTAGTGTATAAACACACACACAAACACTTACCTACCTATACACATACATACAAACACAGACACACAGAAACTGCATTACTGTACTTGCACTGGCACTGCCAGGTACAACACTGTAGGGGGAAGAAGAATGCACAGCACACACTCTGGAAGACATCTCCCCCTTCCACTTTTTTCACTGTCCTAACCACGCTCCTGCTGTGTCGGTGTTCAGTTCAGCACAGGAACAGTCAGTGTGATCGACATGCCTTTCTCTACCAGGATGCCGCAGCACCCCGGGTAAGAAAGGTCAATATAGAGTATTTTCTATATCCCTGTGTTCCTTGAATGTCTAACCTTCATTTGGATTTTATTATGTGGACTATAAAAAAAATTATACAAAGTTAATCATTGATTACATGTTGCAAATATCATTGTCACGATATTTATGATAGGTGCGCTGTATTTATTTTTTTTTTGACAATTCGTATTACGCTTTTGTGCTCAAAAGTTTGCATACTCTGGCAGAAATTGTTAAATTTTGGCACGTAAATAAAAAAAAGTTTCTGTGGCATGATCAGTCATATTTTCAATATAAGGATAGTGATCATATGAATAGAGGGATCAGGTTTCAAGAAAGGGAACAGCAGGAACTGGTTCTGGCCAACATTGTAAACCAAGAGTCCCCTTTGGAGAGGGGGAATGCTGAGGGGTTCTAATTACTGCAAAAGGTTCAACAGAATCTGTGGATGAAAAAATTCTCCTGAGGGAGGCAATGTAATTCCAGATAGGATACAACTTTCAACACCAAATTCCAACCTGCACAGGAACAAGAGGTCCCAGCATGCAGGGAACCCAGGAAGGCCTGAAAAGACATATTGCTGAATACAGAGGCACTAGAAGGGTGATGAGGAGTTAGCCAGTGGGCTAAAAAGGGTGTTCTGAGCACCCAAATGCAGGGGAGGCAAACGACCCAAGGATACCACTTGGGTGTACATGCAGTCCCCACTTATAGAAGTGGAGGCACACCTTCTTGCACAAGGCCTATGGCTCTGGACCCTACAACAGGAGTTAAAGTTAGTTTAAAGCCTAAGAGTGCTGAAGCAGATAAAGGGAAAGGGGGGGGGGGATTGCTCTGACTCTTCCACAGATTCACCCATGGCTTTGCCATTGACGGTGCCAAGAGCAGGTTTGAAAAGACAACACCCCTCGAATGGTAAGCAAATCAAATATTCTTTGGGAGTATCATTAGCATGTACATTGCGATTTTACAGACATCAATTCCATCTAAAACATTTTTAGGCTTTTATCAAGCCTTCACAACTAAAGCACAAGGCTTCAGATGTTTAAAGGCACTCTATAAAAAATAACAGATCAGGTTAAAGTCAAAAGACCAAACCAGTTCATTCAAGCACGAATCTATGAGGAGAATTCAACTGTGATTGTCCTGACAGGTGCATCTACAGTGGGCAAAAACCACCAGGTTTACAAATCCCTTCTCAAAGGAGAAATGTTCCAGAACACAATCAAGTGGGGCTGGGATTCTTTAGGGTTCTTTCAGTCCAAATAAGGAAAGGTCTCAAAGCAGATGTAACAGAAAGACCCAAGGCATAAAACATCCGCTGATCTTCCAGATGCTGGTCAAAAGGCACTGCATCAAAAAGGTCTGAAGCAACCCTTGTTTATGAGTCAACTACAGAAGGTTGTGGTAACCCAAAAACAGTCTTTTCCAAGATAGACTTTTAGGGACTCAAAATGACAACTTTTGGGCTCAGGAGAGTAAGACACAGACTCTACCAGTGATGGCATTGTGGGCAGGCTTAGAGCATCTGATTTGTGATTAGAATACTCTAAAACTGGGCATAGACAGAAAGTTCACAGTGGACATGGAGGTCCCCGTGGACAAAACAAACAAATCTATTAGGGGTCCAATATTATGGGAGTCGGCTCCATCCCAGAGTTCACTGGGTTAAATGGGAGCGTGGGCCAAGGTATCCCCTGGCAGCTGGACTGACCTCTGTTTCTTTGGCAAAACATATTGCACTGCATAGCAGTAAGCAACTAGGTCCAATGTGAAGCAAGGTCTTGAGTATTCACAGTACTGATGAGAGTTCCAGGTGGCTGCAGGTGACCACTGTAGGCATGCGGTGGAACTAAACTGGAGATCTATGTATTTTTTCAAACAGCAGGCAGTGAGATGGTGCTTCCTCCATGCTGAATGACAGGAGAGCATGAAGTGTGTGCAGCACTCCGCCTAGCAGATGGGGTCAGCACTCGATCCCTCAGCCTTGACCCTTAGCGTACGTAAAATCAGGAGGTGATGGGAAATTTGGAAAGACAGACAAAGGTGCAAATGGAGGAAACTCCCACTACTTCAGCCAACTGGTCTTACTCACTGTGTGAATCTTCAGAAAGGGTCACACCTGGGGCTGTGCCTTGGCTCTAACACAGTATACAAAAGGTCTGGAAAGCACCACAATGCCCAATGACTAGAGTTCATGTTCCAGGCTTTCCCTGCACATCTAGTGCACCCTGGTTTCATTATAGCTTCTAAATCAAATGTTGCAGAAATGCAGATCTGCATGGCTACTATACAAAGGCCAACTCAAGCAGTGGTGTAGAAAGTGGTGTATCTTGATTAAAGACACAAAGGAAAAATTTCACAAAGCAAAAGATGGCTAGCAAAAACAAGCTTTTTTTCAGTAGAGCTGAAGGAGGCAGCATCCAAACTCCTAGGAAATGAAAAAAAACTGAGGTATGCCGAGTAGAGGAGGGATTTTATCAACTATTCTACCAGTGTCCCAATCTCCTGTAGGTGGAAGCAGAGCCAGGCTGTTTCCAAATCCCTGTACCCCTAATAGAGCAAAAAGGCAACTGTTGTACTGTCAATCTGACAGAAGACAGTCAGAAATTACAGTTTAAAGGTGTGCAACCCTAAAAAATGCTTTAATTAAGCCACACAAAGCTCAAGTCAAAGAGATAACACATCAGGATAAGAAACAAGTACTACGGTACTACTTGATACTTGACAATAAAAATAAAATATGAGCTTCAGCTCAGTCCAATGAGATTTGATTACAAATTCCTCTCCTTGTTTGTGAAGCCATATGAATTGAGCCACTGCTGAGTAAAACATACAACCCAACATTTTAAAAGAAAATATCTATTACTATATATATATATATATATATATATATATATACACACACACACACATACATACATACACACACACACACACATACATACACACACAGACATATACACACACAATGACATTTTTGCATTTGCAATGCATGTGTTTTCATATACTTTTTTTGCATTTGCATGCATTATGATATACTATACATCAGGGGTGCCCAACCTGTGGCCCGGGGAACGTCTGGCTAGATCCAGGAAGTTAATTGCCACAAGGCTGGATCTAAGAGGGTTCTGGGGTGGGCTTATATATAAATATTAGGTAGCCCCTGAGTAGAAGAAATAAAAAGAACCTACTTCCTCCCAAAATCCCTGGAGTACCGGTCAGGTTCAGAGACAATGTAAGAAATTAGCAATCTGACCGCAGCCTCTGAAACAGTCTGCTGAGGTTCATAAACCCATTGTATGTAATTGGCAGGAGTAAGGTGAAAATTAAAAAAACTTTCATTTGTTTAATTCTACCCTTGGAAGACATGAGCTTTTTTTTTTTTGTCGATGTCACTAAATTCCTACCAATCTGTATCTGTAAATGATATATCCAATGAAGCCCATTTTACCTGAGCAGCGAGGAACTTGGAATTGGAGTCTGTCACAAAGGCAGAGTAGTAGGTAGAAATAAGCTTAGTGGGGTCAGGCCATCTTAGCATTTTTTCTAAGAGTGTCAGTTGTATGGGGTTATCCAGGGACCCAAATTGTACACATATTGCATGGTGGCGTTAATAAAATAAATAATTGGATGGCAAATTAAAGTCCTCCTGTAACTGTTGAAAGGACTTAAAGTCTTGCACAGTAAAAAGATGACAAATATTTCACCCTTCGGGAGGACCACCGTTGAGGGTTGGGTAAAGAATATAGCTCATGCAGTGTAGCATTAAACCACAGAGAGTTATTGGGAGATGTCAACCAAATGCCTTGGATACACGATTCACAACTGTGCAAAAGAAGGAGAGGGAGTGTTTAACATTGCAGTACCTGGACGAGTGGGCACTCAATGCCTGTAAACAATATTATGTCTCTAACGAATGAAGCAATTGCCGCTTCAGTGGTAATACAGGCATTAGCTGAGGTGGAATACAGCCAATCATGAATGGTCACCAACTAAGATACCAAATAATACAAATAAAAGTTAGGGAAAGCAAGACCCTCTAAATGGGTTGGAAACTTCAGAACCTCCAGCGTTTTTCTAGGAGGGTGATGTTACCCAGCTTTATTGTTAGTGTATTTTTGTGTGGCCCGAGACACTTCCTCTTCATGGAATGTGGCCCAAGAAGGTGAAAAGTTTGGACATTCCCACTGTACAGGAAAATGTAGCAAACATAAGTGCTGAAGTGCAACAAATCCTTGTATAAAGTGTCAAAATACACCTAAAAACACATGCTGTTTTAAAACAGAAAAACATGAGCCTTGAAAGTGTAGACCATTTTCATTAGTGCTCATTAATCATTTTTCAACATTTTTTTTTTGATCACCTGTTCTTTAATATCTTGCAATTGCTGCTGTAGCTTCTGCACATCTGCATTGACATTGGTGTTGTCCTTGTCCTTCTGTAAAGCTGGAATGTTTCCTCCTACTGTAAGGTATAACACACTCAGTGTGAGAGTTCAAAACACAATGACATATGATCAATATACATAGATGCAAAACCATCTGATATATGAATTTTGGTTGGACTGATGACACTAATGTAAAGGGGCTGTGATGTAAAGGGAAGGACTGATGACACGGATGTAAAAGGGGGGATTGTGCAGGTAAGGGGTTGGGCTGTGATGTGAATGACCCGAGTCTTAGCACAAATCTGAGATTCAGACCTTTGCTGAAAGAAAATTTTACATACTGAACCTCCTTAAATTTTAATTCATTACACATGACATACAGTATTTTTTTCTTAATTAAAAAGAACCACAAAAGGTTGCATACAGAACAATTGCTGAAACACACAGAAACCCCCCTAGGTTTTGAAATCTAAATGATCTGCGCCAAAAATATAAAAATTATGCAGCTGCAGTCACTACACTCACTGTAGAGTGTGCAAAGGGCATATATGTGTTTTGAAATGGTTGGCAAAAAACACCTGATAGTTTAGCTTATTAAAGACTTCATAGAATTCTCTAAAGCATTCCTACATATCAACTTATGTATAGAAATGGACATTAGAAAAATTGTCAGTTATGTGAATTCAATAGCTTTCATTTTTTTATGGGGCAATGACCCACAACAATCATGCAGATCAGACAATAGGCATGGCATGATGTTGTGCCTTGAAATAAAAGACCCTCCGAACTGCAAGGTGGTGTGCGGTACCTGAATTACTTTCTAACTGCTTAATTATCATGGATTCTTTTCCGAATGAATGAAAAGAATTAGTGTACCCACTTTTGATATAGGATGTGTATAAAAAGTGGAGGTGGATGGTCGATCACTCTGAACCTCCAGTGAATCTAGATTATGGTCTCAGAGTGAGTGCAGTATAAGTTCCATACTTTGGAGGTCTCATACAGATAAAAAAAAAAAAGCAGAGACAAGTCAGAAGCCCTTATCTGCATATTTGTTCCATAACGTAATCACGTAAATAAAAAAATCAGCAACACAAAATTGTTACATTTCATTCTTTGCATTAAAGATGCTCTCCCATACTTTAATGTTGCTTATATTTAGTGTTTCAGAACAACCACTACAAAGAAGACTGGAAGAAAATCTCCCAGCTGTACAAAGCCTGTGTCATATTCTAAAAGACTCAAGGCTGTAATTGCTGCCAAAGATGATTCAACAAAATACTGAGTAAAGGGTCTGAATACCTGAGGTATTGTACATGTGAAATTTTTTTCTTTTTAATAAATTCAGACATTTCTAAAATTCTGTTTTCACTTTGTCATTATAGGGAACTAATGCAGGCCAAAGACGGAGAAAACCGGCCGAAAATTCATCCAAAAAAATAATCGGCCGATTTTTTGGATTGTTAGTGGCTGAATTGGTCGGCTGGTTTTCTTGATTTTGACACATTTTTTTAATCATTCATGTTGGGAAAAAAAACGGCCGATTTTGCCCATCAGCCGATTTTTGCGGCAATGATAAGCAAATCGGATGATCTTTTTCCTGATTAAAAAAATACGCATGAGCTGACCAAAGAAAAAGAAGAACATCTGTATCTATTTGTATCCATACAAATAGATACAATGTTTGCAACCGCAATACTTAGAAATGTCAAATCTATTAGCGGTGTCCCTGCAGAGAGCTCCGCTATGATATTTGACAATTAAAAATATAAGGGTTGCAACATTGTATCTATTTGTATCCGTATAGAACCATCTGTATCCGAAATGGATACAAATAGATACGTTGCAACTTTTTCTTATTATTATTCATATTCTATTTCTTCTTCTTTTAAATGTAAAATATAGCGGAGCTCTCTGCAGGGACACAGCTATTATATTAATTGTCGGCCGTAGACGGGACAAAAATCAGCCGGCTTTTTTTTTTTTACCAATAGTGGTAACGTCGGCTGATTGAACGACCGATTTTTCATTTTTCTAAAAAAAAAAAAAAAAAAAACCTCCGGTTTTCTCCCCGTTTGTGGCATGCATAAGTGTAGATAATGAGGATTTTTTTTTCTTTTTTTTAAATTAGGTTAGTATCAGGCTACAAAATAACAAAACTGAAAAGAATTGAAGGGGGTTTGAATACTTTATGAATGCACTGTATGTATGTAGTACAAGTACAAAAAGAAAAGTTAGAAAATAAGGGAGCTAAAAGTGTATTTTCATCATGGCAGCAGGGTTCTGACCGATCTGTGGCAAACCTTCAGCCATTAAACTAGCTCTTCTTACCTAGGTCATCTGTGACATCTTCTCCTGCTTTACCACTACAGCACATAACAAAAGGCACTCTCCGCTCCACTAAAGCACGACACTGAACACACTTTTTCATAAGACTTGCACAATCTGCAATGGGAAAACACCAAAAATGAATCTACACAAATATCACTATAACACTAAAAAGACAAGACAAATAAATGGAAAAGTAGAATTTAAATAACATGAACACCAACTAGAAAAAAAATCCCCAAGCATGTGTCATTTTACAGATTGGTTTATGTAAGGGAGGAAGCAGTATTTTAGTTATGCATTCCCAAGGTCAGAGAGAACTTGAATAGTGCTAACACATATGTCAGCAACCTAAAACTGGACATGTGAGTACATCCACTTGTGGAAAAAAAACATTAGCTAAATACATAGCCAGTTTTCAGTTTGTGGAGCAGACTGTTGATTTATAATACTAGAAGGAATACTGGATACAACCAATATGTACATCCTCAAGCAGCAATAGGAGGAAAAAAACGTCATTACCAAGGAAACCATGTGCTAGAAAACATGAATGCACATATTGGCATTTTACAAAATTAAATTACTTGGGTTGTTTAGGGATTCTTGCATTCCAAGTAAATAAAATGGCAAGAATTTCATAACTTTATGTGGCTGCTTGTTTTCTTACAATAGGAAAAAACACATTAAAAATAAAATGGATCTCATCATACCAGTCCAACTATGGTACATGTACAAGTGGATCTAACCAAAGCGTAGAAACACTTTTTGTTGCCATATACCCATGCATTGTACACACCTCCAATTGAACTCTGGGCTCTATGGAGACTATTATGCACAAAAAACTATTTTTGTCAATCAGCCCTAAAAACTGAGTCTGTCAAAGCTTTGCTTACGGAGATGACAACCTACAGTCACGATGGAGGAGATTGTACACTCACCACATGCTGACATATATCAGTGCAAATAGTATATGAGTAACACCCCCTGTGAAGAATTTAGACATGTTTCTATTTGAACTCATACAGCTCTAACACTTTGTACTTTTGGCAGAATTTTAGTAACGAGGAGATATATATAAAAAAAAAAACTCCTTGTACATGCATTGTAATAAAATGACTGACAAATTGAAATAGTTCTGCGTGAAATTACCTGCCCTGTACAGCTCATCCAAATCACATTTTATTTTTATTTGTCAATATTACCACAAAACTATTTTTAATTTGAAAGGATGGGACCTTAAAAAGTAATGAACATTGGGTGGCATTTCAAAACTGTACCACAAAGGAAAACATAAAATAAAAGTTGTTGATACTAGCAGCACCAAACATATGGTGTTATATTTATAGAATACAACAGGGTAAGTAAGGAGCCTCTGTAACCTTGGGAATGTTAAGCTGGCCAAATGTTCCAATCTACAGTATCTGTACTTTAGATTTACTAACGGCTACTTCGGGCTAGAGACTACCTGATTTGAATGGACTAATTAGGTATGCACTTATACTACACAGCTGTTTATAAATCTAGAAGGCACCAATTGTACAATCAGACTGTAACATGTATTGAAAGATTTATTCAGACAAGAGGAGAAGCTTAACGCATGACTGAACGCAAAAGCAACAAATAAATATACTGTAGTTCACCGGTCCTTAAATGTGGTGACTGCAATAGTTTTCTTTTTTTAGGCTTTTATCCCGTAATATTCAGTTTGTGATCCTGCCAATAAGTGACATTTTTCAACAGACCACATTTTCCAGCAAAAGTGGCAGTGAGGGGGTTAAGACAAACCATACAAAGGGGTGCTTACAAATGGTTAGCTTTTATATTAAAATCGTTTATCCTAAAAGGGGAAAAAAAAACTGTTGCTGTAACTACTTAAAAATGTCCAGCTTTAAGTTTTCTTTTATTCAAGTCCATTTTTACATGACACTATCCTCTCTACAGGTTGACAGTACTGTTGTCCAAGAGTGGCTTGTGCTCCCCCATAGAGTGAAGCCATCTTAGGACAGGAAGGCATAATCATCAGGTTAAATTAAGGGCTCTTGCACACAGGGCTTAAAAAAACCTGGCAGGTGTTTGGCGCTTTTTTTTTGCTTGTAAAAGCATCTCTATGTTCACCTAAATGTTCATGCACACATAGGTGTTTACATACATATTAGAAGAAGAGCTTTTACAGGCTAAACAAAATACGCATCATAATCATGTTCAGGAGAGGAGCTTTTGAGCAGAAAAAATACTTGACACAGCTAAACATATGCAAACGCATCTAAGTGCTAGGAGTGTTAAGGTGGCTTTGAACGTTAATGCATGCCAATGGGCAGAATACATTTATATTTTGGCCAACAGAATTTAATAATGCTCAAATATGACTAAACACGTGTGCAATACACAGCTTCCGGCATGTTTTTTAAGCAACTTTTATCCTGTCAGGAATTATGGTGTTCAGAGAAGAGAAGCAAACTAATACAGCCACCACAATCAAGGACTGGTAAGCTGAAATATAATACGTTTTTGTTTTGGGGATTTGATGCACCATTATGATTTACACTGTGCAGCCATACTTTAGAGCATTTTACATAAACAAAACTGTCACCTTTCATATATTATTATAATACAGGATTTATATAGCGCCAACAGTTTGCGCAGCGTTTTACAATATAAGGGAGACAATACAATTACAATACATTTCAGTACAGAAGGAATATGGGGCTCTCTTGTCCTCAAGCCAATGTCAATCCAAAGGGGACAGACTAATTTAAAAACAAAAATATACACAACAGTGCATTATAGGGAGTGTATATTTTGAAACGTTTTTATAAATTATCGCAGTGCTTTTTGATGCAATATTTAAAGGATAAGTTCATTTTCTGACCAAAAATAATAAATGCACCTTTTTTTGCAAATAAAAAAAAATGTACATTATTTTTGATTGCAGGAACCTGTAAAGCATGCAGGTCTCTTGCAGACCTGTCAGACGGGATGTCTGGACTTGTAGTTCATTATTTGACAGAACACTGAGTGAAAGGCGCAGCCATGTGGCCGGAGCCCCACGCAGCTGTGCGGTTTTTAAAAAGTGACTGCTATTTCGGGGGAACTTCTTTCTGTATATCTGTCACAGGGAGGGACAGCGGCTGCAGCATTGGAAACATGTTACATGTTCCGCCCTAAAAACAGATGGACCATGTAACATGTTCCCAAAAGCGAACTTATCTTTTAACATGCTTTCTCTGCCATATTTCATTATGGTATCTCTTACAGAGATTAGGGTAAGGTTTTCCCTCTAGTGACTAGAATAGCTAGGACAGTTTTAAAAAAGTTAGCCTTTCTGCATTTGAGAAGGGCGCCACACTCCCCTCTCTGCAGGGCTAAAATCATGGCATATTCTATTGGTACTAATCAGCCTGGAATGGAATTACTTAACCTATGAGTATAGATGCTTTTACAGCTCTCTCTTTAAGTACTGGGATGCATAGTAACAATGATGTGCAAAATCTAATAACTAATAGCATTCGATCAGATTTCAGAGTGTTCAATCCTTGGATAATTTCTCACTGGTATGGAATACTACACTTTAGCCATCATATTTATCTTTGCACTGCTTCAATAAATAAGCTTGTTAGTTTACAATCAGATTGCACAGTGCTAGTGCAATACAGGCATCAATTACATTTTCAATTATTCTGAAAATGGTTTGCTTTAAATATAAGTGAACATTTAGAAAATTTGAAAGGACTGTGGACCCCCTGATCCTCACTCACTCAAACTGTACATTGTGACAGTGCAAAAGATAGGAGTTGGCCAAATGTGTACACAGCCAAGAACATATACCATGCAGGTACCAGGATTACATCATTGTAATATCTTTGGGGCAGCATCTTAACCCCAAATGTTTCCTAAACAAAGACGTTGCTGTTTCCTGTAGAGAAAGAACACCACATTGCTATAGGGAGTACTGTGAGAAGTAATAAATAACACTAAGTTGTTACATGCATTTAACATGGAAAACTAGATCTAATAATTAGTAAACTTCAAGTCCAACTCAGAAAATGACACAATAATTACTCCTGTTTCCCCCCACTGTTAAATGCTTGCATGGTCTAGGGGTAGAGGAATAAACTGCAATTCTTCTCTTATTCTGTACCTCACTCTGGCAGGCTCCCATAACCAGTCCACCGAAACCTCTTCTCTAAGACACACTGGCTGGCGGCCACACGCAACTTCATAAAAGCCCCGTATTGTACGTGAAGACAATGAGGAACCACCCACAGTCTGGAGCATCATGGAAAAGAGGAGAGCGCTGAAGTCTTTGGAGCAAGGTGTAGGTACCTTACTCCTCTAGACCCTAGCTTTACAAGCATTTAAAGTGTGGCTAAACCGTTTAATATATTTTTATCTTTATGCGATGCAAATTGAAACCTGTAAATAACTGTGCATTAAATCAGTTTGTAAAATTGTCATAAAATACATTTTTGGAGATATTTGATACCCAGTCACGATCATCCTTTTTTGCTCCACTCTGTACTCATAAAACTGTGTGTGAAGCAGGCAGGCAATCTGCTACACTACCTGAAGACGTCAGAGCACGAAATTCAGATCCTTTCTCTCTGCGGCTGCACAGGACCAACTGGCGCTGTTACGGCCACGTACTGATTTAAAATTTTTTTTTTTTTAAGCAAAGAACATGGAAGCCTTTTTGATCATGTAAAATAAAAATCGCAATCACATCTTTGAGACTGCATCTGTCGGAACGCCTGTGATGTGATAGATCTCTCAATAACCTCTACTGTACTTGCCCCACAAAATGCAGGAGACAATCATGTGGGGCTTCTAGCAGAGGGGAATAGAATCTGTCAATCACATAAGCTGAAGCCGCCCCCTAAGATGCTTGAGATAGTCACATGGAGTGACATCCAGCAGAGATATGGGGAAGTGAGTGGGTCTTCCTCACAGAAAATAACCGGAGCTTGCACAACGCAGGAGCATGGTTGCCAACGCGGGAAACAGAGCACCTGCTGTGATATCCTTGCCAATCAGAAAGGCTAGGGAAATGGCAGGATGAACCAGGTATTTACTAGAACTGCGTGTAATAAGGAAAGAAATGTTAAAGACACAAGTAGAACAAATAGTATTACATGCAATCATTTAAAAAAAATCAGAACTTTAACAACACTATAACACTTGCCGTGCCAGGTGCCACTACAAGGGTAATTTTTGTGCAAATCCTGGCGATGGGCTTTAATGCTACAGTGCATCCAGAAAGTATTCACAGCGCTTAACTTTTTCCATATTTTGTTATTTTCCAGCCTTATTCCAAAATTAAATTAATTTTTTTCCTCAACATTCTACAATACCCCATAATGACAATGTGAAATTTCATTTTGAAATCTTTGCAATTTATTAAAAATAAAAAAAACGAAAAAAAAATACATGTACATAAGTATTCACAGCCTTCACTCAATACTTTGTTGAAGCACCTTTAGCACCAATTACAGCCTCAAGTCGTTTTGAGTATAATGCTACAAGCTTGGCACACCTATTTTTGGGCAATTTCTCCCATTCTTGCAGTACCTCTCAAGCTCCATCAGGTTGGGTGGGGAGCGTCGGTGCACAGCCATTTTCAGATCTCTCCAGAGATGTTCGATCGGGTTCAAGTCTGGGCTCTGGCTGAGCCACTCAGGACATTCACATCCTTTGTTATGTGGGCTGTATGCTTAGGGTCGTTGTCCTGTTGAAAGATGAACTCGCCCCAGTCTAAGGTCCAGAGCACTCTGGAACAGGTTTTGATCAAGGATGTCCCTGTACATTGCTGCATTCATCTTTCCTTCGATCCTGACTAGTCTCCCAGTTCCTGCCGCATAAAAAAATCCCCACAGCATGATGCTGCCACCACCATGCTTCATTATAGGGATGGTATTGGCCAGGTGGGGACAAGTACCTAGTTTCCTCCAGACATGACGCTTGGCATTCAGGCCAAAGAGTTCAATCTTTGTTTCATCAGACCAGAGTTTTTTTTCTCATGGTCTGAGAGTCCCTCAGGAGCCTTTTGGCAAACTTCAGGCGGGCTGCAATTTGCCTTTTACTGAGGAGTGGTTTCCGTCTGGACACTCTACCATACAGGCCTGATTGGTGGAGTGCTGCAGAGATGGTTGTTGTTCTGGATGGTTCTCCTCTCTCCACAGAGAAATGCATGAGCTCATTCAGAGTGACCATCGGGTGCTTGGTTAACTCCCTGGCTAAGGCCCTTCTCCCTCGATCGCTCATTTTGGCCGGGAGGCCCGCTCTAGGAAGATTCCTGGTGGTTCCAAACTTCTTCCATTTAAAGATGATGGAGGCCATTGTGCTCATTGGGACCTTCAATGCTGCAGACATTTTCCTGTACCCTTCCCCAGCTCTGTGCCTTGATACAATCCTGTCTCGTAGGTCTACGGACAATTCCTTGGACGTCATGGCTTGTTTTGTGCCCTGACATGCACTGTTAACTGTGGGACTTTATACAGGCAGGTTTATGTCTTTCCTAATCGTGTCCAATCAACTGAATTTCCCACAGGTGGACTCTGATCAAGTTGTGGAAACATCTCAAGGATGATCAGTGGTAACAGGATGCCCCAGAGCTAACTTTGAGTGTCATGGCAAAGGCTGTGAATACTTGTGTACGTGGTTTTTTTTTTCGTTTTTTATTTTTAATAAACTGAAAATATTTCTAAAATAACCTCTTTCACATTGTCATTATGGGGTATTGTTTGTAGAATGTTGAGGGAAAAAATGAATTTAATCCATTTTGGAATAAGTCTGTAACGTAACAAAATGTGGGAAAAGTTAAGCGCTGTAAATACTTTCTAGATGCACTGTATATCTTGCCTGCAAATTCTTTTTAACGTATTCTTTCAAACTGGAATTAAAGCTAGGAAAGATATAAAAACTTTATTAAGCTCACTTTCACAGGCACACATGTGTCCACATGGCTGGAAGAGCACAGCTGCTTTCTTGTCTGAACATACAACACATTCTTCAATCTGAAGACAAAGGAAACATGTAACAGTAAAATAAGCAGCTATTACATAAACCATTAAAACAATATATTAAATATCACCTTTCAAGATACAACTGTTGTGTGCAAAAAATACCAGTATTTCACTTTATTAACTTTCTACAGGAAAAGTATCACCAGTGAGTCAAAATTTATATCACTATTTGTACATATAAGTGGTAGTAATGAAACAAATGTTACTTGTCTGTAGGGGCAGTACTCTTGCAACAGCAAAAGCTGGTCCTAATTACAAAAAAAAAGGTGTTCAGGCCTATTAAAAAAAGAGCCTATTTCACAGCATCATGTCCAGTTCAGCAGGTTACACGTGTTTTATGCTGCAAACCCCAAAACACAGCTCCATTAGCTGGAGGATATGAAGGCATAACAGGATAATTAACATTCCTTGTCCTTGCGCTCCCAGTTCAGAAATAGTCCTTCAGAGGACTGGATCCTGAGTTACATCAGCTCAAACAGGTGTCCCTCCTGGAAATTATTTTTCGATCCGCTGGTGCTTATAAAACTTATGTGTAAGCCGTGTACCATCTAGCCAAGTTACTAGTACATTGTTCACACGGTACCAAATTATGAGTCCCAGTGGAATGAGAAGGGACATTTGAGCGGATTTAAACAGGAATGGGTCATGCTGGCTGACAAACTCACTTTGTTTACAGTGCAGCCGGTTACCCAACAGGGGATCTTACTAAAGCTTTTTGGATATTTCAGCCTTGCACTAAAATGCCTAAAAAAACAGGAGTGTACAATTTAAACTGTATGCCAAATATAGACATTGCACCAGTCATATTGGTGCAAGGTCTATATTCCTGCAAGTAAAATTATCCAGGTACTGACCTGCAGACAATATACAGTACATTGGGCCTAATTTAATCTTCTTGGATTAATATGCACTATATGAAAAGGTAACGGTTTATGTGGCTTTGGGAAAAAGTGGGCATGGTTCCAGTTTAATAGGTAAAAATAAAAGAAGGTTTTGGATTTTTCAATACAATAATGTGTTTTTCAGAAATGTGATTTAATGACAGTGCAAGATGTATTAAAATGTATTTATTGGTGGTTTGAAAGTGGAGGTTTGCCTTGAACTGTGGTTGAAACTACACCTTACAAAGAAAGAAGGCAGGCATTCTTAGGACTGAAAAAAGGTAATTAGATGTCAGGAGTAGCTGGGGTAAGCACTTGTTTCTTGGTATATATTGTCCTCAAGCAGTAATTTTTCCGTACACTCCAACAGCACACCTAAACAAATACATCAAGTCATCTAAATAATGAATGGAAACATTAAAATCGCCACTTGCCTAAAGAGTAATCAGTTCCTCCAAGGAAATGGGTAGGAGTGTGTTCTCATAATGAGGGTTTATCAGACTCTAGAAGGTAGATGCAAGTCCTGGTTGCACAAGTCCCAAGGCTTCAAAAATTGGAATCAACTACAGATGAAACTGACCTGCTAGAACACTGAAATCTGTCTCTCTGAAGCAAGTTTCTATAGACCTATTTGGAAAGGTGCGCGATAAACTGAGCACCACATGGCATTGCCAACATGCTAGATTTCCTTTACAATATACAGGAAAATAGGAATTTTGAAGAATCTGTAAACACCATACCTTGGAGTACAGTACAGGACACAGGATTTAATTCTTACATGATGGGTTATTTACCGCTACCTTCAGGTGATTGGGCACAGGGAAAAGCTTCGCTGGGATTGCCCTCCTGTGTATCCATTTGGCCCCACCCACTTGGTGAGACTCAAGTTGTTTTTAGCAAGCAATAAGAAGATTACAGAGAAAAGAGGTGAGTGACCGGTTTTCTGTATGTACTCCAAGATATTAAATTTACAGATATTTGAAAATTTCAATTATTTTAGTATTACAGTACAGGACAAAGGAATTCATTCTTAGACCATGGGATGTTTCCAAGCACAAATTTGAGGGACTGGCAAGAAAACAGTCAAAACTGCAGCAACTGGCCCACATGAAAAAACAAGACGAGTCACCAGACCCAAACAGTTTTTTTGAAAAATTGGAGCCTCACAGAGTGGGCAAGGGTTATATGGAAGCAACTTGGAACGAATCACACATCAGTAGAGGTTTAGGTAGAAAGATAATTTATTTTTAGAAACAAGCGAAGAGCTCTGCATGGGCAAGAGCACCTAAAGGAGGCTCCAGAAGGAAACAGAAGGTTGTAGCAGATGACAGAGAGGCTTTACAAGGCTGAAGCAAGGCATATGGGTTACTAAGAGCTAGGTGTATGGTGATTCTAAACAGAAGTTGGAGGATGAGGAACAGGAAAAACTTCTGAGATGGGGCCAGGCAATTCAGGATGTAATCCGTGAATATAGTTGGAGGAGGAGAAGCAGAAGAGAGTTTACGGCTGTTGGAACCTGTCATGTCCAGTAGTGGCGATTTAGAGCCTTTGGTATTGTGCGCATCTGTAAGGGAGCCCAAATTAGGGGGCTTGAGTGGTGTCAATGTTAAGAATAGCTAGCAACCATAGAGAAACTTTGAGTTGCCTCATGGCCTATAACAGAATGCCCACCATTTCTTGCATGTGCTCCCACTACCAAGTGCCTGTAATCTGCCATGGCTAAATGAGAATCTTCCTCTACTGGGCTAAATGAAGACTGAGGGGATTCAGCATGTCCAGTATGAAGGAATCACAATAACCCAAAAGCTAACCAAGTTCCTATGGTTGTGTCTCGAAGGTATCAGACAACAGATGAGACAGCAATCAACTTGTGTCACTGCCAGAAAATGGCAGCTGGAAGTGCACAGTTAGACTTCTAAGCCCTGGACCTGTATAGCACCTTGCGGCAAGCTGAGTGTCGAACATAGGATCATGTGCCCAGAGCAAAAATTACAGGCCAGCCCTGCTGCCAAGGGATCTGCTTATAATTCCCAAGCTATACACCTATGTAAGGAGAAAAGACCCAACAACTAAGGGCACTTGCAAAAAACTGGAGCCTAATGGGAGTGGGTAGGGTTATATTGGAACACTAGGGGTTGTCCCAGCAAACCTTTTGCCAGTGTCTAATCGCCAGCATTTAACCTATGTCTGAATCAATTCCAGTGTCCTGTACACAGTCCTCAGGTCATTTGTTTTGAGAGACTGGCAGAACTTACCCTTACACCTTATGGGTATCCAATAATTTTTCTCATTGCCTATCTTTGACGTCACTTCTGGCTCTGGCAGATGTAAACACTGCCATTTTTTTCTGCTGGAAAGCAGAGATCGATTTTTTTTTTTTTGGATCTCATGCTTTCCAGCATAGAGGAGAGATCTGGGGTCTTATAGACCCCAGATCTCTCCATAAAGAGGACCTGTAATGCCTTATTTTTATTACAAAGGATGTTTACATTCTTTGTAATAGAAAGGGAAAAATAAAAATGGAAAAAAGGGAAAGTGTAAAAATAAGAACAAATAAATAATAATAAAAAAATTTAAAAGCACCTATGTCCCCTTGTGCTCATGCGCAGACGTGACCGCATATGTAGGTCGCGCCCGCATTTGTAAACAGCGTACCACACGTTAGGTATCGTAAGAGCAATAATTCTAGTACTGGAACTCGTCTAACTCTAAACTGGTGACCTGTAAATATATTTGAAGCGTCACCTATGGAGATTTTTAAGTACCATAGTTTGGCACCAATCCACGAGTGTGTGCAATTTTAAAGAGTGACATGTTTGGTATCTATTCTATTTCTTTATATTATAGATTATATATCTTTTATATTTTACCAAATAACTGGGTTATATATGGTGTTTTTTCACATTAACCGCTTCAAGTCTGGACAGTCCAGTCCAGGCCAATTTTCAGCTTTCAGCACTATCACACTTTAAGTGACAATTATGCAGTCATGCAACACCCATACAAAATTGTTATCCTTAATTTTGAGATAGATAGAGCTTTCTTATAGTGGTATTTGATCACCACTGGGTTTTTTTTTATTTTTTTTGCTATATAAATGAAAACATTTTTATGCTTAATTTTTTGCTTAGTTTGTGTTATAAAATTTTGCAAATAGATATTTTTTCTTTATAAATTTAGGCCAAAATGTATTCTGCTACATTTTCGGGGTAAAAATAACCCAAAACAATTTATATTATTTAATTTGTATGAAAGCTATAGTCTACAAACTATGGAATATATATTTAAAATTGATCAGCTAAGATCCTAAAATGCCTGACACTTATGGCATATTATAGTGATCAGGACATTAGCATAAGGTATGGCGGTGATCACTACGCTGGTATGGCAGTAGCCAGCACGCTGTTATGGGATATGGGTTTAAACTGGATGCTGGTATAGGGTATGACAGAGATCAAAACGCTGGTATGGGGTATGGCGGTGGTCAGGATGCTGGTATGGGGGTGATCAGAACACTGGTATGGGGTATGGCAGTGATCAGGATGCTGGTATGGGGTATGGCAGTGATCAAAACGCTGGTATGGTGTATGGCGGTGATTAGGAGTAGGGCAGTGATCAGGATGCTGGTATGGTGTATGGCGTTGATCAGGGCAATGGTTTGGGGAATGGCGGTGATCAGGACACTGGTGTGGTGGTGATCAGGACACTGGCATGGTGTATGGGGGTGTTTTGTGCACACTGGGACAGGTGACATGGCCTCCCTGAATTATTTATTATTGTTATTGTGGGGCGAGGATCAGGGAAACTGGGGCACTGGGGTGGCTGGCACTGCAGTGTGTGAGTGTACAAACAGCCTGACAGGCTGCTGTATACTCACACACTGCAGGATCGCTGCTCTCTGTTCTCGCAATGAGAGCATTGCTAATATATATAGATGCTGGTATAGGGCAGTGGTCGGCAAGCCGCGGCTCGCGAGCCACATGCGGCTCTTTACAAACTTAAATGCGGCTCTTCTGTGTGCCGGGCGCCCGCTCCCCTCCCTCCTCTCGGGCGGCCGCCCCAAAAGTCAGGACTCTGCAGCTGTCAGGATGTAGGCGGGGCAGCCAGGATGTAGGCGGGGCAGCGTGACGAACTCCTCTCCTCTCACAGTCCGCCCTGAAGACCAGAACGGCGTGGGAACACGGCGAGAAGAACGCGCGAAGCAAAGGTAAGTGAATTGACTTAATATGGTGAATGAATTACTATAGGGGAGATGAATTACTATAGGGGGGGTGAATTACTATATGGGGGATGAATTACTATAGGGGGATGAATTACTATAGGGGGGATGAATTACTATGGGGGATGAATTACTATATGGGGGATGAATTACTATAGGGGGGATGAATTACTATGGGGGATGAATTACTATGGGGGATGAATTACTATATGGGGGATGAATTACTATATGGGGGATGAATTACTATATGGCTCTCAAAAAAAATGTGGCTCTCAAAATAAATTTCAATCGTGGTTTTGGCAAGATTTGGCTCAGTTGAAAAAAAAGGTTGCCCACCACTGGTATAGGGTATGACAGTGACAATGAGAGCATCTGCTTACACACACACGTAGGAGAGAAATGCCAGAATTGGCCCGTTAGGCAAGTGGTTAAAAACACTCACAAAAACGGTGCACTTGCATCATCCAGTTCACCAGATAGATCACTTGTTTAAGATTCACTTCAAAACACCAATTCCCCCCCACCCTCTAAAGAATGCATATCCCTAGAGAACTCACACTTTTGGGTTTGATGACGTCCCGTGGCCCTGACCTCTGATACATTTCGTCACGTGATCAGTGACTTAACCATAGGACAATGATTAGGTCACTGATCATGTGACAAAATGCTTAAGGAGGCAGGGCCAAGTGATGAAGACTACATGATATATGCATGTCACTAAGCACTGTTCTTTTTCAAGAAAGGAATTTGCACAAGAAATTTTGGGACTTTAGGTAATAATAAAAAATATTATTTGTTATTTATGCATTTACATGTGTTTTACCATTACATATGACATTTACATGGGAGTTTGGGTCATGAAGCACTGTTCTTTTTGAAGAGAGGAATTTTTTCAAGATATTTTGGGATATATTGGATCTTAATCTATTTGCATTACTAGAAATTTATTTTATTCTTTTACATGCGTTTATCACTATATATTAAGTCCAAATCAGAGGTTTTATATATCTATTGACTTATATTTTTTCACATATCTTTTTTGAGTTGCATAAACATTTTAGTTGCATTGCATTTTTTTTATATTTATTTCTATTGGTGTCTGAATGCACAACAGTGAATAGCTGCAAGATATCATATTAGTTTTTGCAAATTTGGGTTAGCACAGAGGGTTTTTTCCTCTTTGTTTGGTCCTTTATTTTCTTTTTTTATTTGGTGTTTACACGCACACACACACACTTGCTAAAAGTATTGGCCCCGCCCTCCAAATCATTGGATTCATGTGTTCCAATCACCTCCATAGCCACAGGTGTATACAATAAAGCACCTAGGCATGCTGACTGCTTCTACAAACATTTGTGAAAGAATGGGTCGCTCTTAGGAGCTCAGTGAATTCAAGCGTGGTACTGTGATAGGTTACCACCTGTGCAATAAGTCCATCCGTGAAATTTGTTTGCCACGAAATATTCCTAAGCCAATTGTTAGTGATATTATAACAAAATGGAAGCAACTGGGAACAGCAGTAACTCAGCCACAAAGTGGTAGGCCATGTAAAATGACAGAGCGAGGTCAGTGCATGCTGAAAACGCACAGTGCACAGAAGTCGCCAACTGTCTGCAGAATGAATAGCTAAAGACCTCCAAACTTCATGTGGCCTTCAGATTAGCACAATAGTGCATAGACAGCTTCATGGAATGGGTTTCCATGGCCGAGCAGCTGCATCCAAGCCTTACACCACCAAGTGCAATGCAAAGCGCCGGATGCAGTGGTGTAAAGCACGCTGCCACTGGACTCCAGAGCAGTGGAGACGTGTTCTCTGAAATGATGAAGCACACTTCTCTGTCTGGCACTCCAATGGACATGTCTGAATGTGGAGGTTGCCCAGAGAACGGTACTTGCCTGACTGCATTGTGTCAAGTGTAACGTTTGGTGGTGGTGGTGGGGGTGGGGGGGATTATGATGTGGGGTTGTTTTTCACGGGTTGGACTTGGCCCCTTAGTTCCAGTGAACTCTTAGGGCATCAGCATACCAAGACATTTTGGACAATGTCATGCTCTCAACTTTGTGGGAACTGTTTGGGTATGGCCCCTTCCTGTTCCAACTTGAATGCACACCAGTGCACAGAGCAAGGTTCATGATGACATGGATAAGTGAGTTTGGGGTTGTGGAACCTGACTGGCCTGCATGGACTCCTCACCTCAACCTGAACACCTTTGGGATCAATTAGAGCGGAGACTGTAAGCTAGGCCTTCTCGTCCGACATCAGTGTCTAACCTCACAAATGCGCTTCTGGAAGAATGGTCAAACGTTCCCATAGACACACTCCTAAGCCTTCCCAGAAGAGTTGAAGCTGTTATAGCTACAAAGGGTGGGCCAACTCAATATTGAACCCTACAGATTAAGACTGGGATGCCATTAAAGTTCATGTGCAATGTAAAGGCAGGTGTCCCAATACTTTTGGCAATATAGAGTGAGTGTGTGTGTATATACACACACATTACCCTTTTTTTTTAATCCGAGCGGTTACAACGCAAGTATTTCAAAGAACATATAATTAGGAAGGAGTTTCTATTGAGAAAAATAAACATAAAATAAAAAGCAGTTACCTTTGTTCTAGACTGTACTTGCTCTTTGCATATGAGACATTTTTTTACCCGAGGGGAGCATAAAGAGCAGGTTGCAATATGCCCACAAGGACCAAAAAGTGTATCTCTCTTCATGTCGGAACACACCATGCACTCCTCTAGGGTTTCAGAATCATTGTTAATCATAGATGGGCTGTGAGATCCAACTTGACCACTAAAAATAGAAAGAAAGAAGCTAGAAGGGTTGCAACAAACCTTCCATTAACCAATTTGAATTTTACCCTTCTGCACTACTATACCGAACACTACCCAGTGAAAGTGAAGTAACTAGCACAAGTTAAAAGCTTGTGTCAAGGGTCAGGTAGAATAGCGTTGATGTTTCACACTCCTAATCAATAACAGTAAATGAAAATGACCAGGGAATTGCCAATTGGATAACTGCATTTTTAAGTACATTGCATCCCAGAAACGCCAAAATACTATAATTGCTAAACCTGAAAAAGAAAAGCACCTGTGTGCACTTACACATTTCTTACCACCTTTCTGCAGTCACAGCATGGCCTACATCTTGGCTGCTATGTGCAACAGGCAGTAGAGAAGGGCAATATGAGGATGGAGGGTAGGGTCTGCGCTGCACGAGCTCATATTACTGGACAGTGCTAAATGTCTGTTAGTTTTGAAAATGAGGATACCACATAAGGGATGCAATGCATAGGTAAACCTAAATGAATATTTACTTTTAAATCACGGATTTGCGACTTGGCATACTATTCTTTTTTTTTTTTTTTAAGTGCTGTGTTTCTTTAGCTACAGAAAGTAATACTGCTCTAACATCTCGGTTTCTCTCACAGTACTAATTAGAAATGATTGAAAGACATAACCAGATATCAATCCATACCTGGATTTCTCCTTGTGACACTTAGCCAGGGCTTTGCACAGGCTGGGGTCTGGACAGAGGTCAAGCGGAGACTGGCCTTTTTTGTTACGAATGGTAAGATCTGCTCCATTTGCTGCCAGAAAGCAAGCAATAGAGGCAGCACTTTTCTTCTCAGCCCCTTGAGTTCCAAGACCCATAATAAGCTGGCAAATAAAAAAAAACAATTTAGTTATGCATTTTACGATGGTATAAAATAAAATTTGAATAAGTCTATGTAAAACAAGTAACACATACATTACACACTGCATATTAGCAAAAAATGTGTTTATTCTACATCAGACAAGGTTGGGAATATTAAAAACAAAGCTAAAGAAGTGTCTTAGCAGGCAGTATGTGCCAGATACAAGTAAAGAGTATAGAAAGTGGAGAGTTTGTGCAGTAGGAGAGATTTTCTATTGGATCAGGGATAGTAGAAATTGGGCTGATTTTTGTCATTGTGCATTGAATTAATGTGGAGGACTGGGCACTGAAGTTAGTACACGTGTCGGGGACTGGCAGTTAAAATGGAACTGCACTGCACCCGAGTACCCCAAACCAAAAATACCATATAAATCATTTTTAATATTCAAAACAAACTCCTCCATCCATCCATGTCTCCATGCTTTATTTTGCTGAGAAATCATTTAAAAAAACACCTCCTGGCATTTCTGGCAGTGGCCATCTTGAATAAGGGCAAATCATTCATGTAGCAGTTACTTCCTGGAATCCATCTGTCCTTATCTCAGGCTTTGGCTGAGCTGAGAACCCTCCCTCCCCTCTTGAGATGCATGACATCATTAGTCTAGGCATGGAAACCAGGAAATAAATGAAGGAATGCAAAAACAACGTTAAAACACTATACACTCTATTTATTAATGTTAGCAGCATAAGGATTAGAAATAGTCCATGTTGATTCAGAGAGTAACGTTCCGCTTTAAGGCTTTAATACACATACACAAGAGACTGAATGCTGTGGAGTTAAAGCACATGCTGAGCGGTTGATATGCATGCTTAAAAAATTTCTTTTGAGGGGTTAACTCACATGCGCTGGGTAGTGTTGGCTTAGGGAATAATGCACATAAGCTACATATGGTAGGTCAGGGTTCTGTAGAACCCTAGGGTTCCTCTAGAAGTTGCTAGGAGTCCTTGAACAATGAGATATTTATGCCTTTCCAATAAGTTCCCACCAACACCATTGTGTTTCCGAAAAAAGAAAACTATCACAGAAATCTAAGAAGCAAAGAATTGGTAAGCTGAATAATAAATACATTTGCTTTTGGGTTCAATACCACTTTAAAGGTTGACATAAATGCACTAAAAACTGGGTGGGTAGGGGTTAACGTGCATGCACTGGAACTTGGGTGTTTAGAGGGATAACACATGAGCTATGGACTGGGAACTGGTTGCTAGGGGGTTAATGCTTATACACAGAAGAAAGCCACTGAGGGGTTATTACATATACTGCTGATTGGCCACTGAGGGGTTAGTACACATGCTCTTGCAGCTGATCACGGAGGGGAACGTTCACATATACTGCAAATAGGTCAATCCACATAAACTGGGCATTTATATATGCCAGAATACAGACTAGCTAATGGGCTGTGTGTGCTGGAGAGGGAATCTCAAGGCTGGTAAATAATATGTCTATGGAATATAAATTTCATCAAAATAAAATTGATAGTATGGCAAAGGCAATTAAACAAATATACTTATGTATACATATGTATTTTATGAAACATGAAAAAAAAAATTACGTAAACTGAAACATTTGACAGCAACCAATCAGTTCATTCAACTAAAAGAATTAATTTACATTACACCTAAACAGAAAAAAAAAAAAAATCACTTACAGTGTTCTTTGAGGGTTCCCATGTAGTGTCAACCTTGCCAACATCCTGCATGTCTTGAAGTTGTCGCAGTTGAGACAATGTATGGTGTCTAAGGGCTTCATGCAGTGGTGTATCACCATCTTTATCTTGGATATCCAGTTTTGCTTCAGCACGCACCAACAACTACAGTGGTAAAAAAAAAGTAATTTTTACTAGCAGTAAAATGATTTTTTTGAAAGTCAATTGAAGGCCACATGAAGTCTGTTGTTTTTTTTTTTTTAAGTTAACCACTTGCCCTCCAAAGGATTTACCCCTCTTCCTGACCAGGACATTTTTGGCATTATGGTGCTGCGCTATTTTAACTGACAATTGCGCAATCATGCTACGCTGCACCCAAATGAAATTTACTGCCTTTTTTGCCCCACAAATTGATCTTTGTTTCGATGGTATTTGATTGCCTGTGTTTTTTATTTTTTGCACTATAGAAAAAAAAAAAAACGAAAAATTTGAGAAACAAACAATATTGTTGACTTTTTGCTATTAAACATGTCCAGTTAAAAAAATGGTAAACATCAAATTTCACCATAAATTTAGGCCAAAATGTATTCTGCTACATGTCTTTGCTAAAGAAAAATCCCAATAAGTGCAAATTAATTGGTTTACATGAAAGTCACAGTGTTTACAATTAGCATTATATACACTGGGATTTATTTATTTTTTTTAATTTTTACTAGTAATGGTAGAGATCAGAGACTTATAGGGGGACTGCGGCGGGCATTCTGACACTGGAGGGAACTGACTTGGTGTCAATGACATCCCCAGCGACACCAATACAGTGATTAGTTCTATAAAAAAGAAGAAAAAAAAACACTGACACTGGACTAATGGCACTGGGCAGGAAGGGGTTAACAGGAGGGGCGATCAAACGGTAAACTCTGTGCTGTTTTACTATAAGCTGTGTCCATGTGCTTCACTGTAAGCACACTGCTTTGCATGGCTGTGCTGTGCACAGCCATCCAAAGTAGCGTGAACGAGCTAACAGGCAGGAGAACTGTTGTTTACAAACAGTTCTCCTCCACTTTGGAAATGCTTGGCTATCAACGGGCGCTGGCGAGTAATCACTGGCTGGGACCAGGTGATTGACAGTCATGGCCACGAATAACGGCGTGAGTAGGGCGCGTGCCCCCTACCCGGAAATGCAAAATCACATATACATATGTGATTTTGCGCACCCATGCCGCCCTGTAACAGCATTTCTGCTATAGGGCAGTCGAGAAGTGGTTGAAGTGTATGTAATTCTAACACGTCACATACGACATCTTCCTATGGGTTCAAGGCACATGCCCCCGGGCCAACTCCCACTGTGATTGGACACACCCGGATTTTGATTTCTAACCCAACACTCACACCAACTGAGTATGTTTAATGGTCAACCTTATGAGAAATATATTTCCCAGCTTTTAGCACTGCAAGTATCTCAGACTCCAAGATAAATCTCATATTCTGAGGGATAAGGTTAACAGTCATGCCACTAAAGCCAGCAACCATGAAGCAGGATGACAAATAGGTCCTCGAGACAAAATATCCTGATGATCTGGCAGATATCATGGAGTATATGCCATGAATCTTAGCAAGTAAGCATAACACATCCACCAGGGCCAGTCCGCAGCAATAAGGATTACCTGAATTCCCTCTATTTTCATTTTGCAAAGCAGTTGAGTAAGTAGTTTCAAGGAAGGTAAGGCATAGATCAAGAGTGTACAGATTCTACAGAGACACCAAAGCATCCACTGCTTCTGCTAGAGGATCCCTGTACTTGGAGACAAACCTGTTCAGTTTGTTGTTAAATCTAGTGGCAGGGAGGTCCACAACATGCAACCTCACCTGAGATACAGGTTCTGGAACACTTTTTAGTGTAGGGACTACTTCTCCAGTACCAGACACTGCTGAATAAGCTTGCTTGCCTGCCTGCCATTTCACCTGCCATGTTTGGAATTCATTGAACTCTCCCTTAAGGGATTCGTCCCCTTCAGATCGGATCAGAGGGCAGTTGGGTGTAAACAGAGAGCGGAGTCTGTTTGCACCCAACTGCCAACACAGCAGAGTGGGCTCTGTAAGTGTTTGCTCTGCACAGACTGAGCGGACACGGACCTGTCATACACCAGCTCTGCTCTGATCAGCAAGGGATTAGCAAACAGATTGCCTGCTGATCCAAACAGAGCGTGCCCCCCAATTTTTTGTGTTCTTCACACTTTTGATACGCAGTAGTAGGAGAGTGCAGAGGTGGAAGAAGGTTGCAAGGAGTGCAGAGGTGGAATAGGGGTGTGTGGAGGCAGAGGTGAGCAATGGTGGAAGAGGTGTGTAGGGGGTGTGGTGGTGAAAAAGAGGTGCAGGGTTTTGGGCCCCAGCAAAACAACCATTTTTGTATTTAGATCAAAACATTTAGGAATATCAGCAGGTAATGTGGCAAAAAAAGGCTTGGTAAATTACATTCTATTTTTATATTCTGACTCTGGTAAAAAGAAATCTAGAAAAGAATTGCCAGCTCCACCTTACTCACCCAGCCAAAAGAAAATCAAATGAAAATATTGTGTCTCCCAAAGATTACTCTGCGATGCAGTACATGTTATAGGGGCAGTTCAACAGCAAAAGAGTGACATCTTTACGGTTTGAGGGCAGAAATAGAAACAAAAACTATCCCAAGGAAATCTCACCCAAGGAGTCCCTATTTACACTAAAAGCCAGACTGACTATGAAATATGCAACTTACCCTGACGATCTGTGTATGTTGACGTTCAACAGCTAAATGAAGCGCTGTCTGCTGATTTACATTTTGTATGTCCAAGTTTGCACTGCCCTGAAAGACAAAGCAAGACAAGCAACAGATCAATCTCAACTTAGCACTAGATTTCCATCCTGACAATAAATATATAAAATTACATTTATTTGGTAAAACATTATATATTGTTTTAGAAACAATTAAGCCACTTAGCAGTTCACCAAAACTAATTTTTCAGTAGTAGGTAATTGCTAATGGCTTTAATCGCATATGCTGCCTTCCTATTTACCTCTGGGATCTTGCTGTCGGACTTCCCAGCTCTGCACCCCATAGTCTGGAAGGCTTATAGTTATAGCCTGCTCCTTAATTCCAGAAAGTCAGAAATGACCCAGTATCCTGTGTGGACCTGGAAACGCAGGTTCATAGATCTCATGCCCAACAGATGTAAGAACCCAGTGAGTATTCAGTGAACTGACAACCCCCCCCCAAAAAAAGAAAAAATTACGGACAAATAAAGCAAAAGGGCTTTTAAAGGACAATACATTATAAAAGGCAGAGAGTGGGGAATCATTCAACATACCTGATGAACTAGCAATTCAGCAACTTCAACATGATTATTCAGTGCTGCCAGGTGCAATGCAGTGTATCCATCATCCTTCTTCTCGTCAACTATCCATGGACGAGGTAATTTAGAAAGTAGGACACGCATAGCACTGGTGGAAAAAGAGAAACAAAATCCCTGTAAACACAAGGAAATCTACAGACCGATAAAACATTTAAAGAAATTAAAATGTCACTTTCAAAATATAAAACTTTCCAGCACATGTATGAATAGTTATGCTATCCTTCAGTGGACAAAAATGTCACAGCTTTAAACTCAGCAACAATATACCAGTAAAGAGGTCTTGGAGGCTTAGGGGCAAGGAGTAGGGCTTAATTTCTACAGCAGGGTTTTCTAACCGGGGTGCTACAAAGAGTCCCCAGGGGTGCCGCAGCAAAGTTACATACAACCCGTTACTGTCTAATCACGGTTAATATATACAGAGTAGCAGAAAAGATCACATCCAGCATTCTCCCGGCTCTATCCATCTCCTCTACCAACCAATGTTGTCATCAGTTGGTAGGCCGTGGACGGGTGGCTTGTACAGCTTTCAGTTTTGCAGGCAAAAGTATAGAGAACAACAGAGTAGGAAAGAGCCAGAGGATGCCTGATCGATCTCTCCTGCTGGACCAATGGAAATCCTTGATGATCAGACAATACTGGGCTGTATGTAATTTAGCTGTGAAAAAGGCAAAGAGGGGAGCTTTACGAGGGGGGGGGGGGGGGGGGGACTGTGCAAGGCAGGGAAATTTGTCCTGGGAGGGAAATTTTGTGCTGGGGGGAGGGGGGATTTTGAAGTGGGGACTGGTACTGGGGGTCGGGGATTTACACCCTACTGACCACTTAAAGCTGCCTTGCAAACTACATTTTAGGGCTTTTTCACACCAAGTGCAGTGCAATAACATGTGTGGAATTACACATTTTCCTGCACCACACAAAAATGCATTGCCTTTTGCAGTTGCGTGCGGGTGCCATTAATCCTTAATAACACCTCCACACAGTTACCAATTGCATGTATGTTTGTGCCCACTAAAACGCACGGTACCACAGTACCATGGCATTTTGGTGTGGCTCAATTTAAAAATCATGCCAGGACCTTTTTGCATGTTTCACAAGCATGGAAAAGCCTAGTGAAAAATGCAACACGTGGGAACACGCAAAAAAGCGCTGGCACTTGGACACAGCTCTGTGAATGAGCCCTCAGACTGGTGTGCCGCAGGATAGTGCGCAGTTCTAAAGGGTGCCGTGACTGAAAGAAGGGTTGAAAAAACACTGATCGAGCACCCAGGCACAAATAATGAAAAGCGACTGGACATCAGAATTTTACCACTAGGAGAGCAACAGGCTAAAAGGGACATCCTGTACAGGACACAGCATGTTCATACAGGAGGTTCTTTATTATTTGTGTACATTGAATAATGTGCTGGTAGAGAAAAAAAAAACAAAAAACTTCTAGTAGTACTCAGATGAAGAATTATGCCACATCTGAGAGCAGAATGTTAGTTGTTTTCAGACACATACACTGCTTGATTATTGCAAAATGTTTGTAGTACATGACTCAGTAACTCCCAGGAGCCAGAAGACCAGCATGTCTAAAAAAAAACCCAAATGACAGACAGCTAGACTGGGAAGCCTGGATACAAATTACAAGGATATGTCCATCTGTGTATCTATTACTGACAAACCTGAGCAGTGCAACGTAAGTCAAATGTAATTTAAATACAACCTACGTGAACATCATTATCATCCAAAATAACTGGGATTCGGATTCTCCACAGAGTAAGACCTCATTCACACTGGCACTTCTTCATTTTTCTAAAAACACAGGATATTTGATCTGGGAAGCATACACTTTTTCAGCTTCCCAGATGCTTTTATATGCATTAAGGGCACTTTCACACTGCCAAACCGCAGTATGGGTGCAGTACAGCGTACCTGTGGTTTTCATGCAGGTTATCTGCATGTTCCCAAATATTTCTATTAGACTGGGCGTTTTCAAAGCATTTTCTGAAAGCGCACCAAAGATGCAGTATTGCAGGACTTTCGGTGAACTTTCAGAAAATGCACCTAAATGCCTGATATAATACAAGTCTATGGAAAAGCACAGGTAACACGCACAATAACCGTGGGTACTCTGCAACCGAAATACAGTCGGAAAGACCCGATGAGTTGCTCATCGGATCGTGGACACACAGAATTCTGTTTTCTGCAAATGCAGCTAAATTCAGAGAAATGTTTAGGCTCCACACACACTAGCGCTTTTTAAGCTGCAGAAAAGCTGTTAGAAGCGTTTTAGTAGCACTTTTTTTTCTTCTCTTAAATGCTGAAGCCTGAAAAACGATACTATCCTTAAATAGTGTGCATGGACACATAGGATAACACTATTGTAGCTTCTAGGAGCAGAAAAAAATGCTGAAAAAAGCTTCTTGGAGCTTAAAGTGGTTGTAAAGGCTCAAGGTTTTTTACCCTCATGTATTCTATGCATGAAGATAGAAAACCTTTTCTGTGCAGCATCCCCCCAAGCCCCCCCTAATATTCACCTAAGCCTCCTCTCAATCCAGCGATGTGCACTGGAGTCTCAGCTATCCTGGGACTCCCTCTTCTCATTGGCTGTTGGCTCCCGCTGCTGTCAATCTCAGCCAGTGAGCCAATAAGAGAGGGGGCGGGTACAAACCGCAGCTGTGTGTGTGAATGGACACACAAAGCAGTGGGTAACCCCTTAGCAAGCTGCTTGCTGTGGGAGCACTGGACAGGAAGGAGGGGCCAGGGGAGCCTTTGGGGGACTGGAGGAGGATCCGGGCTGCTGTGTGCAAAACCACTGCACACAGCAGGTAAGTAAAACATGTTTGTAATTTTTAGAAAAAAACATTTAAACCTTTAGAAACGCTTTAAAAATATGCTAGTGTGCATGGAAACTTAGTCTCCATGCACACTAGCATTTTTTTTAAGCCAAAAAAAATGCTGGAAAAAACACTGGATTAAAAAAACGCTTTAGTAGCATTTTATTAGCAGTTTTATAGTACATGTAGGGGAAAAAAAAAAGCTAAAAAAAAAAAAAAAAAAAAACTGTCAGGAACGTTTAGCGGTTTTTTTTTTCTGCCGGAAAAAAACACTCCAAAAAACTCTTTTCTACTCCGACACACTGAAGCTCAAAAAACGCTAATAGCCCAAAGTAGTGTGTATGGACACATAGGAGAACACTATTTAGCTTCTAGGAGCAGAAAAAAACCCACTAGTGTGCATGAAGCCTCAGTGTGAATGGCGCCATTTTTATGCCATTAGAAATGTCCTCTAAATGCACATAAACATAGATTTGACATTGCCAGTGTGAATGAGGCTCTACTGTAATTATACTTGTGGAGGAAAAGACCTCAATGATTCTGAGTTTTCTTTTTTTTTGGCTACCAACAGAAATCAGCAGTCAGAAGAAATGAGCTTTAATTGAACACTAGGTAGTTCAAAACAGATCATGAATATATAGATCTACCGTATGACCAATCTTTCCATGTCATCAGAAAAACTTATTTGTAGAGCTGAAATATTTTTTTGTATGTTTTCTTGAAACCAAGCTTTTAGCTACCCATTGGTCCACTGTAAGCAAATAGAGTGATTATACACAACACGCATGAACATATCTTGTACCTTTAGGCATCATTTTAGTAGTGCCTAGGAGTTGCTTATGTATTTTAAGAACAATGTATTTCTGCAGCAGGAAAGGAGCATACTGTTAATGAAATGATGCTTCCCAAATGTGGTGCTGGTGTCTCATATCTAGGCTGGCCTCCACAAAGCACTAGTACTAGTTGGCATCACCCCTACAGGAGACGTGTTATTACACGAAGCGCGTCTAGGAGGAGCCTCTGCATGCCTTGACGTTACGCCACCGGATCAGGAGGTCCGGTGGCCACCATTTTTTACCCACTGGTCAGTGTATTCAAAGAGCTCATTTCACACTATATCTGTATAGGTACTCTAACCCTGTACGTGTATTATTTTATCATAATGATCTTTACCCAATAAATACATTTCATAATACTACACCATGAGTATTTCCATCTCTATCACCTGGCACTGAGCCTTCACATCTCAGCCCAGCATTTTAGGAGTCCATCCAGGCAGGAGAATTTGGGATATAGGTCCAGACCATCATCTCTTGCAGCCGTCACCCTATTTACCACCAGAGGGCACCTTCATCATCAGGCTGTACCTTCACGGGATTTCCGGCTTCATGGAATTTGCACTTCCGGTGAGTGGGCAATTTTTCTACACCTTCATGTTAGGATGTTGGAATATACCCATTTGGATTGAAGTCATTCATACTCCATCACTGGAATATACCTTTTTGGACTGATATCACATCACCTTGGACTGTATATTATTCAGTTTATAGGACTTTCTTTTTTGTCATATTTTGTCATACCTGTGAAAGTGTGTTTTATTTGTATAGCGCTGCACACCCCATTTTTATGTCAAAGCACTAGTACTGTATATTGGCTGGCTCTGTAAAAATATATGGAAGAACTTCTGTCTTTCCAGTAGACTGAATAAAACGAAACCTTTTTTGTTGACTTATTATGACTACTCTGTCATGTCTTGCAAGGTAACTGGCAACAAGGCTAAAAACCTTAAAAATTGCCCATGTGGCTAATGTCTTAAGCAGAACTCCAGCCATAGACATCTACACTCACCGACCACTTTATTACGTACACAATTGCTCGGTAACATAAATTGCTATTCAGCCAATCACATGGCAGCAACAATGCATTTCGGCATCTAGACGTGGTGACAATGACATGATGAAGTTCAAATCAAGTATCAGAACGGGAAAGAAAGGGCATTTACGTGACTTTGAACATTGCATGGTTGTTGGTGCCTGACTGGCTGGTCTGAGTGTTTCCAAAACTGCTGATCTACTGGGACGTTCATGCACAACCATCTCTAGGGTTTACAGGGAATAGTCAAAAAAAGAAAAAATGTCCAGTGAGCAGCAGCTGTGTGGCCAAAAATGCCTTGTTTAAGGCACAGGTGACAGGAGAATGGGCAGACTGGTTCGAGATGATAGAAAGGCAACAGTAACGCAAATAACCACTCGTTACAACCAAGGTATACAGAATACCATCTCTGAATGCACAACACATAGAACCTTGAAGAAGATGGACTACAGCAGCAGATGACCACACTGGGTAGCAAGGTGTACCTAATAAAGTTCATGGTGAGTGTATACAAAAATACATACGGGGAAAAACTTTACTGCTTGTCAGTTGTGTTAAATGTTCAGCTTGGTCTGGTTTACTGTAGAATTCATGCAGTAAAGTGATCCTGTTCTGTATCCACCCCTCCTCTCAAAGCCGCTGTATTTGGTGGATACAAATGAATGAATTACACAGTAAACCGGACCAAGCTGAGCATTTAACTCAACTGATCAGAAGTGACTTTTACCCGTTATGAATTTGTATAATTTCCGTGGCTGGAGTTCTGCTTTAAGCAATAACTGCATGGCCAATTTATTAGTTATACATTGAAATTGCCCATGCAGACAAAGACAATTTTTTTTTCTTTTGGATAGAGCAGAGAAAGATTAGAACACCTGTCAGGTTTATATTTTTGACTGTGTCCCTGTTAGGGAGATTCACCCTATTTGTCCGGTTTACTGTTACATCCAAGAGCGAAAAAGTCTGAAAATATAAGTGGTCCCCAGAACAGGAATAGATGGGTAATCGGACAATGGGAGCCCTAGTTCTGGTGCCTTTAGTGACTAACAAGGATTTCCTTCACTTTGGAGAGATTTCCTCTCACTTCCGGTTTTGTATAGGGGACAGGAAGTGATGGGAAATCACCCCAATGGGACAAAAATATGAAAAAAAAAATGACAGGGGTTTTAACCTTCCCTTACTCTATCTGAAATAGGAAAAAAAAGTTTTGCTTTTAGTTCAACTTTGATAGTAGCAAAAATGAAAGAAATTCCAAATTTCGGATTGCAACAGAACAGGAAGGTAAACCTTCCAATGAGGATATTAGTTCTGGTGACAACTTTGGGGGGGTTTCCTCACTTTCGGTATTTTGGCTACAAGACAAGAAGCGAAAGGAAATCTCTCCAAAAATGGGACACTGACGAAAACACTGACAGGGGTTAAAACCCTCCCTTACTCCATCCAAAATGGAATAAAAGTTTAGCCTTTAGCTCTACTTTAATTTCATACTTCTGGAGAATTTATCCTTGGTTCATACATGCGATTTCAAATGTGTTTTAGAATTCTGAGATTCACATGCCATGTAAGATAACATTGTGTTCTATTGTGGCCATTCACATATATGTGGTGCAGCCACAGTGCAAATTTAAAAAGGGTCCTGTGCATCTTCTGAGCAGTGTGGAGCGGGTCCAGTGTGAATTACAGGCTCATTGACTTAAATGGGAATGCTTCTAAATCGCACAGGTCATCAATTGTGAACACTAATTCAGCACAGTTTTCTCTCCTCAAAAATTCTGTTAAGAGCCCTGCCAATTCACATCAGAACTGCATCTAAATCATACCTAAACCTCTGAACAACTACTTTGGAAATTCGCACTGAAAATGGACCTGAAAATAGCAACGCACATGTGTGATCCCAGGCTTAAACTTCTTGTAGACAGTCTCCTAATTTACAAGACATGACCTAGAGTAACCTGTCATTTCTAGTTAGTAGAGCCAGGTATTATTTTATTATATTCAGTCTATTAGAAAATCAGTAAGTTGTTTCACATATTTGTATAGATGTCACCAGCTGGAGGGTTAATTTACGAAGAGCAAAGTCTAGCATGTTCCAAAATAAAGCCCTAGCCAGTGACATAAGAAAACATAATTTCATTCTTCTGTTTCTAGGTTTTAAGCTGTGTTAGCAAGTCAGCAGGGCAGTCTGCAACCTGTGACTACACATAGCATTGTGTGCTACATGCCTCCTGTAGATAGTAACTTACTTGGCGAGTATGCACTTATAGAAAACGACAGATGTTCAGAGTGACACTGGGAACCAGCAACCAAGCCATGCACGTTTAGTGTAATGAAAAAAAAGCAAAGCTTGAAACTTCTAATTATAGACCCTCGTTAGCTCACCCTCCACATAGACTAATGAGACAGTGACAAATATACACAAGATGACCCACCCACAGGTATGTTTAACCTCTTCCTTACTAGGCTGTTGCATATTCCTTTTCAATCTACTTTTAGATAGTAAGAGTAGACTAAAACATTTATTAGGCAGTTATACATATTTCCTTGCTTGCTGTGAAAAGTAACTACAAACAAGGAACCAAGTGGAAAAAAAAAAACTGGAAAAACAGTCAAAAAAAATATTAAAAGAAAACAGATATCGGCTAATTTCCTAATTGAATAAAAGTAATTGACTGGATGCAATGAGCAACATCCCAATGTATATTTAATGATTTATACAATAAACTAAACCTTTTCTCATTTAGTAAAAACAAGGGTGATTAAAACTTTTTTTGTCAAGGACATTTTATTCAAGGGCTATTACTCAACAAGGGAAGCAAATGTTTTCTAATAACTGTTTGAAGACACATTAATATGGTAGTCTGAACAACTACTTTGGAAATTCGCACTGAAAACGGACCTGAAAATAGCAACGCACATGTGTGATCCCAGACTTAAACTTCTTGTAGACAGTCTCCTAATTTACAAGACATGACCTAGAGTAACCTGTCATATCTAGTTAGTAGAGCCAGGTATTATTTTATTCAAGGGTCTGTGAATTGTATTGTCAGCTTGCCAAAGCCAAACAACCTGTTTGAAAGAATGCAGGCTCATTCACTAAGATAAAGAGAAATGAGCAAAGTGCCATAGCCAAAAAAACACCAATTGGAAATCACTTTGGTTTGAATACATGGTTCAATTACTAAGCTCTAGCGTGTTATTTGCCTTTATCATTGTTGTTTTCAGCCACGTGATTGTTGTTTTCATTTCTTACTGGCTCTCACAGCTGAAAATGATTGCAAAGGCAATCATTGTCACTGCTTAGTAAATTGTGCTATGAATGGCTGTGTTGGACTGCAGAGCTTTGTTTATTACTTTTGAAGGGCACTACTAAAAACCCTGCATTGTATTATAATAATTCTGTACATATTCAGCATTATACAACAAATAATTCATGACATTAAAATAAACACATAAAAATAAAAAATAAAGATTTGCAAAACAAAAATAATGAAAAAAAGTGCTGGTGATTATTTTTCAATTTCTTTATATATTTTTTATGCAAGTTGTTACAACTATGAAGAAACCAGAAGTCATAAGAGGAAAATCTTAAATGGTTTACAATTCTGCCCTGCAGTACACACTTTTACTCTTGACATTTGCAGGGTGCTTGGCAGGGGTCAAAAGACTGCAATGTAAATAATCCCCAAGGTTTGACACGTTATAAATGGATTGTGCAATCTCTTAGCTTTCTCCTATACATTTACCAAGAACTATGCAGTGTAACAGCCTACCCAATCCTTTCACTTTACTCCATCAGATAGAGCCTCCACACTACAGATATTGATACAAATAAAGAACATTTTACAATCAGACTGTATAGTGTATGACCAGCTTGATAGGTCAAGTTTAATTTTTAGGCCCCTTTAATACTGCATGATGCGGTAATGTAAAGTAAAAAGGAAAAATTTGTACCATGGATTAAACCTAATTACCAATCAGCATAGCCACTATGTGATTATTCCTTACACCACACAAATCATCAAACATATAAACATAAGATTTCACATGAATCAATAATTAAACATAAGGTTGCTTCGTGCACCATAAAGTGGTTTCACTCCACCCCTCAGTAAATAATGCAGCAAAAAGGAGTGAAGTGGGGTCAGTCGGTGGCTATCTTGATGTCGGCAGTGGAGGTGGTGAGACAGAGAGTTGCCTGTGTTTGATATGTGCTGTACATTGCACCATGTGTGCACTGACTTGAGTGTGTCATTTTAAATATTGAATAAATGTTTTTATTGTACGGAGAGCACTATCAGTCCCTATTCTTCCTTTATGAAATTAAATAATGCTTCTTATGTGAGTGGAGGATCCGTGGAACAGTGGGAGCCATCTGTGGTGGAGTGAATCTAGAGACATCTTGTTTGCAGCCCATGAAGGGGGCACAAGCACATGAGACCCTTGGCTATCAGGGTCTAGTCTGGAGGTGAGCATATATTGTTCGAGGGAGGTGTATGCATGAGTAACACTGGTCAGTTATAGAAGAGATTGGTGCACGTAGACATTGGGACATGTGAATAATTTGGTGGAGGAACTTACTACTTTAGACTTTATTATTATTTTATAGCGAAGGTTTGTGAATTGCACGGAATCTTTTACCATGGATTGTCATAGTGCTTGGCACAATGGGGTCAATTCACTAAAGGTTACCACATGCGACTCATTTTTCAGAAATATCACAAAATAGTTAATTCATCAAAGTAAAATATCGAATGTGAGGTAAATACAACAAAAAAAAACAAGATAAATTAGTAAAGTCAATTCACTGAAAAAAACAAAAAACCCACACACATTTGTTATTTATCATCTGGTGTTTGCTATTTTAAAAATGTATAAAATAACAATCAGAATAACTGCACTGGCCAGGAAGTGAAAAGTATACAATGTATCAGTGTATCAAAAAATGTTCTCCTCTGAGCTCAGGAATGAAACTAAATTGTAAAATTTTGTTTTTCTGAGGGAGATCGTTTTGTGAATGATAGAACAGTAGAATCTTTTCATAGTTTCACAATATTGCTGTGTGCCTTCTGGTGCAGTGTTAGCCTACAAAAAAAAAAACCTAAAAATAATGCTAAATAACGCAAAACCTAAATATTTATTACATTCGGTATATAACACTTTTTTTAGTGACAAATAACACAAGTTATTTTAATTAAAAAACTCATGAGGTATTTATCTCTTAGTGAATTGACCCCAATGTAAGGTGTGAAGCGGTTCTACTCATTTATACCTGAACCAGCACTTCCCACTGTTACATCACTGACTGCGCAAATAGACACCAGCCTGCACGTTAAAGTGGTTGCAAAGGTAGAAGGTTTCTTTTTCACCTTAACTAGTTGCCGACCGCAGATAGCCGAATGACGGCTGCACTGCGGCCGGCCAGTTCTGAGTGGACGTCATATGACGTCCTCCCAGAACGCGCTCTCCTGCGCGCCTACAGACACAGCTACGGACTGTGTCCGTAGGCTGTCCTACGGACACAGCTGATCACGTGATGTGGTAAAAGGCAAATGTGTCCAATGGTGTCCAATGACACGCTGATCAGAGGGAAATGCAAGTGCCGGTTCTCGGCTGCACTTTCCTCACGCTGTCAGATCGTGAGGAAAGTACTGCCGAGAACCGGCAGTTGTCAGAGCGGGGATCGGCACCGATCATCAGGGCACTGATGATCAGTGCCCTGATGATTGGTGCCCAGCAGTGCCACCCGCAAGTTCCGCCCACCTGTGCCCAGCAGTGTGCCCACTAGCTCCGCCCACCTGTGCCCGGCAGATCACCCACCTGTGCCACTCTGCAGTGTCACACACCTGTGCCCAGAAGTGCCACCCACCTGTGCCCACCCACCTGTGCCCACCAGTGTCACCCACCTGTGCCCACCCACCAGTGCCACCCACCAGTGCAGCCCAGCAGTGCAGCCAGTCAGTGCCACCAGTCAGTGCCCAGAGGTTGTGCCAGTCAGTGCCCAGCAGTGATGCCAGTCAGTGCCGTCTATCAGTACCCATCATCAGTGTCACCTATCAGTGCCGCCTATCAGTGCTGGATATTAGTGCCGCCTATCCGTGCCACCTCATTAGTGCTGTCTATCAGTGCCGCCTATCCGTGCCACCTCATTAGTACTGCCTATCAGTGCCCAACAGTGCCGCCTATCAGTGCCCAACAGTGCTGCCTCATCAACGCACATCAGTGAAGCAGAAAAAATACCTGTTTGAAAAATTTTATAATAGAAACAAAGAAACTTTCTTTTTTTCAAATTTTTTGCACTTTTTTTATTTATAGCGCAAAAAGTAAAGCGCCCAGTGGCGATTAAATACCACCAAAAGAAAGCTCTATTTGTGAGAAAAAAATGATCCAAATTTCATATGGGCACAATGTTGCATGACCGCGCAATTGTCAATCAAAGTGCGGCAGCGCTGAAAGCTGAAAATTGGCCTGGTAAGGAAGGGGGTATAAGTGCCTGGTAGGCAAGTGGTTAAAGGATAAGGTCAACTTTCTGAACATGTTACACCATTATTAAAGATGTACCATATAACATGTTCAGCATGATCCCCCTGATCTCTTCCCCCCCCCTTGTGGCAGCGAGCCAGGGATCTTCGGATACTCACTGCTACAATTCAAAGAGACAGCAGCCATGCAGAGTGAACAAGGCCTAAAATAAGGGTTTTAGCATGCAGATAGTGTAAATGGGCCCTTAGTCATGGCTTTTTTCATGCTAAATATTGACTTTACAGCATACACTGACACTTTTTGCAGCTCTATATAGTCACATAATTCCCTGCCCTCAAGAAGCTTACAATCTAAGATCCTTAACTTAAAGGATAAGTTCACTTTTTTTTTATTAACATGTTACACCCATATTCAGGATGTAACATGTTACGTTCAGACCGGCCCCCGCTCTGACAGCTAGCAGGGGATCTTCTCCCCCCTTGCTAGCTGTCCACACGGCCGCGTCACTCATTCACAGTCATCTGTGAATGAGAGACTGCACACCCCGACAGCCTTAGCGGCTGTCAGCTATGAACTGCAGGGCACTGTGAAGAGCTGTGGCAATTCATTAATTTTTCCTGTCAGAATATCTGCTTGCTCATACATCCCTTATGGCAAGCAGATATTCTGACAGGTCTGCAGATGACCTGCATGGCATCAGCAATCTACTGATCGCTGGTGCAATTCTTTCCAGGTTCCTTTGGGCAAAAATAATAAATGCACAATTTTTTTTTTACCTGCAAAAAAATGTGCATTTATTGTTTCTTCTAGAAGGTTAACTTCTCCTTGAACCGCTTCTCAACCGCCCTATAGCAGAAATTGTGCTACAGGACGGCATGGGTGCGCAAAATCATGTACATATACGTGATTTTGCATCACCAGGTAGGGGGCGCGCACGTGCCCTACCCTCATCACCATTCATGACTGTGGCTGTCAATCACCGGGTCCCGGCCCATAACTACTCACCAGCGCCCAGTGATTTCAGAGGACCTGACGGGGAAGAGAACTGTTGTGTTTACTAACAGTTCTCCCTGTCAGATCGGGCACACTGCCAAGTCAGTTCCCACCAGTGTCAGAATGTCCGCCGCAGTCCCGCATTCCCACTATAAGTCGCTGATCGCTGCCATTACTAATAAAAAAAAAAAAATCCCAGTATATATATACCGCCATTTGTGAAGACTATAACTTTCACGTAAACCAATTAATTTACATGTATTGGGATTTTTTTTTTAGCAAAGACATGTAGTAGAATACATTTTGGCCTAAATTTATGACGAAATTTGATTTTTTTTACTGGACATGTTTAATAGCAAAAAGTCAAAAATATTGTTGGTCTGTTTTTTATAGCGCAAAAAATAAAAACTGCACTGGCAAACAAATACCACCGAAAGAAAATTCAATTAGCGGGAAAAAAGGACATACATATAATTTGGATGCAGCGTTGCATGACCGCGCAATTGTCAAGGCTACGCAGCGCCGTAACACAAAAAAATGGCCTGGTCGGGACGGGGGGTAAATCCTCAGGAGGGCAAGTGGTTAAGCTGGGTATACATGTACTGAAAATTTCTATCAATGTGTACTGCTGTCCATTCAACAGAAGAGGGTCTAGCAGCCAGCTTGTGTCGAATGGTCCTGCTAGAAAATAAGCATTTGATCAGCACATGCTGCCAATAGCAGTAGAGCTGATCAGTGTATTTTGACAGGCAGAGTTCCTGCTGTCACAATACAAAGACACAGCTAAGAGATCCCTGCAGCAACATTACTTGTGTTAATGTGGAGTTCTGTGTGTTTTCTTTTTTTTTTTTTTTTTTTTTTGTTTAGCCAGCTGTATGAAAAAAAAAAAACCCTCTGTGTATACCCTGATTTACATGCATACATACAAATACCAGGACCAATTTAGACAGGCGCTAATAAACTTACTAGTATGTGCTTGGATTGTGAGAGGAAACCCAAACAAGCACAGAAGAACATGCAAACTCCATACAGGTAATGTCCTGCGTAGAATTTGAACCGAGGACCCTGTGCTACAAGGCAGAAGTACCAGACAATAAGCCACTGTAAATAGTAACAAGCAAATCCCTTGTACATTATACAACTATATTTTTTGCACTAAAAGGGTTAAAAATCCAACCTACACACAAAATGAGAAATTTATTTAGAGCTATGCTAAGGAAAAATCATAAATTAATGCAGGATCAGGATGTCCTTGCAAGTTAGAAAACAGAGAGAACACTAAACTATTTGTTTTAATACAAGTTACACCCTGTGACCAGTAACCAGGCCACATACTTATAATTGATTAATCATTAACAACAAATGAAAAGTCATTGTGAAAATAGAGCACCCAGTGTTGGCTTACTACATAATACAATTCTTTACACGAATGAACAGAATACAAAGTGTGACATGTATGCACAGCAGATTTCCGACTGGCTTAATAGCAATGCAGCTGAATAGCATTCTCATTCAGCTCACTCTCCACTTCTCTGACATCAAGAAATCTTGTTGCCCTATTTGTTGTGGTGACGTAGGGTTATTAATTTCATATCTGTAAAGCCCGGAGCCACTCTCTGCAACAATCTAGTGACAGTCACAACACGATGTAGGAGCAACAGCACGCATTCAGTGAAAATATGAGTAATATAAGTGGAAACCTGAGAGACCGCTTTATTTGGCAGGGCTAAAAATAGCTGAACAAATGGCAAAGCAGTGTTGGGGCTCGGCAGGATGAACAATCAATAAGCAGAAAGCATGATAGGAGCTCCTAGAGCTCTTGGATCGACAATCGACAGCTGAGAGACTATTTTTTGCTATGGTTGACTAAATATGGTCAGGGAAGAGAGAGGCACTAGAGGGAACGTTTGCCTGGGATTGCATGTTTCAAATGCTTAGCTGCCTATAAAGCTCTAACAGTTTAGCTTGTGCCCTTTGAGTGGGGGGATATGGCTCATCTCTATAGTTGCAAGTGGGAGTCCTGACCTCGCTAACTGGCTTCACTGACCCCAAGGAGAAGTAGCTTGCAACTGATTTGTTTGCAGTTCAATCTGGGGACTTCAACAAAAGAAACCAACTAAGATGCACTGTTAAACGAGGAAAGACATAAAACTAACTTTTTTTTTTTGGCAAACAAAAGAAGTTTTACACTTCATTGAATTTTTTTCAAGCATGGGAAAACCATACTAACCCCTTGATGCCTTTATGTTTGGTGTCTTGGCAAAGCACTTGTGGCTTCAATCGCTCTGCATTAATCAGGTGCACTGCTTCAATGAGCTTTCCAACTTACACATGCTCTTGAGTTTAAAGTGACAATGGAAGGTGAGTTACTGTGTGCTTCCCATCCTTTAGTTAATGGGTTACTAAAACAGTAGGTGAAAATGTAAAACTTGACCTTGCCAATGCTTAGTTTATTATAATATGTACATATAGGACAATATCCACATAGATCCAAAAAGCCCTATCTGTGCTTTCAATTGTCCTAATCTGTATTATAGTGACTAAGATAGCAAAGGGTTCCTAACATTACGTTGCATGCATGGACTGCTAAATGTAAATGACTTGCACAATGACACTTACAACTTCCAAAAGCTGCTTAGCCATGTAAAGCACAAAGTCAGTTCAGCTATAACAATACTGGATAACAGAATGCTGCACCCAGCTCAAGCTGAATAGAAACCTGTACCTTTTAATAAAAACTATATAAATATATATTATATATATAATTATATTATATATAGATACATATACAAACATTTGCTGCTATATTATGGCAAAAGCAAACGTAAACCCATGCAAAAAGTTCATGTAAATAGAAACCTGAGGTGGGTGCCGTGTCTGTGGAGAAAGCCAGTCTGAATAGTTTGCTAACTATTTAAATCCTGACTGTGTATGCTGTAATAGTAATGCTGCAATGCTGTTTTTCCTTGTATTACTGTGCTATATCACCAGCTACTCTCTGATTTGCTCTCTATCAGCTGCATGCACTAGCTTTGTCAGGCTCTGCAGGAATTTTACTTTGGCTCATCTTTCCTTTTCTCGGGACACCTAACCCATAAGCGCTGCTAATTTCAAGAGCCTTCTGGAAATAGGAGCCTGCTGTCTGCATTTCAAAAACACTAATTCTACGAAACACAAATGAAGTGACAGCTCACCAGCAGTGTGACATCATTCCGGTCATTTCAGTGCTTCTGAGATTACAGAATGCAAGCCAGTGTCTAGGGGAGCATGGCAAGATACAATATTTGCAGTCTTCAGTACAAGGAAAAGATTGCTGACTAGCAAGAGGCAGAGGCAGGTGCAGGTGAGTCACACGGCTAATTAATAAATATGCCACAAAAGTCTAGTCTTGCATTTGCTGCTGCATGTGACGTTCTGGCCTGACATTTAGAATGCACAGCGTTTTCTACTGTGGTCGAGCAAGGTAGTGTGTGTTGTACTTGCTAATATATTTAACATAACTTTATGTAACTGGTCTGGGAGAGAAAAATCATGTTAAGCACTTTTTTTGATTCTTATTTCTTCAAGTACTTGCACTTCTGCATGTTCCTGTTTTCATGTTCTAAGTGATGGATTTTATAATGTGATGAGATAATGTCTACTAAGTAAACTATATATAAGCAACAAAGCTAATCAAATTGACACATTTTCTTACAGGCCTTTTTTTTACAACAGCATTTACACAGCAATGCAGTACTATTAGGCCATGTAGCCGTTTGTGTTTCAGATTTAATGACTGTCAAAAAAAAAAAAGTTTCCTTTCCTTTGCAGCTCCTTCCGATGACCTGCCTGTGTAGAGTACATACTTCTTTATGTACCCATATGAACATATAATGCTATGGAATGTAAAGAAGTATGTATTTTCTCCAGGTGCAAACAGCCCAGGGAACTAATGGGCCTCCTTACACTGCAACACTGTGCTTAGAAAACAGCCAGGTAATCACAATTAGGGGACTTTACCATGCATTTATTAAGTCGATATGTATTCTTTGAACTGTTTAATAGTTGCTTACCTTTGAGTTGCTTAACATTTTTTCTCTGGTACAAAACCATGACAATATATCAGTCTTTGTTGTACACTCATATTTACTTTTCTACACTAAGAAGAAACTTGCGTGTGTCTGCATTTGTGCGTGTGTCTACAGATTATAAACTGCAGAAACATGGGCAAACAGGATGAAGTTCCCCAAGGCATATTTTAATTCTCTTTTATTTATCTGATACACATATTCTGTATTTTTGGCCTTGTAAAATTCAGTAATGATAAAAAGGGTACAATAGCCTGATTTGATGCACATATGTTCACATAAAACATAACTGTTCACATAAAACACTTTGAACTGAACTAACAGTGCACATTTCTATCTGGGGGAAAAGATACATGACTGCAGGTTTGAGTCACTCTGTACTACCAAGGGCCTCTATCTGCAATCAGAGGGTTAAACACAACAAAACAATAGGATTCAGACAACCAAAACTATAAATGGACATTATGTACCTTTGATGAGACACAGATGGGCACATCTGACAAAGAATTATTTTGTTAAGCTTAGTGTAAAACAAATTAAACTCTAAGTTTCCCTTAAAAGGTATATAAAGCATTTTCCCTTACAGGAAAGTGTGTACTTAGAATACAGCTGCTGGTAATCTAACTGAGAAATAGACTATCACCATATAACATACAAGAAATAAATCAATGGTAAGAGTTCAAAGCATGACAAGATAATATATTGCTAGACCCTGCATTATAGCATACATGGGCTCATTCAGTAAGCAAGTGCAGAGCAATAAAGACAAGCAAAGTGCAGTAATCTACAACAACTAACCCGAAATCCCCCCAAGTGACCTTCCCACAGAAAATAGAACGCTGGTTGCTATGGGTTACTGCCATTTGGACATTATCACATTTCTCAACACTGCCATACTGAATAAACCTAATAGTACACTCCATGATAGCTTAAACAGTGGGATGCAAACATCCATTCAACATAACAAAAATGAAGTATAATGTGTAAAAATACAGCAGACGTTTTCTTTTTTTAATCCTTGAACATGCAATACTAATACATTTAAATATACCACCTTGACATTCCACACAGTCAACCAACAGAACCTCTAGCTGAAGGAATATTAAGTCACTCTAGAATGTCAAATCCATCACTTAGATCAGCTGTTCCCTTTTAAACCAAGCACAGTCTGAACTCTGAGCATGTGCTGACACGGCTGTAACTCAAACATTTCAACCGCCTGACTGACATGGGGAACAGATGCTGACATTATCAAATGCTGCAGTGCTTTTTTTCCATGGCCTTTTCTTGCCCTGATATGGCAAATGCATGAAAGTGAATTGCCATCCAAGAACACACTTGAGCAGCTGGATCTGTAGAGCAGTTCACATGTAACGGGTATAAATAGCTTCCAGTTTTAGTGCTGACTTTATTGCTCAGTTCAGGGAGACACAACACCTGCTATGTTCCTATTAGGCCATGAATGACGAAAGGAGCAGATTTACATTAACACGCATGGCACAGAAATGTGGTATAATACATGTGTATGCTAGCAAGTGGAAGCAGTATTGCAAGAATTCTAGATTGCTATCCAGTGAAAAAATGAAAGCGTGAGATGTTGCTGTCAAATGACATAATAATCAATACTATGAGAATAACCTCTTACAATGCTGCATACAACAATCCCTCGTGTGCTATAGAATACCAAACAAATCCCTGCAGTAAAAGATGCAACACATTACCAGTTTCTATATAAGAATATAATCCTACAAACATCAGATAAAAGCTCCATATTTACTTTACTGTAGTATTTTCATGCCTGGCTACTCAAAAATCCCTTTACACATGAGACACACAATACAAGGAGCAGCAAAAAAACTAATTATTCTAAGGTTTAATATATTTCCAAAGCTGCATGGCGTGGTTAGACAGCCAGGTATTCAAAAAAAAAAATACATATATATATATAAACATTTTTTAATACTGCTAAATGATTCAGGTGTAGTTATTCTCATTAATTCCTTTACAATATTTTGCATATCAATGTAATTACCATGTGGTGTGAAGGATGCTGGAGCGAGTTAGCAGTGTCTGTCTGGCAGTGGAATACAAATTCATGCCTAGATACTGCAGTATGTATACTTGCAGCAAATTGTCTAGTATAGAGCACGGAAAAAGCTGTGACCGTCAAACACAAGCTGCTGCCATGTATACATATTTTCTTTTTTTTTTTTTTTATGCACCCTGTGTCAATGTTTTTTTTGGTTATGTCTTATTCCCAACTTCCACTTCACTGCAATGCTTTGCTAAAGCTGGTAAAATGGAACCAAATCACCTCTTCAATGGATTTGGTCCCCTTCAACCAGCTGTAGGATTGCATTGATGACAACACCATCCAGGAGACGCTGGCAATCTAGCACAATGCTGCAGTGGAATGCTTCTTTAGATGTTAATAAAGCATGACAATGTGGCCTCTGTCTTACTGTAAGTGGAATATTCAATAAAAGTTTACTTGTCTGGTCAAAGTCATCAATTGGTCACGTTTCTTTGCATGCAAGTTCCAGTACTGAATTTTCCCTAAATAAAGGGACATTTTTAAGGTTTTTGGTTATACATCAATATTTTACTTGCAACAAATGCAAATGTATTATTTTTCATTCACCCTAAATGAGTGGCACAGGCTGGAAACAGGCCCATTTCAGACCTGTATTAATATGCAACTTTGATCATTATTATTTAACTTAAGCAGAAAAAACTGTGCTAATATACAATGAAAAGAAAACACATATTGCGTAAAAAAAACAAAAAAACAAAACCTCAGAAATAAAAACAAACATACAAAATCCCTAAATCTCTGGGATGTACTCTGTATTGGTGTTCTATAAATGATAAACATACACAAGAGGAAGTTTATAAAACTGGTATATTCAAACAGTACAATTTTTGCACAAAATATTTATATAAAGTTCTAATTATTCACACTAAAACATTGTTGCATACCAGTTACAAAGAACCCTTTTGGAAAAAAAAAAAAAAGGCAAAACCAGTTGACCTGTTTTCAGTTTCTGTTAGTTTAACCTGCTCATCTGTACTACATGCTATCTGACATTTCAGGGAACACTTGCCAGGTGTTAGAAGGGCTCCATTTTGATGCCCATGTGCACAGTACCTTGTGCCTTTGTGCACAATAACACATACATGACAAATGATATAATAATAATAATAATTTCTATGAAAGGACAGAAATATAGCAAACATATACATTAGTTTCAGCTAATTTTAACCCTTGTAATCAACCCATTAGTTACATAAGCACCTAAAGTAATTTTTTACAATTATACATATATAAAAGATGCTACTATATTTCTTCTACAAATATATTTCTGTTATGACTTTGAACAAGTGGAATAAAAGTATTTCACAAGGGCAAAAGCAGAACCTAAATTCCATTTAAAAACAACTGCATAGTTCAATAAGGGTAATTCAAACAATTTTATTACATTTCACAACTACATTAACCCTGTGGCACCATCTTTGCTTCAAATCTTTTCTTGAACTAGCTAATGAAAGGTGTGCTGCATCCCACGCAAACATTGGACCTCTAATAATTTATTAGGAATATATATATATATATATATATATATATATATATATATAACTTGGGTATATATTCAACTTGTCCTCTGAAGGCAAATGTAAGCTGTAAACGTATATGCAAATGAAATAAAAAATAAAAATACACATTAAAAGTGGTGTACACCATGCAAGATTCCAGCTGTGTGCCACATCAATACATAGCACCTCCTCAAACAGAAAAGGCTGGCAGGATAACCAAACCAGCAGATATTAGTTACCTTTGATAGAAGCAGAGGATGTAAAGACATTTGCAACAAAGTAGACAAATTAAAATTAAATGTGAAACACAAACAAAATTTGGCAATAGTATTCATCAAGCAGTATAGAATGCACTGATGACATGTTTTGTTCGAACGTCAGTACGCAAATCTGCTAGTGTATGTGCAGCTTTAGTCTCAGTCTTAGCACACTAACAGTGCAAATAAGGTATTATATACAGGTTAAGATCACATTTGTAATGCATGTTCAATCGATTTAAAGGATCATTTATCATAGCTTTTGTTGGGATTAAAGTTTTAGGTTTTATTAGTATGTATCACTTGTATCTAGATTCACCAGAAAGAATTACAACCATTTCACCTGAATAAAGTTCCTGTCTCAGAGGGTAAACAATCCTTATTGTTGCAAAAAAGTTTTCCAATGCCTTGAAAAATTGTTCAACTGTCAGCCAATCTTGCTCTCAGTTGTAAAAAAAAAAAAAAATCCACTCAAACTGCTAATACCCATGACTCGAATAGAAGAGAAAACTGTGACAGGTTTTGGCAGATAAGTTGCGGACAGGCATATGTCTCACCAACTGTTGTTCTTAAACAGGGGCGTTAGTTAACTTAAAAATTAAACAGAAGGTACCCGTACACAAACTGATCTTTATACAGGACACCCAGCAATGCTTGGAATGATCAGGTCATGTGGGAAGTTGGCAGGAAGGTAACATTGGCCCCTTACAGTGAAGTCAAAGACTGGCAGATGTCTTACTGCCAGTTCCTCTAAGTGAGATATCTGCCTATCTAGGCTGTCATAAAAATACATTCTTTTATCTGGTAAAATCTCAGCAGTTCATCAGCAAGAATGCACTTGTCTGACAGAAATTCACAAATTCACAAACAGAAGAACTGAAAAGTGCTCTGTGTGTATACAAATCGTGAGTGAAAACCCCTCATATCTGTAACCAACCATGTGATTATACATTTTGTCAAATTTTCCATAGGAGGCCAAATGCCTGAACATGAGAAAATACACAGTTTGACAGCTTCAGTTTCCACCATCAAAGTGTGTGAAAAAGTTTTGCACACAGCATTCCTGTTGCTTTGCCCCGTGTTTGGTCACGCAATTTAACAAAATGGGGTCTTCAAAACTAGAACAGGCAGGAAAACAAACATTACTACATCTGGTGGGGACAACCCATAGAGATTCCTATTTTCTTTTGGGGTGTGCACTTCCCAGGATGTTTGTAGTCATGCTGTCCACAGATAGCACTGAAAGTGCTATTCAGCTTTTATTACAATAAAAATCTTTGGGTCAGTAAATGGCAAGAGTGTAAGCAAACCTCATCACAGGCTCCAACCACCTGCTATTTGGTAGAAACTGTTCTGCTGCATTCCAATGACTTCTGTGTGCTAAGTGCGAGTGTCTGCCTATTATAGTCATACTCGACACTTACGACACAATGAAGTACTATTCAGACCTCTATGGGCAGGGAAAAGAGGCAACCTCCAGTATAAACTCTAAGGCATGGTGGTAACAAAAGTGTCAAGATCATATTTTAACTGCAGTGGCACCAATAAAGCCCACAGGAAATCTTGCTTCACATTGGGTGCAAGATTATGTGCCAGATATATCAAAGGCTGAAAAGAAACAATGCAAATAAGGCACTCACTATGGGTAAGATTTGTTACAAAATAAAAAAAGACTGTGCACTAATTTATAGGCTTCATTCACTCAGCAGTAAAAAAAACACATTGCCAATTGTCTTTCATTTACAGATCTAAACCCATCTGCACTGTTTTCAATGGAGACATGCACAAACATAAACATGCACTGCACTCAGATCCATAACACAAAATCTAAAAACCTGCAACTGAGGACATACGTATACATGTATGCCAGATGCAGGTAGTGAAAGAAAAAGGACAATTTTACGAAAGCATTTACTGATCATTAGACAGGAACATTTGTGCTGGAAAAAAATGAATGCAGCCATAAAATGACAACTGATTTTTAGAGGAGTTTTTGTTTAATGTGGTCACATGTTCCTTAAAGTGGAACGCCACCCAAAAGGGGAAGTTCCACTTTAAGGGCTGGCCCCCCACTCCCCTAGAGAAATTGATACCTTCTCTGCTCCCACTTTCGCTCTGACCACTTAGGCGATCTGAAGCAGAAGTTGCCCCCCCCCCCTTCCTGCAGTCTTCTGGGAATTGTGACAGGTCCCGGAAGACTACAGGACTAGTCACAAGGAGCAGCACTACTCGCACGTGCACAGTGGGCACCTGGCTGTGAAGCCGCAAGCTGTCACAGCCGGGTGCCAACACTTAAGATGTCAGCGCCGGGGAGAGAGGACGGCTGGTGAATCTGGCTGGTGTGAACACACCGCTGGATCATAGGACAGGTGAGTGGACGTTTTTATAAATGTCAGCAGCTACAGTTTTGGTAGTTGCTGACTTTTATTGTTTTCAGATTTGACTGGTGCTCCGCTTTATGATTTACAACATACAAAGACTATATAGTGTTAAGACCTACCTAATTAGATACAAACAGAATAGACTGTTTAGTTAGGCCCTCGCAATACATGAAGGAGATTGCACAGACTGTAATCTGTGTGGTCATCTTTACAGTAATGTTTAAACGCCAATCAAGTATATTCATGTTTTAACTATGTGGTTAACCCAACTATGATTTAACCCAAGTGGTTATAGACATTCCTTGTACAAAAAACTAATTTCTGTATCAAAACACATTGTCTCACTTGTCAGAATATTTACTTTAAAAGGGTATGAATGTCTGGTGTGACTGTCTCTGACCAAACAATAAAAAACAGACTTCATGAGGGTGGCCTAAGGGCCCGACGTCCTCTAGTGGGCCCTGTGCGCACTGCCCGGCACCACAGAGCTCGATTGGCATTTGCCATTGAACACCAGAATTGACAGGTGCGCCACTGGCACACTGTGCTTTTCACAGATGAGAGCAGGTTCACCCTGAGCACATGTGACAGATGTGAAAGGGTCTGGAGAAGCCCAGGAGAACGTTATGCTGCTTGTAACATCGTTCAGCATGACCGTTTTGGTGGTGGGTCAGTGATGGCCGGGGGAGGCATATCCATGGAGAGAAGCACAGACATCTACAGGCTAGACCAGCCTTTCTGAACCTTTTCAAAACAAAAAGAACCCTTGAAATAACTCTCAAGTCTCAGAGAACCCCTGGCAAAAATTACTATATCTACAACTCATGATACATTAGTGTGATGATCAGTTGGAAGAACGCTTCTTACACTTGTGGTCATTGGGAAGAATAAACCTACTACAGATTTCTAAAAAGATCATTGGTGTCAGTGGGAACTTATCTGAGAGGGAGAAATTGCTCATTGCTTAGGGAATCCCTAGCAACCTCTGAAGGATCCCTAGGGTTCTAGGGAACACTGGTTGAGAAACCCTAGGCTAGACAATGGCACCCTGACTGCCATTAGGCATCGAGATGAAATCCTTGGACCCATTGTCAGACCCTACGTTAGTGCAGTGGGTCCTGGGTTCCTCCTGGTGCATGACAATGCTCGGCCTCATGTGGCGAGCGTATACAGGCAGTTCCTGGAGGATGAAGGAATTGATACCATTGAATGACCCCCACACTTGCCTGACCTAAATTCAATAGAAAATCTCTGGAATATCATGTTTCGGTCCATCTGACACTGCCAGGTTGCACCTCAGATGGTCAACTCCATGATGCCCTGGTCCAGATCTGGGAGGAAATACCCCAAGACACCATTTGTCGTCTCATTAGGAGCATGCCCCGATGTTGTCAGGCATGCACACAAGTACGTGGGGGCCATACAAACTACTGAGTACCATTTTGAGTTGCTGCAATTAAATTTCAGCCTGCTGCATCATTTTTTCACTTTGATTTTCGGGGTGTCTCTGAATCCAGTCCTCTGTAGGTTGATAATTTTAATTTCCATCAAATGATGAGGCATCCTTGTGTTCCTAACACATTACCCAGTCCATGTCAGTATAGATCTCCAGCATAATATTTTTCCCAATTGAGATCTGATCTGTTTTCAAAGTGTTCCTTTAACCGCTTCTGCGCCACCCTATAGCAGAAATATACGGCTACAGGGGAGCACGGGTGCGCAAAATCACGTATATATACACGTGATTTTGCAGTTCCCGTGCCACCATTCGCAGCCTTGGATGTCAATCACCGGGTCCCAGCCGGTGATTTCCAGCCGGCTCCTGGCGATCTCCGAGTATTACTGATGGGAGAGAGATCTGTGTGTAAACAACACAGATCTCTCCCCTGTCAGATCCTGCACACTGCTTTGTATGGCTCTGCATAGCGCACACACACAGAGCTTTCTTTTGGACATAAATTTAATTTTGGAACAGTGTTGCATGACCGCAAAATTGTCAAAGTAACAGCGCCGTATAGCAAAAAATGGCCTGGTCAGGAAGGGGGGTAAATCTTCCCAAGGGCAAGTGGGTAATTCCTTATCCCCTGCCCCCTTTTTTCCTCTCCATTTTTGGCAACCATGAGCGCCGCATCCTTCAGACTAAAGAGTAGAGGAACCTTCTGGCCTGTTATCAAAAGCCTGCATCAATGATGGTATGGGGGTGCATTAGCATGTATGAAATGGGCAGCTTGCTCATCTTGAAAGACATCATCAATGTTGAAAGATATATCCAGGTTTTAGAGCAGCATATACTCCCATCCAGGCAACGTCTTTTTCAGGGAAAGCCTTGCATATTTCAGTAAGACATTGCTAAATTGCATAATGCATCTATGACAACAGCATGGCTTTCTTTTAGAAGAGTCCAGGTGCTTAACTGGCCTGCCTGCAGTGCAGACCTTTCACTCAATTGAAAATATTTGGCACATCTTGAAATTAAACATAAGACAAAGAAGACCCAGGATTGTTGAGCAGTTAGAACTCTATATCAGGCAAGAATGGAATATTCCTCTTCCAAAACTCCAGCAACTGGGCTCCTCAGTTCCCAGATGATTAGCGTGTTGGTAAAAGAAGAGAGGATGCTACACTGTGTAAAAGCTGCCGCTGTTCCAACTTTTTGGGGACATGTTGCAACCATCAATTTCAAAATTACCTTATTTTGACTTAAGCACTATCCTCCTGTAGGACGTACCTGTACATACTCGGGTTGAAGTGGTTAAACCAGGGCCATGGCTGCAGATGCAGTCATGACCCCAGTATCAATCTTTTCAGGCAGCGATGCAGAATCATGTAAAAGTGATCTGAGTGGCTGTAGAGCTGCTAGATCTCTTTTACATGTGACAGAAGGGATACCCCTCACAAAGCCTTTCCGGGCTCTGCCGTTCCACCATAAAGCCGGTGGTTCCGCCACCTGACCATAGAAATGGAGGAACGGGAGTTCCCTGATCATCTCTATTGTCTATGAAACTGGAAGTGACAAGGATTTTGTCAATTCCGGTTTCAGTTTGTAGTTCACAAGCCATTACCAGCTTGTAACAGCATTTGATCAAACAGAGATCAAGTTTTTAAGGGCAGAAGTGACACCTGGTGTATAACAGACCCCGGATGTCTCAGAGTACCTGTCCCTGCCCACACTATCACAAGGGATGTTGTTCATCCCTTTTGATATGTAAAATGAAGGGTGCAACACCCCAAACAAAAAAATTAAATAAACAAAATAATTAAATAATAAGCATCCACCATGAAGAAATGATCACTGGCGCCGCCTATCCACCACCATATATGCACCTACCAGACACATCTCTCAACCCTAAAGCGTAATTCTCCAGCGGTGTCACACTTTTTCACCAGGGGGAGACCCAACTAGGAAGAGCATTTTGTCAGTTTTGACCGCCAGCTGCAGTGCCAGGGGTACTTTTGCTGCATTATGCTGTCTGCTTGACTTTTGAGGAACACCACCAATATGTGATCCAACTCTTCCGGATTATCCCTCCACCTAGTAACTGGTTGAGAAGGGCTGTGTTTGCTGTATTTATTTGTGGCCAAATGTCTGGTGAGTGCATGGTGGTGATTAAGTGGCACCAGTGATTATTTCACATCATGGACTTGGACTTTCATGTTTCGTTTGCACACCAATTATGTGTATATCACCACTTTTATATTTCTAAGTTTACTTTATTTTATTTATTTGTTTGGGGAGCTGTACCAGTCACTTTACAATTCATTTAAGGTTTGTATGATCGCCTTGTTGCCAGCTGCCCACACTTCTAAGCACTGACTTATTCTAATATTGAATATTTATCCCTTGTGATAGCAATGCAAGTGATCAAAAATAAATAAGTAAAGAGACTATGTAAAATAAATTTTTAAACAAAATTAACCACTTGCCCTCCTGAGGAATTACCCCCCCCCCCCCCTTCCTGACCAGGCAATTTTTCGTGTTACAGCACTGCATTACTTTAACTGACACTTTTGCATGGCCGTGCATTGCTGCACCCAAATTAAATTTACATCATTTTTTCCCCCACGAATTGAGCTCTCTTTCGGTGGTATTTGAATGCCTGTGCGTTTTTTATTTTTTGCATTATAGAAAAAAAAAATGACCGACAATTTTGAGAAGAAAAAAAAAAAAACAATATTTTTTACTTTTTGCTATTAAATGTCCAGTAAAAAAAACGTAAAAGATCAAATTTAGGCCAAAATGTATTCTGCGACATTACTTTGCTAAAAAAAAAAATCCCAATACGTGTAATTTAATTGGTTCACGTGAAAGTTATAGCGTTTACAGATGGCGGTAAAGATACTGGATTTTTTTTTTCTTTACTAATAATGGCGGCGATCAGCGACTTATAGCATGACTGCGGCGGGCATTCTGACACTGGGGGAACTGACTTGGTGTCACTGACATCACAAGTGACACCAATACAGTGATCAGTGCTATAAAAAAAAAAAAAACACAAAAACACTGACACTGTACTAATGGCACTGGGCAGGAAGGGGTTAACATGAGGGGCGATCAAAGGGTTAACTGTGTGCCGTTTTACTGTGTGCTGTGTTAGTGTTTCACTGTAAGCAGACTACTTTGTATGGCTGTGCTATGCACAGCCATGCAAAGCAGTGTGCAGGAGCTGACAGGGAGGAGAACTGTTTTGTTTACAAACAGTTCTCCCCCGTTAGAGATGCTCGGCAATCACTGGGCACCGGTGAGTAATCAGCGGCCGGGACCCGGTGATTGACAGCCGCGGCCGCAAATGGTGGTGCGGATAGGGCGTGCGCCTCCTACCCGGAAATGAGAAATCATGTATATATACACATGATTTTGCGCACAGCTGCCGCTCTGTAGCAGTATTTCTGCTATGGGGTGGCGCTAAAGCGGTTAAAGGATACATTAAAAAAAAAAACATACTCACCTCTATGCTGAAGTATCAGTGTGATGCTGCAGATATCCCACATCAGCTCTAAGCTCCAGAATGGAGTGAATAAATGACCACTGATTGCTCAGTTCTCGATCTGCTCAAAGTGGATAGCAGTGACTGTCAGTTACCACTCTTTGCTCTGCCCCTCCAGTGGTGACTTGAGCACCAGGCTGTGGAAGGGGCAGGAAGAAATGGGTGGACCCAGACAACATGGTCAGGATCCTTTCAGAGCCTGGAGTGGTCCTGCCACATCAGCTGACATACTATCAGCTGATTCTGGGGAGCAACAGTAAGTGCACTCCTGTGACCCAGAAGAGAAGTGTGGCCAAAAAAGCTTTGAGAGGGTCTCTGCACAGAAGTTTTATCACATCTACATTATTTTGGTTGTGCTCTAGCAATTACTTCTAGCAATGTTATCTGTCCCAGCATATTCAGACATAACAGTCCTACATGGATGTTTAAAATGTATATTTTCACACCAGTTTACTGCCTAAATTACACACATTAACATTATTAGCCTAGGGGTTGCAGTAGGTTAGTTCTAAATAATAAAGATTTGGAATTGGGGGAAGGAATTTATGCTAACGGGGAGGCAGTTATATGGTGTCCCTTAGTTCCCTCAGGATGGGACACATGCCCTGGCTGTGTGGAGTACATGAGTCATAAGAGATGATTTTTATGTTTTCATCAGTGTATTATTTAGCTGTAAGGAGTATTCAACTGGGACGCATTCCACGTCAACCGAGGAGAGATGAAGGATAATTTTTTTTAACTTCACCCCGGAAGGGGATGGATCATGGCACTGCTCCAGAACTAGCAAAGGAGTGTGCCAGGCTTTGAGAGTCACCGCCAATATTTGGGGTTGTAAGGTGGCTAGTTTGTAGATTTGTGGAATAAGGTACCACCATGTCAGAAGTTTATAAACTTGTATTTGGAACCTATCGGTAGGGAGGATTTCTCTGCAAAGTAAATTGCTCTCATTTTGTACAATGGTAAACATGTATTACAGTTGATTTCCCATTTCCGTATGTACAGGGGAGCACAAATCCCTCTGCAGGGGAAATTATGCAGTTAGGGATGAAAGAGAGCACGTGTGCCCTGGGGGTCTGATCTTTACAGAAAACCTTCAATGGGGTGGTGGGTTGAGGAAGGACGTTATGTTCAGGTCCAAATTGTAGGAAGCATCTGAGCTGGAGCATTGCCCGTGTGTCTAGTGATTGAGGGGTCAAGCTGAATGCCAGTGTGGACAGGATTCATTTTGACACAGACAGAAGTCAAAACTCTTTATTCAGCCTGGATCTCTTCCCCTGATATGAAGATTGGTTCATAGTGTATAACCAGAACAGTGTCTTTGTTTTGTGAAAAGCGAACAGTTTCAGGACAAAAAGAGCTCTTATCAGGGACTGAACTTTACACATAACAACTTGATAAAAATAATGTTATTTAGCAAGCAACGTGCATTCCACAATAATAATGCTACCAAAATGTGTACTGTAAATTGCCTTCAGCATTGCTCCCGTTTCTTCTTGCTGGAGGCTGCTGCCATTTTGCTGAAGCAAAGAGCCCAAAACAGCAGTAAATCATAAACTAGAAAAGCTACAATTTATGGGGAAATTGTGTGAAGTGTTCTTGCCTCCACCAGTAGTCTACAACTGGCGTGGGCGGAGTAACTGGGTGGAGTGGTCACTCTGCTGCCTGCTCACACACCTGGGTTCCTATGGCAACTCACTCTACAGCAAGGGCAGAGAAGAGCGGTTAAAAACAAACTGCTCCAACTTGCTCACTTCACTGGCGGTTGCCATCTTCAAACGGTTGTAGTTTAAAAATTATAAATCCTACAGCAAAGAGCTTTTTATTGTGAGAATCACAAGACCCAGACCTACATTTTAATGCATTTTGTATGTCTCTGAAATATTAAAAATGAAGGCACAGACGCAGTTTAGAAATTGCCCTACAAATTTGAGGTGGCTAGAGTGGCGTTTCAATGAATGTCAATGGGCGGCATGAGTTGCAAACAAATGGTCATATTATGAAAACTATCAGGACTATGGCTTAGCCGTGGACATTTTTAGTGGCAGCAGGGATAGCTGAACGTTTTGATATAAGATTTGTGTAGGTGGGCTTGAAAATGAGGGAGTGATGGCAGTTTAGAAATCATGTCCTGATTTTTCAGCTCCCACTCTAGCTTTTGTCAGCTCCCACTCTAGTTTTGAACATTCCACCATTCATTCCTATGGGACCAATTTCACCACAAAAACGCCGATATTTCATGAACCATTCGGCGAAACGTTCCACAAAGTAATAGCACACCAATGGGGAACAATCCGCACGTTTCAGTATATTACTGTCTATGTAGTGTAAAAACTGTGGGAGGAGTTAGGGTGGTAAATTTGGCTATAACAATAAGAATATATATGTGAGATAACAGTAAGTGGTCTTGCCATGCAAGAACATTTCATTAGGCCTAAACCCATTGATTTACTGTTTCAAAAAAAACGTTACATTCCTGGAATGCTGGGATTGCTAACTGTCACATTTGCTTGTGTCTTCAACTGGCAAACCATCAAATGGCTGGTTTGGCAGTTGGAGGTCAAACAGAAGCAGCTTCCTTGCTGTAAAAAATGAGAGTTTAATTCTGCTTAAGGGCTGGTTCACACCATAGAAACGCAGTCTGGATGCGTTTCTGATGCATTTTTTTAATTTGTTTTTGATTTCAGATGCTTTTTTCTATCCTTTTTTGGGTCATTTGGGGTCCAGTGCATTTTTGATACATTCCAGTGCATTTTTCTGCATTCCAGCACAGTTCTGTGCAGGAAAAATGCAGCATATTCTACTTTTTTTCTGGAACCAGAACACACTGGAACGGCAAGCACTGGTGTGAATCATGCCATCCACAGCCATGTAACCTACTTTCTGTGTTTGGGATGCAGAAAAAAAAAAAGACGCACTGGAATGCATGTAGTGTGAACCAGCCCTTAGGGCTGTCAGCAGATCGGCCTCTACAGATTCAGCAGTGCAGAGTAGGGTGGAAGAGTGTATTACTGGATTTTAAACAGTATAGACAATTATTTTTAATGTTTTACACAGCTATACCTGCAAAAAGGGCAATCCTGAAGTGATCTATCAGGACTTAATTTTCTGACTAAAGTTCCACTTTAAATAAAGACTGAATGTTAAAGATGACAAACATGCAAATGAACATCCTTTGTGAAGAAAAGAAAATGTGTTGGTGTTATATACTTGATTACATACTGGATGGTCCCATCCATGGAATCATTTCAGTACCCCTACCAAAGTGGCTTTCCAGTCTATATAGTGTATGATTAGTGAATGCATTTCCTGGTCTGAAGACAGACACAAGGTGCCTGGATGTTACCATTTATAGTTTTTGACATAGTGTGGAACATACAGAGGGTCACTTTAACCACTTCCTTACCTCCCTATAGCAGAAATATAGCTACAGGGCGACAGAGCTGTGCAAAATCACGTATATATACACGTGATTTTGCATTTCCGCCACTGGCGGCTACAGATGTCGATCACTGGGTCCCGGCCAGAGACTGCCCACCGACACCCGGCAATTGCCAAGGAACATTGTGTGTAAACAACTCTTTGATTGCCCCAGATGTTAACCCCTTCCTGCCCAGTGTCATTAGTACAGTGTCAGTGCTTTTTATTAGTACTGATCACTATATTAGTGTCATTGGGGATGCCAGTGGCAGTTAGCTCCCTCCAGTGTCAGAATGCCCACCACAGTCCTGCTATAAGTCGGTGATCGCTGCCATTACTAGTATAAAAAAAATTCCATCATTTATACCACCATTTGTAGAAGCTATAACTTTCACATAAACCATATAATGTAAGTGTATTTTTTTTTTTTTTAGCAAAGATGTAGCAGAATACATTTTGGCCTAAATTCATGACAAAATTTGATTTTTTTTTAAAAAAAAAACTTTAATGGATATGTTTTATAGCAAACAGTAAAAAATATTGTTTTTTATTTATAGCGTACAAAATAAAAACTGCAGAGACGATCAAATACCACAGAAAGAAAGCTCTATTTCTGGGGAAATAAGGACACAAAATTAATTTGGGTGCAGCGTTGCATGACCGCGCAATTGTAAGTTAAAGTATCGCAGCGCTATATCGCAAAAAATGGCCTGGTCAGGAAGGGGGTAAATCTTCTGGAGGGCAAGTGGTTAAACGTTAAATACTCAATATCAACTTTAGACGTAAAACCAACACAGGCTACTTGTTAAGAGCAACAGTATCACAAACTATCATCAAACTGTCCACAATAAATAAAAATACACAAACAAGTTTAAAGTGACACTAAAGCTGGCCATACACGTATAGATTTTCATTCGAGAATTTTAGCTTCAAGAATATTCATTTGATTTTCTAATCATTAGTGGGGTCAAATCGATGTTCATTTTCAACAGCAGTGATGGGAAAATTCAAAGGGGTAGGAAGGAAAACTTCTCAATCAAACAAATTTTTGGCCAGTGTATGTGGTTATCGTTCAGAAATTACATTTCTTTTAAAGTTGAATGTTAAAAGCAAAAGACAATTTTCGAACGACATTCTTCTATTCATCGAATGTTCAAAGAATTTTCGTATAACTTTTCTTACGGATATTCTCATCTGAAAATCTACATGTGTATGGCCAGCCTCAAGCTTTGTTTTTTTTTTTTTTTAAATAACAAACATGTTATACTTACCTGCTCTGTGCAGTGGTTTTGCACAGAGCAGCCCCAATCCTCTTCTTTTTGGGTCCACACCGATGCTCCTGGTTCCTCTCCCTTAAGCAGTGCTCACTGACATCCTGCAGGAGCCTGACACTGCACCCGTGATCTGCTTACCACGGGTGCAATGCTTTTCACGCTAAGAAAAAAAAAGGAAATGCACATTTTTTTTATCTGCAAAAATGTGCATTATTTGTTTTTAAAAGGTGAACTTATCCGTTAAGAAAAAGGTTTGTATCTCCCTGTGCACCCAGCAAGCTCATTGTCAAAGTTTAAAGTGTAGTTTAGAGCAAAATGAAAAAAAAAAATAAAAAATAAATCATTAATATATATATATATATATATATATATATATATACACATACATACATACACACACCAAATTTTCCGGCGTATAAGACGACTGGGCGTATAAGACGACCCCCTACTTTTCCTGCTAAAATGTAGTGTTTGGGCTATACTCGCCGTATAAGACTACCCCTCTAGCAATGCACACCAGTGGGAGAAATAGTGCCCCATCATTGGTGTCAGTGGGAGGAATAGTGTCCCATCATTGGTATTAGTGGGAGGAATAGTGCCCCATCATTGGTGTCAGACCGACGAATCGTGCCCCATCATTGGTGTCAGTGGGAGGAATAGCGCCCCATCATTGGTGTCAGTGGGAGGAATAGCGCCCCATCATTGGTGTCAGTGGGAGGAATAGCACCCCATCATTGGTGTCAGTGGGAGGAATAGCACCCCATCATTGGTGTCAGTGGGAGGAATAGTGCTCCATCATTGATATCAGTGACACCAACGATGGGGCACTATTCCTCCCACTGACACCAATTACACTTGCTGACCTCTGTTCTAGTATGGTGCTGCTGCAGCCAGCATGTGTGGTTGCAGCAGCACCTCTACATGGCACACTTACCGGCCGCTCCTTCACTCAATTTTCGCGGGGCCTCGTCGGTGATTGGCCGCCTGTGTGCCTTTCCTGAGCTACAGTTCTGGCGGCCACTCACCGGTGAGGAGGCGGAGCCGAGCAGCCGCGCGAACATCCAGTGGCCGAAACTGAAGGAGCAGCCGCGCTTCCTGGACCGGATCGTCATGGGACCGGAGCCAGGTAAGAAACAGCAGCCCCTGCCCACCCCTGTACTTAGTGTCCCTTCCATTGGAAGGGGGGGGGGGGGCGGCGGCGGCACCGCGCCGCCCCCCCTAAAAAGTGTCAGTATGCCGTATACCGGTGTATAAGACGACCCCCGACTTTTGAGAAGATTTTCAAGGGGTAAAAAGTCGTCTTATACGCCGGAAAATACGGTATATATACACATATATACATACATACACACACACATATATATATATATACAGTCAGGTCCATAAATATTGGGACATGGACACAATTCTAACATTTTGGCTCTATACACAACCACAATGGATTTGAAATGAAATGAACAAGATGTGCTTTAACTGCAGACTGTCAGCTTTAATTTGAGGGTATTTACATCCAAATCAGGTGAACGGTGTAGGAATTACAACCATTTGCATATGTGCCTCCCACTTGTTAAGGGACCAAAAGTAATGGGACCAAAAGTAATGGGACAGGATAATAATCATAAATTAAACTTTCACTTTTTAATACTTGGTTGCAAATCCTTTGCAGTCAATTACAGCCTGAAGTCTGGAACGCATAGACATCACCAGACGCTGGGTTTCATCCCTGGTGGTGCTCTGCCAGGCCTCTACTGCAACTGTCTTCAGTTCCTGCTTGTTCTTGGGGCATTTTCCCTTTAGTTTTGTCTTCAGCAAGTGAAATGCATGCTCAATCGGATTCAGGTTAGATGATTGACTTGGCCATTGCATAACATTCCACTTCTTTCCCTTAAAATCCTCTTTGGTTGCTTTTGCAGTATGCTTTGGATCATTGTCCATCTGCACTGTGAAGCGACGTCCAATGAGTTCTGAAGCATTTGGCTGAATATGAGCAGATAATATTGCCCAAAACACTTCAGAATTCATCCTGCTGCTTTTGTCAGCAGTCACATCATCAATAAATACAAGAGAAGCAGTTCCATTGGCAGCCATACATGCCCACGCCATGACACTACCACCACCATATTTCACTGATGAGGTGGTATGCTTAGGATCATGAGCAGTTCCTTTCCTTCTCCATGCTCTTCTCTTCCCATCACTCTGGTACAAGTTGATCTTGGTCTCATCTGTCCATAGGATGTTGTTCCAGAACTGTGAAGGCTTTTTTAGATGTCGATTGGCAAACTCTAATCTGGCCTTCCCGTTTTTGAGGCTCACCAATGGTTTACATCTTGTGGTGAACCCTCTGTATTCACTCTGGTGAAGTCTTCTCTTGATTGTTGACTTTGACACACATACACCTACCTCCTGGAGAGTGTTCTTGATCTGGCCAACTGTTGAGAAGGTTGATTTCTTCACCAGGGAAAGAATTCTTCGGTCATCCACCACAGTTGTTTTCCGTGGTCTTTCGGGTCTTTTGGTGTTGCTGAGCTCACCGGTGCATTCCTTCTTTTTAAGAATGTTCCAAACAGTTGTTTTGGCAATGCCTAATGTTTTTGCTATCTCTCTGATGGGTTTGTTTTGTTTTTTCAGCCTAATGATGGCTTGCTTCACTGATAGTGACAGCTCTTTGGATCTCATCTTGAGAGTCGACAGCAACAGATTCCAAATGCAAATAGCACACTTGAAATGAACTCTGGACCTTTTATCTGCTCATTGTAATTGGGAAAATGAGGGAATAACACACACCTGGCCATGGAACAGCTGAGAAGCCAATTGTCCCATTACTTTTGGTCCCTTAACAAGTGGGAGGCACATAGGCAAACTGTTGTAATTCCTACACCGTTCACCTGATTTGGATGTAAATACCCTCAAATTAAAGCTGACAGTCTGCAGTTAAAGCACATCTTGTTTGTTTCATTTCAAATCCATTGTGGTGGTGTATAGAGCCAAAAATGTTAGAATTGTGTTGATGTCCCAATATTTATGGACCTGACTGTACATATATACGCACACATACATCTCTACAGGTGTACTTTTCCTCAAGTTTTGGCTCTTTAAAAACACCAGCTGATCCCACTAGAAATCCAGTGAGCTTAACACTCCCGGGGCTCTCTGCCTGTTTTGTACAGAAATCCAAAGTGTTGTCAATATTGGCACTGCTGCCAGGGTGCCCAGTTCTCAATTGTGGACAATGGACCACCTCCCCCCCCCCCCCAAGTTAAAGAAATGAGGTGGTGTTCTCCAGACCTGGCACTTCCTCTCCTAGAGTGAGAACACTGTTCCTCCATAGATACAATATGAGGGAATGTTGTCACTCTACGACAGGAAGTGTGCTACTGAGCAAATCACCAGGTTAAAAAGAAAAGCCTTAAAAAGGAAAATAATGCTCTTAGGTTTAGATATACTTTAGTTAAACACTGCAAGCTTTAATTGATAAAGTCTCTTTTCCCCCCCATGTATGAGATTTTCTATATAACATAAATAAATATATACACACACACACTGAAAACTGGGGTCTGTGCATGTGGCCACAGTAAGTCTATGCCTGCTGAATTTTACAGAAAACTCAGGTACCAAACATATGTTTGTACAGTCCACCCAGCCAGTGTTCAGTACTGCATTCTTAAACACACTACAGATAAGTTACAGAAAAATCTGTTTTTTAATAAAGTAATACTTTCAAGACATTACCTTGGATTTCCTCTTAGAGCAGCATGATGAAGGGCATTAAATCCATTGTTATTGGTAATGGTAACATCAGCTCCAGCCTCTAACAACACAGCCAGGATATCATCCCGTTTTTTGCTTATTGCATCATGGAGGGGAGTATCACCTTCAGAGTCCTTCAAACCAGAGAAATTTTAATTACTTGCAGATTAATGGCAGTGATCTTAATCAAGTACTAAGACAGAGGAAAACACAGCATAGATTATGCGAGCAAAATAAGTGCTACTTTTAAAGTTCACCCTAAAGCTGGCAATACACAAAAACAGGAGGATAGCCTAATGGCAAATTTAAGTCATATGGCCATATTCTTAATATCCAATCAGAACAGAAGATGGTCACTTACATCTTTAGGTGTGGTCAACGTGCAACCATATAAAGGTAATTTGCTGCAATATTGCAGGCAATGTTCTGGGAAATCCAAGGTTTTAAACAGGGCCTGTCTGGATACAGCTGTTATTCAAATTCAAACTCCTCCAGGAAGGGTTCTCTCTCTCTCCTGCCTCTTTCTATATGCCTGTTTTTTTTCTTGTAGCCTGAACAGGAATTTTGAATGGGAATTCATTGTGATGAGCCCTCATTCACTTGAATGGGTCAGGTCTTGTGGCAGTACTGCCTGCTGACTGTGCCCTGCTTTGCAGCTTCACAAAAATGCACAGCAGGGTGTACTAACATAGCTGCTGGCCATATTAAATTGCAGCTGGGCAGTAAAATCACATCTCAACTGCCTGTTTTTACTGCCACCTGTGTATAAGAGGCCTTACTGCTGCTCTCTGTAGTGGTTTTGCACCGAGCAGCCCAGATCTTCCTCTAGTCGTGTCCACCGCAGGCTCCTTCTTTCCGTTCGGTGCCCCCATAACAAGCAGTTTGTTATGGGTGCACCCGCTGCTCCATGTCCATTCACATACAGAGCCATGGCTTGGCAACCCCCATTCCATCTCTCCTCATTGGCTGCAAGTGACAGCAGCGGGAGCCAATGCTTGCTGTCTCAGCCACTGAAGAGGCAGAGACCCGAGACAGCCCATGATGTCATGCACATCGCTGGATATCGATGGGGCTCAGGTAAGTATTGAAGGGGCTGGGGGCACTGCTGTACACAGGTGTCTTACCTTCATGTATAGAATGCATGAAGGCAAAAAACCTTGAGCCTTTACAACCGCTTTAAGTTTATTTACACAGCACCACTGATTATCCAATTATCAATGTAGAGAATAAAATACCATGTAAATTTCAGAATTCTAAGAATTTCCCTGAATTCTAAGAATTCTTTCACCTACCATTACCAGTTGCCTGACTAATGACATGGCACAGGTCACAAGAGTTCTGCTGAAAAGGCTTGGAGAATGATGTTAGAGAGAGTAGGCCAACCAGCTGCTCTGCTACAGCAATTGCCTTTGCATTTTAGCAGAAACCATGTGATCAATACCTTGTGTATAATTAGCTGATCAATACTGAAAACTAGATGAATTCCTAGAACTGAGGGAGAAAAGTTTGTCAGGTGACATTTTTACCATTACTATACCCTTATAATAATACTCCCTAGCTTAGGATATCTTACTGTATGCGGACAGTATTATTCTACTTCAATTTCCAAGCATTATAAGAATCTCACACAGGCATTTGAAATCCACAAAAAAAATAAGTTGTTTCTTTAATATTCGATAGAAAATTAATTTTCGATAGAATGGGAAAGTGATAGAACCCCCATGTCAGTTTTATTTCTGTCTGTGTTCCAGCTGTAAATAGATTCCCTCACTTCCTATTCTGGTACTATAGGCACAGGAAATTATGGTAAAACTCTCCTATGGGCATAGGGACTGCAAAAGAAAAAAAAATAAAGCAAAAAAAAAAAAAAGGAAGGTTAGAACCATTGCCAGGTTTTTATTGCTGACCATTTTCTTGTCACACCAATGCTTCTCCTTTTCTGTCCTGGTGTCACATAAATTAAAAGTTAGGGGAACCTTTCAATTACAATAAAAACCTGAAACAGCTTTTAAAATTTCACCACTTTCAAAACGAAAGAAAAACATTTTAGCTGGAGCTGGCCGTTAATTCCGTACCACAAGCTACTGTAAATGTATAACTCTAAATGAACAATTTGTGGTGCACAAAGAAATTGCTGCATAGGGATACTGGCCATGTTCACTAGCTTATGTACAGCATCATTTTCTATTTCGCCTGTGTGGCCAAACTAGACATAGATTCTCTATTTTCAGCCAAGTGGTTGGGTGGCCTGTTATTATTCTACAAAAACATTTCTTTCTGGATGCAAACAACGAGAGTTTTGAATTTAATGGAATTTTCTTCTTTATTTAACACAGCAGCATTCGGCTATGCCATATCTGGAAGCATTGCAACACAAGCCAAACATCCTTTACTTCTGATCCTAGCTTAGTACAAGTTAGGTAGGAAGAATGGTTTTACATTTAAAATGAGCACCATTTCCAATGGATTTAAGAAAGTAGGTACCGGAATTAAGAAGGTAACCTGACAGTAGATAACAGGCACCTCTGCCATGACAGATCCCTCTACTTTCAGCTCCCATGGGGGTCTGAAAAGCAAATAATGACCACCCTTGACGTTGCTGGCTCTAGCCCACCCCATTCTCTCTCATTACAAGTCAGTACGGACATCAATCACAGAGGTTAGCTTAAGGAAAGCCATACATGGCCATTCAGCTGGTTTAGCAGGGACTGGCAGACTTTTGATCCATATATGGGAAGGAAGGTTGTACAGACATTGATCAGTAAATCCTGCTTAATTTCCCCCGCTGGCTTTAGCTGGCAGCACTGATCATTGCATTCTAAAAGGCAGGGATGCCTCCCTGCTGTCAGAATGCAACAGTGACATTACCAAGAACTGGACATCCCTCCAAAATTGATGAAAAGACAAGAAGAAAACTGGTCTGGGAGGCTGCCAAGAGGCCTACGGTAACATTAAAGGTGCTGCAGGAATATCTGTCAAGTACTGGCTGTGTGGTACATGTGACAACAATCTCCCACATTCTTCACATGTCTGGGCTATGGGGTAGAGTGGCAAAACAGAAGCCTTTTCTTACAAAGAAAAACATCCAAGGCCAGATAAATTTTGCAAAAAACACATCTAAAGTCTACCAAAAGCATGTGGGAATGTGTTATGGTCTGATGAAACCAAGGTTGAACTTTATGGCCATAATTCCATAAGATATGTTTGGCACAGAAACAACACTGCACATCACCAAAAGAAGACCATACCCACAGTGAAGCATGGTGGTGGCAGCATCATACTTTCAGGCTGTTTTTCTTCAGCTGAAACAGAGACCTTAGACAAGGTAGAGGGAATTATGAACAGTTCCAAATACCAGTCAATATCGGCACAAAACCTTCAGGCTTCTGCTAGAAAGCTGAACATGAAAAGGAACTTCATCTTTCAGCATGATAATGACCGAAAGCATACATCCAAATCAACAAAGGAATGGCTTCACCAGAAGAAGATTAACGTTTTGGAATGGCCCAGCCAGAGCCCAGACCTGAATCAGATCGAAAATCTGTGGGGTGATCTGAAGAGGGCTGTGCACAGGAGATGCCCTTGCAATCTGACAGACTTGAAGTGTTATTGCAAGGAAGAGTGGGCAAATATTGCCAAGTCAAGATGTGCCATGCTGATAGACTCATACCCAAAAAGACTAAGTGCTGTAATAAAATCAAAATATAGGTCTCTGATACAAAATCAGGAGGTCTTTTAAGCATCCTGCAATGATGATGCCACAAAAGCACAACAGAGCTGATACTACAGCCAGCATCTTGGTGAGCACTAGAGCTGCAGACAAGAGGCCAGAAGGACAAAGCCATAGAGTAGAAGCTCAGGGGCCCAACAACGACAATTCCAGATTCAATTGAAGATAGTCAGAACAAGGACAGCCAAGATTCAGCCTATACAGCTCCCTATGGGTATTTGAATGATAAAAAGTAGAGCCTATATAGCTTTCTATATGTATAGGAATAATGAACAAGTAGACATTAAAAAGCTAAAACCGTTCTAATATGGAAACCAAGGCAACAACATGGAGATTCAAAAAACCTGAGAGATGGAGATCTGCTAAGCTGTGAGGTAACATAGGAGGGCTGGAAGTGAGAATCCGAGAATGGGGCAGGAAGCAAAAAGTTTGCAGTCCTTGGAATCCAAGCTCAGGAAAGAGTGCAAGGATTTGTGCCAGACTCTGTGGACAGACTGAGAACATGGCTTTGTGGAACTCGACGGAAGGGGAGAAACAAAACAAGAATGTTTCAGAACAGTAAGACGGGAAAGGCTTAGTCTAAACATTAAGCCCGAGTATGGACAGGAAGCAAATTGCAGACTGGCACAAATGAAGTAATAATGACAGCCATGTGTCTATGCTTACTTCATGGATAAACAAAGTATAATCACAAACATGAGCCATTAAGTCAAAAAAGTGATGGGAGAAATCTGTCCACAACAATAAAGAGAAAGAAAAACACTTAGTTAAGGGCTGAGTGTCTGGAGGTCTGAACAATACTTCCATCAGAGATGGCATTCATCTTCATCGAATACTGGATCTGCAGAGAATTCTGACCCAAAGCAGACAGCCTTTGCTGTCCTTTGTGAGGTGTATAATTTAAAGTAGAACTAAACCCATCAATTTAATGGTTTCCCAAAGCACTTACAGAGGTTGGACAAAAAATGGAAACAAAAAATGATTTGCAGGTGTGAAAGTGACCTGTTTCGCGTTGATGTGATGTAACACTCTTTTGCTTCCACTGTGTAACGAGACACCTAGCTAACAGGTGGGAAGGCTCATTTTAGGCATTCACTACATGTGTTGCTAGTAATACAGAGTCATGTCAGAGCTTACTGAGCTTTAAAGTGGCCAAATTGTTGGTGCCCGCTTAGCTGGTGCCTCTATGATTGAAGTTGCCAATTTATTTGCTGTGTCAAGAGGTGTAGTATCAAAAGGTTATGACGGCATATACAGTTTCCAGGAAACCGTCATCTGATAAGCATTAGAGCAGTCCATATGATGAACGGACTGAAAAAGACAAAAGAACATTACGTAAGATTGTGACCCGGAATAAGAAAACAACTACTGCAAAAGTGACTGCAGGGCTCAATCTCAGTCTTCACAGGCCATGTAGTTGCGGAGCTCTGCTGCCTAAACAGGTGCTCAGGACAATTCTTGGTGTGTGGACTGCTCCGGATATCACCTCATTTGCTCTCCTGTCTCCCCTTGTTGTTTGGAGATGACCAAATGAAGGACTCCAGTGCTCCTAAATGCACGGGAGATGCAAAAAGCCAAAAAGATGGGCTGACAACAAGGCCTACCTGCTCCTTAGATATGATGAGGCAGACTGAGCCCTGCGATCCGCCCTCACTGAATCAGGTAAACTTTACCAGCAATTTCAGTTATCTCAAGTTGTCAGACAGTATTTACTACAAAAATGAAACATCTAAAAACAGACATCGGTCTGATTCGCAGGGACTTGGATAATTTCTACTAGAAGCTAACACTGGTAGAACAGATGAGTAGAATAGAGGACATGGTACATGATCACACAGCTATCCTTCACACTTGGAAAACGAATAGTAAGCACTAAAAGCTAGAACTGAGGATGCTGAAAATCAACAATAGAAGGAATAATATCCGCATCCTGTGTCTGAGGGTGTAGAGGGATCCAATCCTACCTTGTTTATCGAGAACCTCCCCCGCTCGCTGCTGCCACAAGCTACTAAACTTCAGAAATCATAACTTAACCCTTAAAGTTGCTAAAATGCAGCAATATCTCCAATATGAAAATGCAAATCTTCTCATCTTCCCTAATTACTCGGTTGACATCCAGGGACTGCAACACTCATTAATGAACGTAGGGCTAAACTTCATTCCAAAAGGTATCCCCGTACAGTATGCGCTTTCTGGCCAAACTCCATATTCAGAATAGAGAAGACACTAGATACTTCACTTCACCAGAGGAAGCTGCAACATGGCTGGAGACATCCCATAAACCTGGACAGGTGATTTCTGTGCTACTACTTTTTGCCTAACTCTCCTTGAACAGATCCTCTGAATATCTCTTTTAGGATGTCCTGTGCTGCTCATGACCAATTCCTTACGCTCATTTAGAGATTCTGCTGGAACTCGGGTCTCATTGTTTGCTATATCTTTCATTGCCTAATGCTGAGGATTTATCATCCCTCCTTGCCCAAATGGATTTCCAGTGGGACTAAGGGGGCGCAGATTGTCTGGTGTAACCTTATCTTCTCCCTCAGACTACTATACCTGTTGGAACTTGGTTCATACCGAACATCTGTCTTCAATGTTGGATCTCGTTTTTTCTCCATCCACTGTGAGTACTTCCTGAATTGGGCAGCATGTATGGGAACTCTATTTGCAATTCTGTGAGCACTGCCTTTCCTTTGATTTGAGCAGGTTGGAAGGCTTTGATTCACCCCATCTTATGAGAAAATCTTTGCAAAGCTCTGTTTATCCAGTTATTTGTATCTTGTTCCTTTACTTACCTTAACATACAGTGTCTTCAGTTTATTCTGAGAGACCAACATCTTCATTACATTGAAGCAGCACCTCTAATATTACCCTGACTTTTGAACCTTACTATGCGAGTTCAAAATGGTTATTCACAAAGGTATGTTTTGGGTTTTAGGTTTGTGTCAGTTTTGTGCGACAGACAGGCTGGGGCAGGAGAATTCAAAGTTTTGTTTTTTCTGTATAATTATTGATACAATATAGCACGTTACTTCTGTATGTCATTGTAATTTTATGTTAGTGCAGTACAATTACTTTCATTATATTCTGCCTCTGACACTATACACCCTAGATTACACCTGAGTAGTTGCAATCAGCCTGCCTATACACCTGACCATCACTATGTCTACTCTTAGTTGTTTTTCAAGGAACATTAGGGGCCTTAATTCCTTGGTGAAACATTCTTCCACTTCCTTAGGACTCACCACCCACATATCTGCATTGCCACATTTCCCCCTACTGGAAGCATTATCCCTCTGCAACCCTAGTACAGACCCCCACCATACAGTGAGGAACAGAAGTATTTGAACACCCTGCGATTTTGCAAGTTCTCCCACTTAGAAATCATGGAAGGGTCTGAAATTCACATTGTAGGTGCATTCCCACTCTGAGAGACAGAATTTTTTTAAAAAATTCAGGAAATCATATTGTATGATTTTTAAAGAATTTGTCTTGCACTGCTGAACATAAGTATTTGAACACCTAAGAAACAGCAAGAATTCTGGCTCTCAAAGACCTGTTACTGTGCCTTTAAAAAGTCCACCTCTACTCCACTCATTAATATAACTTAGTAGCACCTGTCTGAGCTCTTTAAAGACAGCTGTACACCCCACAGTCAGTCAGACGCCAACTACTACCATGGGCAAGACCAAAGAGCTGTCAAAAGACACCAGAGACAAAATTGTGGACCTCCACAAGGCTGGAAAGGGCTATGGGGCAATTGCCAAGCAGCTTGGTGAAAATAGATCAACTGTTGGAGCAATTGTTAGAAAATGGAAGAGGCTAAAGACGACTGTCAGTTTCCCTCGGACTGGGGCTCCATGCAAGATCTCACCTCGTGGGGTATCACTAATGATAAGAAAGGTGAGGAATCAGCCCAGAACTACAAGGGAGGAGCTGGTCAATGGCATGGAGAGCTGGGACCACAGTTTCAAAGGTCACTGTCGGTAGAACACTACGCCGTCATGGTTTCAAATCATGCATTGCACGGAAGGTTCCCCTGCTCAAGTCATCACATGTCCAGGCCCGTCTGAAGTTTGCCAATGACCATCTGGATGATCCAGAGGAGGCATGGGAGAAAGTCATGTGGTCAGATGATACCAAAGTAGAACTTTTTGGTCTAAACTTCACTCGTCGTGTTTGGAGGAAAAAGAAGGATGAGTTGCATCCCAAGAACACCATCCCTACTGTGAAGCATGGGGGTGGTAACATCATGCTTTGGGGGGTGCTTTTCTGCGAAGGGGACAGGATGACTTCTGTACCAAATATTAACACTGATTTTCTCCGGTGTTCAAATACTTTTGTTCAGCAGTGCAAGACAAACAAATTCTTTAAAAATCATACAATGTGATTTCCTGACAATGTGATTTCCTGAATTTTTTTTTAAATTCTGTCTGTCAGAGTGGGAATGCACCTACAATGTGAATTTCACACCCCTCCATGATTTCTAAATGGGAGAACTTGCAAAATCGCAGGGTGTTCAAATACTTCTGTTCCTCACTGTATGCGTATACTCTCAAATGAATGCTGCTGATAAACCCAGACTAGCTTCCTTATGTCAGAAACGGCAATGTGACATACTATCACTGATTGGGCAGACTGGGATGAATGCCAATAATAATTCTTGCCTAACAATGTTAGCCACAGATATATTACCTCAGCCTAAATCCTTATACGGAGTAGACTATAACCCCCAAAATTGGCCACTATTTATTCACAAATGATAGAAAAATGTCCTAGGTGTGGCATTGAGACTGGATCTTTTTTTTGTATGCAATATGAACCTGCCTTCAATGGCAAAACTACTGGATGGAGGTAGTTTACAATATAAATATGATAGGGGAGATATCTTAGCCAAATAACCCACTTGTTTTTCTACTTGGTCACACTTACAATATTGAGGCTTCCCGGTATGTAAAACCATTTATCTTTTGCTCAGCCTTTTATGCGACAGGAAATTCTTTGACATGGAAATCACAGTGTCCCTGCTAACTGTTTACAGTTGGAAGATGACAACAAATGGGATTCTACCCCTGTATAAACTTAGTGCCGATTCTTCCTCCTCCCATAAAGCTTTTTTTCCCCCTCTCCTACTATACCCTCATCTCTTTTATCCCTCAATGACTACTGTTATACATTGCCTTTTGATCCCACTGCACACTTTTATTGTACCTACAGTATCTCACAGAAGTGAGTACACCGCTCACACTTTTTGTAAATATTTTATTATATCTTTTCATGTGACAACACTGAAGAAATTACACTTTGCTACAATCTTCGTATAGCCTAGGCCAGTGGTGGGCAACCTTTTTTTTCAACTGAGCCAAATCTCGCCAAAACCACGATTGAAATTTATTTTGAGAGCCACATTTTTAAAACTGAAAATACATCTCCCATATAGTAATTCATCCCCCATATAGTAATTCATCCCCCCTATAGCAATTCATCCCCCCTATAGCAATTCATCCCCCCTATAGCAATTCATCCCCCCTATAGCAATTCATCCCCCCTATAGCAATTCATCCCCCATATAGCAATTCATCCCCCATAGTAATTCATCCCCCATATTAATTCATCCCCCATATAGTAATTCATCCCCCATATAGTAATTCATCCCCATATAGTAATTCATCCCCCATATAGTAATTCATCCCCCATATAGTAATTCATCCCCCATATAGTAATTCATCCCCCATATAGTAATTCATCCCCCATATAGTAATTCATCCCCCATATAGTAATTCATCCCCCATAGTAATTCATCCCCCATATAGTAATTCATCCCCCATATAGTAATTCATCCCCCCTATAGTAATTCATCCCCCCTATAGTAATTCATCCCCCCTATAGTAATTCATCCCCCCTATAGTAATTCATCCCCCATATAGTAATTCATCCCCCATATAGTAATTCATCCCCCATATAGTAAGTCCCCCATATAGTAAGTCCCCCATATAGTAATTCATCCCCCATATAGTAAGTCCCCCCTGTGTCAATTCACTTACCTTTGCTCCGCGCGTTCCTCTCGCCGTATTCCCGCGCCGTTCTGGTCTTCAGGGCGGACTGTGAGAGGAGAGGAGTTCGTCACGCTGCCCCGCCTACATCCTGGCTGCCCCGCCTACATCCTGACAGCTGCAGAGTCCTGACTTTTGGGGCGGCCGCCCGAGAGGAGGGAGGGGAGGGGGCGGCCGCCCGAGAGGAGGGAGGGGAGCGGGCGGCCGCCCGAGAGGAGGGAGGGGAGCGGGCGGCCGCCCGAGAGGAGGGAGGGGAGCGGGCGCCCGGCACACAGAAGAGCCGCATTTAAGTTTGTAAAGAGCCACATGTGGCTCGCGAGCCGCGGCTTGCCGACCACTGGCCTAGGCCATCTTTATGTAGAGCAACAATTCTTTTTTTAAGATCCTCTTTGCCATGAGGTGCCATGTTGAACTTCCAGTGACCAGTATGAGAGGGTGAGTGATAACACCAAATTTAACACACCTGCTCCCCATTCACACCTGAGACCTTGTAACACTAGGCTCACATGACACCGGGGAGGGAAAATGGCTAATTGGGCCAAATTTGGACATTTTCACTTAGGGGTGTACTCACTTTTGTTGCCAGCGGTTTAGACTTAATGGCTGGCTGTATGTTGAATTATTTTGAAGGGGCAGCAAATTTACACTGTTATACAAGCTGTACACTCACTACTGTACATTGTAGCAAAGTGTCATTTCTTCACTGTTGTCACATGAAAACATAGAATAAAATATTTACAAAAATGTGAGGTGTGCTTACTTCTGTGAGATACTGTATACCAGAGTTGTTTAAAGTATCCTCACTGAAGTAGCATACTGTATTACCTGTAGTAACTGTAAATTATTAAAGCATGTACCCTGTTTTATTTTGCAAATTCTCTGTTTTATACGTTTTGTGACTATTGTTCTAACACAAAAAGAAACTGGAGGCTAAGATGGCAACTGGAGAGCTTTAACAGAAAAGGTACCCAGCAGACATTTGGACCAGACCATAAGGAACTCCCTTCAAGATAAATAGGGACAATATTTGTGGTGCTCTCACAGATGCAGTGTGACCATAGAAAGCCAGAGAAAATAGTGAAAACCAAACAATACAAGCTAAATGTTAAAGACCTGCAGTAGTCACATGATGATGTCAGGTACACTACAATACTGGATGATCATCCAACTGTATGGCACAGAAAAATTAACAATGACTGACAGCTGAAGTGTCAGGGGACAAATGAGGAAATTGCAACATGCTGGCAGTAGTGTAATTGCAGCACTGCTGTTAAATTTCCTGCTCTGCTGCCAACTGTTTCACAGAGCTTACACGAGAACTAGCAGCAGGGGAGAGAAGCTTGTGCATGTGTACTGGCCCTGCCCCTCTGCTGTTTGCCCCTCTGATGTCAGTGGCTCAGCCAATCTGAAGCCAGAATAAGATGCTACCCAGCAGACATCTCGGTGGTGCAGGTACTGGAGCAACACCTCCTGCTCCTGTTAGTTTAGAGTGTGTGCACTCCCTCCACTTTTGGCAGGCACGCACCCCACTGCCAGTTTATGTTCTGCAAAGAAAGAGCAGAGCTTGGGCAGGAAGCAGCCATTACGGGCACATGCGTGCACTGTAATAACTGAATTACACAAAAATGTCCTAGCTGCAAAGTAAACAGCACAAACGTTAAAAGAAAAAACATCACTTCCTTGCCGAGAGAAACAAAGTCCAGCTGAAAGAAGAAACAGTGGTTAGTTTAAATAAAGTGGAGGGAAGACCCAATCTAACAAATGCTGTATCATTATGCTGCATATAACAGCCGCTGTACATGGTGAATTCCCATTACACCCAGAGGATGTATATAAGACATTCCAGTCCCGATAACTAACAAGGAATCCCCAGACAATAATGGCCTGACCTAAAACGTGAAGCCCATTACAAGATCGAGACCACTGTGGAGAAAACACCAGTATGGGAAACATGTAAAATGTCTTGCAAGTTCTGCTTTAAATCTAGTATAGACAGTATATAGTGAAAGATATAATACACTACCAAGACAAATACAATTAGCTTTTACTTTGCTCGATTAACTAGCAAAGTCTACTTAAAACAATTAAAGCATATCATCTTAGTGTGTATTGACACATTCTAGTTTTAAACTGCTGAAAAACGTGCCATTATTATATTTTGAAATTTTCAGCTGCCAGACTGTTCTCCGCTTCCGTGCAGGTGTCCAAATAGAAATTAAAAAAACGTAGGTATGGGATACACAGGCATGCCAGGAAAACACGGACCTGCATGGGGCCAGCATTAAAGCACCCCTCACGTGAACGAGCCCTTAAGCATACCTAATAAATCAAAACAAATGCAAATGCCTGAAACACTTTATGGTTGGCAAGACTTACCAATTCGCATTATATAAGGGTTAAAAGGAAGGACAGGAATTTACCTGAAGACTAGGATGACAACCGAAATCCAGTAAAGTTTTAACAACTTGTAAGTGGCCTTTATTAACAGCAATGTGTAATGGTGTCTGTCTGCGCTTGTTACGAGCATTTAGGTCTGCACCACCTCTATGCAGCACCTCAATCACAGAACCTTCATCTCCGAATGCTGCATGATGAACAGCACGATCTCCATCTTTATCCTACAAAATTCATAAAAGAATTTAAGCATACACTATGTTAGCCAATTAAAAAATAAAACATACTAAAACAGAGTCAAAGAACCTTAAAGTTGATTGACACTGAATCTGAGCGCCACAAACCAAAAACACTATTTAATTTCTTTTTAATAGTCTAAACAAACTCCTGTCTCCATTCTTTATTTTGCTGAGAAATCACTCTGAAAAGACACCCCCTAGCATTTCTGGCCATGGCCATCCTAAAGAAGGGCAGATGATTCATGTAGCATTTACTTCCAGGAATCCATCTGCCCTTAACTCAGGTCAGGCAGGTGGGAGGGTGTGCTTAGTTTAGAAAACAGCTCCATTTGCCTAGCCCTGGAAACCAGGAAATAGATGAAAACATTTGAAAAAAAAAAAGTTCAAAACAAGTAAATATTATATACCTTCTTATCAATTTAATAAAGCTGGTGATATAAGAATATACAGGAATGTGTAAACAAAGATAAGGCACACAATCATAAAATATTAATGTGTATGTAAACCCAAAACCTATTATAAATATATTTGACATCATGCTTTGCGTAAAGTTTTCTTAAAGCTGAACTCCAAGATAGTTAAAATGATAGTTAAAATGCACTTTGAATTTAGGGGTAGAATTTAGAAATAACAGAGACAGATAGAGATGCTATGAAATGCAGTCGGGCCCTTGCCGTCATCACATAAAATGGAAGAATGCTGGTCCAGAATTGTATGTGATGAGGTCAGAAAGCCTGCAATTTTCAGAGCAAAGGAAATCGGATTTGGGGGACCAGTTGCACAATGTGATGGAAGCCATGCCAGAATGGCTAATAAGGCTAGTATTACAGCTTATTCCACTCTCCTCAGATTGAACAAGCATTTTGCCCTTGCAGTGCAGGTAGGGCCCCACTGTAAGGGTAACATTTTGCTGTTGCCCTGAGTGGAGTTTTAGTAGTAGTAAGTCACAGTAAAACCATGTGAACGAACCCTTAGGAGGCTGACAACACTACCAATAATTGTAAGGCAACAGATTAGGGTTGCCAGCCTAAAAAAGAAAGCATAGTTACTGTCAAGATCTCTACGGAAGAAATTTTTAATATTTCACAATAAATGATTTGCTTAAAACGTAACTGAAGTCTTCAAAACAACAAAACTGAAAGCAGGTAGGCTCTTTATTGCAGAAGAGACATGCAATAAGAAACTTATCTGCCTGCTCGTGGTCTCCTCTAGAATACACATTGAGCTGCATATGTGCAGCTCAGTATACATTCCAGCATAGATCCTGTGTGCCAGGATGACGTCATCCCGCACCAGCCAATGAAGACAGTGGCGGTGCGGGACCATTGAAGTGCAGGTCAGTATTACAAACTGTTGTTCCACTTTAAGAAAACTGTATATAGCTAGACATGATGTGTGACATACTGAAAAATAAATTACATACACTTTAAAGCTAAACTCCAGTGTCATATTCCATATTGCACAGTTGTACAAGCTATTCTCCTGTACGGATATTGCTTACTTGGTTTGGCAGCACTCTGCACAGCTCCTCATTTGCAGGAAGCTACATACAGCACCCTGCTGGACCCCCCCACCAGCCATGATTTGTCTGCATTGCATAGAGAAGAGCAAAGACCTAGTGATGATGTCACTGGTCTAAAAAAAAAACATGTAATGAAAAAAATTTTAAAAATTTTTTAACGTACCTGTAAAATCTAATTCTTGCAGTACACAAGTACAGGACACAGGCATATTCAGAAATGACTGGGTTACAGGCAGATACCTTCAGGTGGTTGGACACCGGCAAAAAAAAAATCTTGTGAGGTCCCCCTATAACCCCTGCTGCTCCCAGAAAACCTCAGTTCTGATTTTGCAACTGCTCGGTGATGTGCGAACTTGGCACTATATTTCAAATTTCAGTGTTTTTGGTTTGATTATATTATTGAATTAAATGTATTATATTATTTTTTATGATCATTTATTATAATTTATGATTTCGTGTTTCAAATTTTAACATACCCGGGATGTTTACTAGACTCTTGTTCAGACAGATTTCAGTGAGTTATTCCTAAAAATTACAGGCCTACAATAAAAAAAAATACATATTTCCATGCAAAAAAATTTACCGCTTTGAGCACAGAAATACTGAAATAATCAGACCGCTAGGGAGGCTACAGAGGACTGATCACATGGGATTACCTGTGCATCCACCACAAAAGTCCTTGGATCCCTAAACGAAGACAAGAACCTCTCCACCTTGTGGATGAACTGCAACACCTGAAGATTCATGTCCGGTGCCATGCTGTTCAGACAAATAGCCTAGAAAACTTCAGGGAGTAGAGACGACTTTCCCAAGTCTAGCTGTTGGCATTTGAGAAAATCCTCCTGCCAATTTTTTACCCAGAATGTGTACGGCCAACAAGGCCTGGAACATGAATCTGCCAAGAACAGGATTTGGTCCACTTCCCTCTGAGCTGAACCACTTCTGGTCCCGCCACAGTAATTTTTGTAAGCCACAGCCTTGGTGTTGTCTGAATGAACATGTGTCGAAAGTCCCCGAAGGCAGACTGCCCACCTCAGAAGGGTACCTCCCCAGCCTGACAAGTCTGGTATCTGTCATGATCACTGTCCAATTTTTTGAGAGACAGGACTTCCACGAATCCAGTATCAGATTGAGTATTTACTGCATTAGAAAGTATCTGGCTTCCACCAACAGGCGCATGGGGCAATTCAGAGAAGTCTAATTATGCCCTACAGTCAGAATGCTGTGTTGTAGTGGCCTGAAGTAGAACTAGGCATACAGTACAGCCTTGAAGGAGGCCACAACCAGTTTCAGGACTTTCACACAAAAATGCATCAAGGGTTGACAATGGTACATAAGAGCCCTTGCCTGAGATCTCAACAATTGAATTTCTACTGGTGGGAGCACACTTGAGATGGAGTCATGTTCAAGATAAGACCTGGGTACTCCAAGCAATAAGTCAGAGTCGATGCAGATTTTTGAAGTTGAATATTCCAAAATGTGAACACCCTGAAACTAAAGCGAGGTAAAGTTAGGGGTCAAAACCTTTGTGAAGGCACAAGGGGATGTGAATAGGCCACAGATTTAAAATGCTGCTCTCCCAAGGCAAATCGCAGAAAGTGATGATGCGGAGGATAAATGGGGACATGCTAATAAGCATTTAGGAGGTCAAGAGAGGCAAGGAAATCTCTTTATTGAAGAAAGGAAATGACTGACCTTTCAAATTCTATGCATAATTTTGCGATTGTCAAGTTTTTGTAGAGGACCTTGACATCTAAGATGGGATACTCACCTCTGGTTTTAGGAACACGAACAAGTTAGAGTAGAACCCTCTATCCCCCACCCCCCACGAGGGACAAAGAGAACCCTTCCTTTGAGTAAAGGTTGGGTGACTTATCTGTTGGAATCGAAGCCTTGCATTTGTTAGGCAACAGGCAAATTCTTGCAAAGGGAATTCTTCAACTGGTTTTCTGCTGACCAGTATGTGCATGTGGATAGACAGAACAGGCTCACCTTAAACATCTGTTGCAGGGAAATAGCTAGTCCATCCACACAATACCTCAGGGTGGTTGGCAGGAGTTCCAGGTGACAAAGAAGCTCAATGTCCATACAGGGGGTCCTGGTTCTTGGGACAGGATCTCAAGTTTCTTATCTACAGCCTTCTGAAAGGCCAGGAGATCCTCTAGCGGTACCATCAGAGATATGTTAAGAAGGCAACATCCTAATCCTCCCACGAGACCAGCCACTATTTTCATTTGAAAAAAAAAATGCTTTATAGGATTTTGTTGAGCAAAGAGCATAGGCAGAGCATATTTCTTTGAAATTTCAGGATGTTGCAGTTGCCCTGAAATATGTCTTTCACTAGGAAGTGTGCAGTAAAGGTCTTAGATGGCTTGCAGTTTTTAAGGGAACCCATACTGGTGACTTTAGGCCAGGAAGCTTCCAGCAACTCTAGCACCACACAAGTTTTTGACTCCTCTTTGTCAGCCTTACTATCCTCTTCTGGGTAAGATACCCTCCTAGAGTCATATCAGTGATAGATCCCGGCAGAGGAGAGGGTCACTTGCGCCCCTGACTGATTTGTCCCATGAGGGCAGACAGAGATGTTGCAAAATTCTTCTTACCAAGACATGAGAGTGTGAGATACCAGAAGGGAATTGTCCATGGAGGGAAGAGAGTCAGAGGGGGACAGCTAAGTAAACTAACCAAGGAAGATTTCACAGGGATAATTATTGTAATCCCCAGCCCCAGTGGCAGCAAGACCAATACTGGGATCCTTTATCCTGATCTTTGGTATCCAGGTAGAGTACCTGAAGCGCTTGCCATGGAGCAGAGAATGGTAAACTGCACAAAATGCCGCTGTACACACATAACATCGAGGAACATTGATTGGAGAAGATCGGAAAGTGCACCTAACACTCAAAAGTACACTCACTCAGTAAGAATACATTAAACACCTAAAGCCACTAGCAAATAACTAAGGACTGCTAGAAGCAGGAGAGGTTATATAGGGGTTGTCGCAGCTTTTTTTTTTTTTTTGCCAATGTCCAACTGCCTATGTCCCAGCTGTCTCTGAACCTGTTTCCTGTAAAGTAAGAAAAAAACCCTTTATTTTTATTCAGCAATTTATTTAGCAAATTTCATTTGATCAGCCCTGGAGCCAATCGGTTTCAGCGCTGATCAGTATATTCGGACAGTAGGGGAGTTCCAACTATCAGAATACATTAGCTAAGATGGGAAGATTCTTGCATCTCCCATCTACCTCGCTTTTGTGGATGGGGGAATACGTTCTTTTTTTTTTTTTTTTTTTACATCAAGTCCTGTGCTAGCTGGATCACATGTTGAGGGGTGTCACTGCAGAAGGAACCTGTGGTAATGTCACAGAGAGCACCCTAAATCAACTCCAGACAGTGTTAAACGTTATTAAAAGAAGCAAATGTTCATGGATCCTCCTTGTACTATTTTTGGTTTTGAAAAAAAACATTTTAAATGTTTGATACATTTGTATATAGGAAAAAAAAAAATACAAAACCAAGAATTTAGCAAAAATCATTGGGCCTCATTCACAGGGGCACCAAGGCCCATAAAGCATGAAAGAGTAATCCAGAGCTGCGTGCTGTCCGCCTATGTTAATGAATGGAGGCGATGCGGCTGTAAGGACACACCTGAGCATCCAAGTTTGGCATGCATGCAGGAATAGGTGCACAATCCTGAATGCACATTATGTTTGGGCCAGTGTACCAGTTCCTGCGTATATATCAAACTTGGATGTATGGGTGTGTCCACACAGCAGCTGCGTCTCTATTCACCAATATAGGTTATCTGCATGCAGCTCGAGACACGTAAACAAATTCCTCATTTACTCTGTATGGGCCCTCAACCACACTTTTTCTTCATATATGTTCCAATAGAATTTTATAATTATCAAATAACGGTTCTGTTTGAAGAATGTATATAGAACATGGACAATCAAAACTTCGATTCTTTATCTGAAGAAGCAAAAAAGTAAAAATATCTTTAGGAAACATTACCTCAGCTTCAACATCTACATTATGCTTGAGAAGCAACTTCAAAATGTCAACATGTCCATTCTGGCTTGCAGCTTGTAAGGCTGTGTGTCCAGCACACTGACCATTTACCTTAGAATGTTGAGAAAAAAATGTAATTAAACATCTGGTCAGCAGAATTTACATAATCTGCAAACGTCAAGACAACTGAATTGAAAGCTCCTCACATCAACATCTGGCCTCTTCAGCAAGTCCTCCACTTTAGCGACATCTCCATTTGCAGCAGCTTTCACAAGCTCTTCATTAAGATCACCAGATTCTTGTGTTTCAAACAATTTCTTTAAAAGTTGTGATAACCTCTCTGTGGAGTCAAAAAGAATGGCAAATGTTAAAAGAGTAAGACTGATGCCTGGAGAATATGCAGTGAGACATTCTTACAACATCTAATGAATTTCCTCTCTGGGATTCTCCTATGTCTTTCTGATTTGACTAATGGCCCGATGGGGAGTAAACACTGTGCAAGCTTAACTCCCTTGTCTGCACAGACCAAAACAAAAAAAAAACAAAAAAAAACAGCACTAGGCTACATAGAAATTTTCCAAGCTACCTCTGCATTAAACCGGTACTCCAGGCTTGTCAAGAATAAAAAAATTTTTTTCAGGTCTTTTTTTTTTTAATCAGTACCCCCAAATTCACACCTAAAGCACACGACAGGCAGCTTTCGATAGGTCAAACAGTGCCCATGCCACATCCTGGTGATATCAGCACTGTCCATTTGCTGGGAAGCTTAACGTCCTGTATTGATCAATCAAAGCTTACAACACTGGGGTTAAGGTTCAGGTGGACAGTAATGACACCAGACACTTACAAGAAGCAGCTTACACTGCCACCATTACAGAAAGAGGTCCTGCTTGTCACATGACAATAGATTCTGGGTACAGAAAAATAATATTTGTGGCCCTAAATATTAATGAATATCTAACGCTAAGCAGAGTAAATTCAAAATTTTTTGCTAGGCTTTAGTGAAATTTTAAACAACATTCCAAAGACGAACTAAAAAAGGCTAAAACTGCACCTAAATCATCAGCAGAGATATTTTTTGCTGTTTCCTGTACTGATGACAGTAGTCTTTGAGAAATAAAATGAGGAGAGATCTTTCTAAGGGGGATAAAGCAATAAATACTTAACAAAGGACCTATCCTTCTCCATGCGAAGGCAAAGCACAGGTTCACTTTCAGCAAGTAAGTTAACTGCTTTGTAGGTTCTACCTTTGTCAAACATAGCTGTTTGTAAACAAACTGAAGTGATCATGGAAACAAAAAGTAACACGTGAAAACCATTCATGGCTCATATTACCTTTAGAATAACTCAATAATGATCGATAACAAAAAACAGAGACATGCCAACACTTTTTCTGTGTTGCTAAGGACAGTTTAACTCTATGTTTCTGCCATTGTTAATTGGAGAAGGTCAAAAAAAAATACTTACCACAAAATCTTCTTCAAAATTCATTGAGGGACACAAGAATTTAGAAACAGCTGGGTGATTTTGCCACCTACACAAGGCTGGGAGACTGGTAAAAAAAAAAAAAAAAAAACGTAAGCTTGCTCACATATAAAATTGAGGGACAAGGGAATTCAGATACAGCTGGGATCATTCAAAATCAGTTCAGCTGAGAGGAGGGCAACAGCCACTGACAGAATCAAGAAGGGACAAGAAAGCGTCCATAACCTAGGACTACCAGGAGGACCAATGACCAAAGCTGAACCACAACAGAGTAGATCACAAACAAGGTGAAAGACTACACCAGAAGGTGCTGTGAACTAAAACACCATCAAAGGGCGTATAACAAGCAACAACCTCATAAGAAATAATTAGTCCTTCAAGGTGATATGGTCAACAAAAAAGCTGTGCAAACACCAGGAAAACAGGTCCCCAGAGCAAACCATGGACAAGACAGAAAAAAAAACCACAGGTACACAATAGGGGACCAGATACACTACAGAGACCATCTACAAGCACAAAAGCCCAAGCCTCACACATTCCCAATCCTTGGAATATGAGGTACCAGATTAAACGTTTTCTTGCGCATGAGGTAGCGAAGAAAAACAAAGAAATCACAATGTAATATCCACAGAACTATCCAAAAGACCCCTGAAACTACTACCAACTATGAGGTCAATCTGACTGAATAAGGTAAGGTGCGCAAAACGTACCCAAAATAAGGGTAGGTATGAATGAAAGAATACTACAGCTCTAGACTGCCACTAGAACACCAGCAAACTGGAAAATAAAGAAAAATCCACTTACACATCAGAGGAACTCTGCATGAAATGCCTAAACTAAAAACAGAATATGGTACTAAGCATCCTCTACTGCACCTTGGTCCAGAAAAGCATCCAAAGTCATGGAGCGAAGGACCTGGACCGTAAGCAGAACATTGACCGGATAACAAAAAGAAAAAATGAGGAGGGGATCTGGAGAAGCTTCCACAAAAGCCTGCTAATCAGCCATGGAAGAAAAAAATCTAACCTCAGGTGATCAGGTTCCATGTGATGTACTCCTTTCCCAGCAGGGGGTATCTTCAGCAGGGTTCCAGTAGCAGCTGTCTGCTGATAATCCAGGGGAGCAGAGGGTTCCCTAGCATTGGTGTGATCTAAGTTGTGGTAAGACACACTCATACTGGGGATGCCAGGAAAGGCACTAGGTAAGGCAAAAGGCCCAGAGATGTGGAAAGTAGCAGATGCCTCGGGATGCTCAGGGGCCGGTCTCCTGTTAAGCAAGGGAGCAGCAGAAACTGGTCCCAAATGACCCTGTAAAATTAAGGGGCTCCTCCAAAGAAGTGGGCTGCTGAAGGGTACTAACCCCCCCCCCCCTCCCAAGAGATTCAATAGCATCCAGGATATACAAATTCTCCTGGTCAAAGGAGCATAATTCCAGATGGGAGAAAATTCCTGATGTAAAACTCTCACCTACACAGGAAAAGAGGATCAAACCATGCAGGGAACCTAGGAAGACCTGGGAAGACCAACTGCTGAATAAAGTAGCACAAGGGGCAGCCAAAGAAGATGCTCTCACATTTAACCAATGGGCTAAAAGGGGTGTCCTTAGCACCCAAATGATTGATGCAAACTCCCTGGGAACCTGTCCTGACCAGAGCAAGAGAAAACACATCCAACCTCCTAGATTGGCAAAAAAACTGAGGCATACTGGGTAGAGGTTTAAGGAGGAGCCCTGAACGCCGTGACGTCAGGCCGCCGGATCATGCCAGCCACCTTATTTTACCAGCTGGTCAGTGTTATATTCATGCAATTGTCATTTTATTGCTTCATCTTTTGCACTGCAAGTGTACATGTTTGTATTTTATACTATTTTTGTACTATTTAATACCATTAAAGCATCATTTAAATACTACACTATGGGAATACCCCTTTTCTTTGCTCTGCACCGAGCATTTTAACCACCTCCCGCCCGCCATATAGTCCAATGATGGGCGCAAGGTGGTTCTCTCATTCTGAGAAGACATCATATGACTTCCTCCCATTCTCACCGCGCATGCGCGGCTCAGGGAGCGCACAGCATGGCGATCGGCGGTGCGCGGTGTCCCTCGGACACAGTGGATTACCAATCACGGAAAGAGCCGAAGATGTCGGCTCGGTCATGTGATCAGCTGTGTCCAATCACATGGACATGTAAACACGGAAATGCCGGTTATCGGCATTTCTCTCCTCTTGAGCTGTCACGCTGGCAGCTCGAGAAGAGAGCTGGTAATTGGCTTTCCACGGAGGGGACATGTACACTGATCATCAGGGCACTGATGATCAGTGTGCCCTGATGATCAGTGTAGCCCCAGCAGTGCCACCTGTCAAAGTTCATCAGTGCCAGCTGTCAGTGCCACGTGCCAGTGCCTATCAGTGCCACATATCAGTGCATACCAGTGCACATCAATGCCGCCTAACAGTGCCAGTCAGTGCCGCCTAACAGTGCCAGTCAGTGCCGCCTAACAGTGCCAGTCAGTGCCGCCTAACAGTGCCAGTCAGTGCCGCCTAACAGTGCCAGTCAGTGCCGCCTAACAGTGCCAGTCAGTGCCGCCTAACAGTGCCAGTCAGTGCCGCCTAACAGTGCCAGTCAGTGCCGCCTAACAGTGCCAGTCAGTGCCGCCTAACAGTGCCAGTCAGTGCCGCCTAACAGTGCCAGTCAGTGCCGCCTAACAGTGCCAGTCAGTGCCGCCTAACAGTGCCAGTCAGTGCCGCCTAACAGTGCCAGTCAGTGCCGCCTAACAGTGCCAGTCAGTGCCGCCTAACAGTGCCAGTCAGTGCCGCCTAACAGTGCCAGTCAGTGCCGCCTAACAGTGCCAGTCAGTGCTGCCTAACAGTGCCAGTCAGTGCCGCCTAACAGTGCCAGTCAGTGCTGCCTAACAGTGCCAGTCAGTGCTGCCTAACAGTGCCAGTCAGTGCTGCCTAACAGTGCCAGTCAGTGCTGCCTAACAGTGCCAGTCAGTGCTGCCTAACAGTGCCAGTCAGTGCTGCCTAACAGTGCCATATATCAGTGCTGCCTTTCAGTGCCACCTACCAGTGCCTCCTCATCAGTGCCCATCAGTGCCACCTATCAGTGTCCATCAGTGAAGCCTATCAGTGCCCATCAATGCAGCCTCATTAGCGCACATCAGTGAAGGAGAAAAATCACTTATTTACAAAATTTTATAACAAAAACTAAGAAAAAACTTTTTTTTCCCCCCAAATTTTCAGTGGTTTTTGGTTTAAGAAAAAATAAAAAACCCCAAGGTGATTAAATACCACCAAAAGAAAGCTCTGTCTCAAAAAAATGCTAAAAATTTCATATGGGTACAGTGTTGCATGACCGCGCTATTGTCAAAGTGCGACAGCGCTGAAAGCTGGAAATTGACCTGGGCAGGAAGGGGGTATAAGTGCCCAGTAGGCTACTGGTTAACTTCGCAGCAATCCCCGGTGAAAATCCCAGAGCCTGGACAAGGTTGATCCATTTACCCTGGCTTGCCAATATCCTGTAACCTAAGGAAGGCCATCCACTCCCAGGTTGCATTCCGGACCATCCTAAGAAGGGATCCCTGACTGTTCCAACAGTATACGATACAACGCGCTATATGTATGCGCTTCTGGTGAGTGCGCATTTCATATATCTATTCGCACACCCACCTGAGGATCCATACACTGGGATTTTACTTAATCACCTGGCTATTATTCTGACAGTTTTCTGGAAGATTATACTAAGATTTTTATGACATTTATGTTTGAAAACGCATCAGAGGTGCCTGTGCGTTTTTGTGTAGGGGACTAGATTTCCTAGTGGTTTTAGGCATTTTATGATTATAATGCATCTATCATTTATGTTCATTTGCTTGACAAGATTTCTTTTATTATTTTTAGCGCTGCACTTTTATGTGAGATTCTATTGAAGGCTTATGGTGTACCCTTTAGTGTTTCAGCTGCTTATATATATTTTTGTAGCGCTCGCTTCAATATTTTACTTTTTTATGGGTAGAAGTGGGGTTATTTGATTTGGGGGACTGGCCTAAAGCGATTAAAATTTTTTTATATATATATATATATATATATATATATATATATATATCTTTTAGTAAGTCACTTGCGTAGGCGATGACTTATCTGTGATGCTGCCTCTTTTTGTCAAAAAGTTCTTCTTTACTGCTGCTTCAGCTGTCCCCCCCACAGTCCCCCAGTGCTGACCGCAGTATCCATATTCAGGGTGTCTCCTCTCCCTTGATAGTTTCTACGGAGTCGCCTTGCGTGTGAGAGTCTGGCCAGCACTAGTGCTGAATGAACAAAGCCTGTGCAAGCCACTGCCCTCCTCAAAGCTGATTGGCTGCTGGCACCCGTGCCTTTCACTTTGACCTTTGCAAGTGTGCACTCTTACTCAAAAGGAAAAAAGGAAGTTGGAGAAAAGGCAATTAGGGACCCAAAGCCGTCAGTGGTGAATAGAGATAAAGTATGGTTTGTGGCCACATATCATTCATGTTAAATAGTCAGAATGTTTACCACACTGCTGAACATGTAGGCATTAAAGCGTTAATAAACCCATAACTCTGCATTCACTATATCTGGTCTCCTACAGTACACAGAGCATGGAAATACAATTATTTTAGTAAATATAAACTGCTAAATACCTATTCTCTTCAGCAGTATATAGCAGTCTTGTGACTTCTATCACTATCCAGCTGAGCACTGGTTAAAGCTTGTATGAGGAGTTTTCATTCTACCAACTGTCCTATGAGGCTGCATAACCCCTGAGCCTCTGTCTGGACAGCGCTGATTAGCACTGTGCTGATCACATGCACTCTCCCAGGGAAAAAACAAATAAAACCTCTCTAGCAATACACACCAAAATGAGCATGTGCAGCTTGGCCCCAAGGCTCTGTTCTATCAGCAGATGAAGGGCAGGATCAGAGAAGACAGGATAAAACAGCCTTTTTACACAATGTGGAGGATTAATCTGTTAGGTTCCACAGTGTGTATAACAAGCATGCTTTACTGCATATACAGACTGGTTTATAATGTTGTGGGTGTAGTAAAACTTTAACCGCTTTCCCGCCGACCTATAGCAGAAATACTGCTACAGGGTGGCAGGGGTGTGCAAAATCACGTGTATATGTATGTAAACAATACACACTGCAAACTGCTTTGCATAGCAGAGCCCTACAAAGCACTGTGCTTACAGTGGAAAGCACACAGTGAAACAGCACACAGTTAACCCTTTGATCGCCCCAGATGTTAACCCCTTCCTGCCCAGTGTCATTAGTACAGTGTCATTTTATTAGCACTGATCACTGTATTGGAGTCACTGGGAATGTCAGTGACAGTTAGTCAGTTTCCTCCCCAGTGTCAGAATGCCCGCCGCAGTCCCGTTATAAATCGTTGATCACTGCCATTACTAGTATACAAAAAAAAAAAAAAAAAAAAAAAAAGATTCCAGTATATATACCACCATTTTTAGACACTATAACTTTCACCTAAACCAATTAATTTACATATATTGGGATTTTTTTTTTCTTTTAGCAGACATGTAACAGAATACATTTTGGCCTAAATTTATGACGAAATTTTATTTCATTTTTTTACTGGACATGTGTAATAGCATAAAGCAAAAAATATTTTTTGTTTCTCAAAATTGTCGGTCTTTTTGTTTATTTTTTTATAGCGCAAAAAATTTTTAAAAAAAACGCACAAGCGATCAAATACTATCGAAAGAAAGCTCTATTTGTGGGAAAAAATGGACGTAAATTTAATTTGGGTGCAGCTTTGAATGACTGCGCAATTGTCAGTTAAAATTTACGTAGAGCTGTAATGCAAAAAATGGCCTCGTCAGGAAGGGGGGCTAAATCCTCTGGAGGGCAAGTGGTTAAAAAAGGAAAAAAAAGGGAACATTTAGGACCAATCTAAGATTATTCTGTTTACCCGTGTTTCAAGCTGCTGGGCCACTAGGTGGAAGTTTAATTCAAGTCTGAACCCCCCCATTGGACAATGTAGAAAAAGTTATTAACAAGGTCCATCAACACTATCGAACAGAATGCAGAACGTAGGCACATGCTGTAACAGTGTGCCAAATAAGTAACATTTACTAGAGTCTTTCAGCCATTTTTATATTTAACAATAAAAAACTTTTAGCAGAATTAAACACATATAAGCGAAACATACCCCCCGTGGCACTACTTATTGCTGATCCAACAGAGGCCACCTTAGAAACAGCAATTGGGTTGTATGTCCAGGAGGTCCCACAAACTTCCACCTTTAGGTCACTGTCTGAATAGATTTGCTGAACTCTTCCAACTTTTCCCAGGGTCTGAGAGAAAAAAAAATGGGAAAACAAATAAATAAAATCGCAATATTCAGGTAAAAGGAATAATTAAACGGTCAGACAATGAAAACAGACATGAAGTAGGAAATCAACTGGGTATATGAAAGCAAGTATGTGACGATAGAATATTTAAAATTTTTGCACTAAAAAGTCAGTACAAATAACTAATTAATGTGTTTTTCTGTTGCAATGTGGCCACTTTTTTCTAGTCTGCCACTACAACAGATCAAGCTGCTGACCCTTTCAATTGTGTATAGGTGTAAATACACTGCTCAAAAAAATTAAAGGAACACTTTGAAAACACATCAGATCTCAATGGGGAAAAATATCATGCTGGATATCTATACTGATATGGACTGGGTAATGTGTTAGGAACGTAAGGATGTCCCATTGTTTGATGGAAATGAAGATTATCAGAGGACTACAGAGGATTGCAGAGGATTACAGAGGACTGAATTCAAAGACACCCCAAAAATCAAAGTGAAAAAATTATGCAGCATGCTAGTCCATGTTGATGAAATTTCATTGCAGCAACTCAAATGGTACTCAGTAATTTGTATGGACCCCACGTGCTTGTATGCATGCCTGACGTCAGGGCATGCTCCTAATGAAATGATGGATGGTGTCCTGGGGTATTTCCTCCCTGATCTGGACCAGGTCATCACTGAGCTCCTGGACCATCTGAGGTGCAACCTGGCAGCGTCAGATGGACCAAAACATGATATCCCAAAGGTGTTGTATTGGATTTAGGTCAGGCGAGTGTGGGGACCATTCAATGGAATCAATTCCTTCATCCTTCAGGAACTGCCTGCATACTCTCTCCATATGAGGCCGGACATTGTCGTGCACCAGGAGGAACCCAGGACCCACTGCACCAGTGTAGGGTCTGACAATGGGTCCAAGGATTTCATCCTGATATCTAATGGCAGTCAGGGTGCCATTGTCTTGCCTGTAGAGGTCTGTGCGTCTCTCCATGGATATGCCTCCCCAGACCATTGCTGACCCACAACCAAAACGTTCATGCTGAACGATGTTACAGGCAGCATAACATTCTCCACGGCTTCTCCAGACCCTTTCACATCTGTCACGTGTGCTCAGGGTAAACCTGCTCTCATCTGTAAAAAGCACAGGGCTCCAGTGGCAGACCTGCCAATTCTGGTGTTCAATGGAAAATGCCAATTGAGCTATGTGGTGCCGGGCCACGAGCACAGGGCCCACTAGAGGACGTCGGGCCTTCACGCCACCCTCATGAAATCTGTTTGATTGTCTGGTTAGAGACATTCACACCAGTGGCCTGCTGGAGGTCATTCTGCTGGGCCTGACAGTGCTTATCCTGTTCCTCTTTGCACAAAGGAGCAGATACCGGTCCTTCTACCTCCCTGTCCAGCTCTCCTAGAGTAACTGCCTGTCTCCTAGTATCTCCTCCATGCTTCTGAGAATGTGCTGGGAGACACAGCAAACCTTCTGGCAATGGCATGTATTGATGTGCCATCCTGGAGGAGTTGGACTGCCTGTGCTACCTCTGTAGGGTCCAGGTACTGCCTTATGCTACCAGTAGTGACACTGACCCTAGCCAAATGCAAAACTAGTGAAAAACAAATCAGAAAATGTCAGTGGCCTTCACCTGTAAAACCATTCCTGTTTTGGGGGTTGTATCATTGTTGCCCATCTAGTGCACCTGTTGTTAATTTCATTAACACCAAAGCAGCTGAAACTGATTAACAACCCCCTCTGCTACTTAACTGACCGGATCAATATCCCAGGAGTTTAACTGACTTGATGCTATACTCTGATTAAAAAGTGTTCCTTAAATTTTTTGAGCAGTGTATATTACACATTAAAGCGATACTAAAGGTTCTTTTTTTTTTTGTAAAATAACAAACATGTCTGCTGTGTGCAGTGGTTTTGCACAGAGTAACCTGGATCCTCCTCTTTTGGGGTCCCCCACAGGCTCTCCTGGCTCCTCCTGTCAGGTGCCCCCATAGCAAGCACCGTCACTCATTCACACACGGAGCTGCTGCTTGCTCCATCCCCTCTCTCTCATTGGCTGACTAGCTGTGATTGACAGCAGCAGGAGCCAATGGCTCCCGCTTGCTGTCTCAGCCAATGAGGAGGCAGAGACCCAGGACAGCCGAGACTGTCATGCACATTGCTGGATCTCGATGGAACTCAGGTAAGTATTGAGGGGGCTGGGGGGCACTGCTGCACACAGAATGTTTTTTACCTTCATGCATGGAATGCATGAAGGTAAAAAACCTTGAGCCTTTACAACCACCTTAACATACACAATGAGAGAAATTAGTGTCCCCACTGGGATATTTCCCCTCCATTACTATTCAGTTGACAACTTAAAATTTAGAATTTTCAGGACTAACAACACGGGGTGAATCTCCTTGAAGGGGCACAGAAAAAAAATAAGGACAGGTGTTCTGTTCTAAACCCTTTCCACTCTCCAAAACTGAAAAAAAAGAAAAGTTTTAAATTTTGTTAACCGCAGTCCTTTGCTTGCCTCTATCTGGCCCTCAGGGTACTATTCCTCCCACTGACACCAACAAGGAGCCACCATTTCTTCCACTAGCACCAACTACTATTTTTCCTGCCCCTGACACCAATGATGGGGCACTATTCCTCCCACTGACACCAATGATGGGGCACTATATCTCCCACTGACACCAATGATGGGGCACTATTCCTCCCACTGACACCAATGATGGGGCACTATATCTCCCACTGACACCAATGATGGGGTACTATTCCTCCCACTAATACCAATGATGAGATATTTCTCCCACTAATACCAATGATGGGGCACTGTTCCTCCAACTAATACCAATGACTTGACACTATTCCCCCTTCCACTGACTACAAGCATGTCATTTTTTTTTACTCCTGACACTGGGACATTTTCTACTCCCACTGGGTACTCCGGCCCTCCTAAAGTCTGAAGGACGGTAAACAGGCCCTTTGTTTAGAAAGTTTGGAGACCCTTGCTTTAACCACTTCCAGACCGGACACTTTTACCCCCTTCCTGACCAGGGCAATTTTCAGCTTTCAGCGCTATCACGCTTTGAATGACAATTGCGCGGTCATGCAACACTGTACCCAAATGAATTTTTTACCATTTTTTTGAGACAGATAAAGCTTTATTTTGGTGGTATTTATTCACCGCTGGGATTTTTATTTTTTTTGCTATATAAATGAAAAAGTCCAAAAATTTTGAAAAAAAGTGTTTTTTTTATAAAATTTTGTAAATAAATAATGTTTCATCATAAATCTTTGCCAAAATTTATTCCGTTATCTTTTTAGTAAAAAAAAAAATCCAAATTAGTTTATAACCAAAAATTATAATTTTTAAACTTTTTTTTTACATTTTTATTTTATTTTATTTTGTTTTTTTTTTACATACGGTCACCCTAGTAGTCCAGTGTCACCATGGTGACACTGTACTACTTGTGGGGGGTGATGAAGATTTTTTTTTTTTTTTAAAATTGCTTTTACACCCATATAGGATGTAAAAGCAATCATTTCTCTTTCTCTCTGTGTGCATTCTTGCACTCATTGAGAAGTACTGAGCGAGCTGTGATTGGTCACAGCTTGTCACATGGTACAAGCCTGTTGTGAATAGGCTTGTACCATGTGACCTCTGTGATCATTCACAGATTTCACACATAGTAAGCAATGATGTCACAAGTGACATCTTGCTTACTACTTTGCATGTGATCACTGATTGGCCAATCAGTGATCACATGATCGGGACCTCGTACAGAGGTCCTGTCCGATGATCGGTGTTTCACTGTGTCCGGAGGACACAGCGGGCACCGGATCGCGGTGCTGTGCGCTCCCAGGGAGCGCACACAAGCAGGGTGCGGGGAGGCCGTGTATAAACGGCCACCCGACTTTGCACTGCCACCGTCAGGCCGTTTATATGCAACGGCCGGTTGGGAAGTGGTTATAGGAAACAAAAATTGTACAAAACCGTTCACTCCCTTTACCATACTTTTATCTTTTATATAGAGTTACAGACAACTCATACACTAGCAAGTCCAGTATAGTCCTGTCTACTTACAAAAATAAAATACATTCTGCCTAACAAAACCGTTAAGCAGTACACAAATGTCACACACAGTATATGGGAAAGAAAAGAACAAGAGCATCTTACAGGAAGCATGGCTTCAGCCCATTCTCCATGACCTCTCTGGAGCAGCTTTATTCTCTCTAGATCGTAGCAAATTTGTACTAGATCGCCTACTTGAAACTGTGAGGATCCTCCCTCTGCTCCTTGTGCAGAATCACCACTTCGAACAACATTTGCTTTGGTGAGAACAGCTGGATTAAATGTCCACCTAAAAATGCCAATTACACATTAAAGGTTTGTACTAGTGAAGATAAAATTACAAAACTCAATTAAAACCTCTATATTTTTTTTTTAGACACAAAATTAAACTACAATCACCATACAGAACACATAAAAAGTGTAGTGTGTGTATGTATGCAAGTATGTAGGTTAAAGAAAAACACCAGGATAGGCAAAAAAAATAAAGAAAAAAAAATCACCCATCAGTACACCCCCTAAACAAAACACTAAAAAGAGTTAATACAATTTTGAAAATCCTTACCATTTAGGAGAAAAGTCTAATTGAATTTACATGACCTCATTTCTGTATTTAAAAGATAACAGCATCTGCTCTGCCAAGGAGGAGGTGTAACAACAAGGATTACATAACATCCTCTCCTCTCTCTCTGCAGTGAATATGGGTGGGTGCAAGGCCTGTACATGTTGAATGTGTCTGACAGTCTTGCTCCGCCCACCACTGCAAAGTGGGGCTGAATTATCATCTCTGCTTACTGGAGAAAGAACTACAGTAGAGATGTGCCAAGAGCAGTGGCTGGGGGAATGGGAGGCATAACAGCCACTGGTCTTACAAACAGGAAACCAAAGAGAATTAACTGTTTGATTTGAAAATGAATAGGCTATTTCTGAACTCCTGAGTGAACCAGAGCAGGGAAGATGTATTCAATGAAGGTAGGAGATCAGCAAAAAGGGACATGTAAAGAAGTTTTTGGAGTTCTGCTTTAAACCAAATGTTAAGCAACCATTTACTGACCTGAGAAGAAACTCTATTCAATCTACTTAACTCTTAACCCAAGTCAATGGCCAAGATCGAAAAGTGAGGCTTGTTTTTTCCTTTTTTTAAATCTATCAACATCAGCCTTTGGTAAAAACACAGGAGAAATCTGACGTGCACAAATTTGTCAGTCAAGTGGCTGAGAATTCTTTATTACAGTGTACCAAATTTTTCTTTCTTTCCATTATACATCAGGGATGTTGGCTGTTCTGCTTGATGTTTAATCTCTCACACAGTCAAATGCTAGTTAAAAAAGTGTAACGTGTGACATTTTATTTTTATTTCAGGTACTTATATAGCGCCGTCAATTTACGCAGCTCTTTACATATATATTGTACATTCACATCAGTCATAAACTTGGAATGGTCACTGCCGTCTCTCTGAATCACAGTCTGCAAACTGTATCTGTGAATAGTTACAACCTTTGTATTACAGATTATAACCACTTCTATATATGTTTATCTAGATATATATTTAAAATTTCTTCCAGCGCAACTTGAGAAATGCATATGAACTGCAATTTTAGACCTCCTGCAGGGCCATTCCATGAGACATTTTAAAATGAAACATTTCTCCTGTCCACAGCAACCAATCAGCACTATTATTATACAATTGGTTGCTTTAAACAACAAGAACATTTTTATTTATCATCCCAAACATTAGGATAGAACCCTACAAGTTTGCACTTCTGCTAATTTAGAAATCAACTGTAAACAATAGCCAGCTGGTTAGTCTGCACTTGAACATATTTAGGCAGAGTACACAACTGACATTTATTGTTGTGGATTTAAAGCTTACAATATCATTGTTATACGTATCTCAGGCCTGTCGACCATTCTAAGATTTTAAAAGTCCTACCTAAGAAGTTCCAACTATCTTACTGCCTATGCTAAAAAGCTTCTTCTAGCCAGTTCCATCACTGTGGCTTCTAAGGACTTGGCTTCCAAGTGTTTGCTACTATATAAACCCATGTCCTTTCCCCTTGTCCAAAGAGACAGCCTTACCAGCCATTAAGGACACTCATTGTACACAGAGGCATGTGGAGTTGGAAGGTCCAGAAGTCAAAGATTAAACCCTTACTAACAAAAGGAAGCCAGTTTAAGAGGGGGGCAAAGAGGACAATATCTAATTAAACTAATAGCAAGCACCTGGTGGGCAGTGCTTTTATTTTAAAACCTAGGTTGCATCCACAACTGTTGTATGCGGATTGCTGTGGTTTGCAGCTGTAAGTGGATAGCTGAGGTTGCCAAGCCCATACACTGCAATGACTGGCTGTCAGCAGCTGTAGATATTCGTGGCTGTCTGCACAAAGTGTGTTCATCCGCGATCACCACAGGTAAATTGCTGGCTGTGCACAGCCTCAAAAAGCTGCAGGCACCAAGAGCCTGTCACTGCAGTGCAGAGGTTCAGTGGCTGCAGCTTTCTACTCACAACTACCAAATGAGTACATTCCTGCTGCTGGAATTCACACCGTGACTAAACGCCAATGTGGGTTCAGCATTAGGCTGGAAGGCTTGTTCTACAAAACAGAAGAGCACCTTACTTTTAAGAGCATGTGTGAATTTCTGACCGTACCTATTTCCACTTGGGTACTGTACTACAATATCATGATCTTCATCAATGCCACAGACAGTGCCCGTAGTTGTAAGTGTTTCAAACATGCCATCAGTCCAACCTCCATGACCATGTTGCAATGACTGAACAATTTCAAGTTCTAGATCAATATTCACAAGATCACCAATCATCAAACCACCTGGATTGCGATTACCATTTTGCTCACCTAAAAAAAAAAAAAAAAAAAGAAAAAAAAAAAAAGAAAAAACAAACAATTAAAGAGCACCAGTAAATATCAATGTAAAACAAATGCATTAACGTAAAAATACATTTCATTCTAGTGCTACTCTCCTTTCATGGACTTCTCAAAGTGGAACGTTAGTCAAAAAATTAGGTCCTGCTAGATCACTTCAGGCTGGCATCTTTTGCAGGTATCTGGAGTACAGGACAGGACAGGAATTGATATAACCCATGACCATGGGTTATATGTAGCTACCTTCAGATAACAGGACAATAAGAAAAGAATTTGCTGGAAACTGTCCCCCAATGTATCCATATAATCCCGCCCACTCGGTTAGGCTCCAACAGAAAGATTGTAGAGAAAAGAAAACGGAATGGTGTCCTGTACTGTATACAAGATATGAATTTTATAGGTATATCAAAATTCCTATTATCCTAACCCCTTGATGCCAACCACACACAAATCAGTGGCCTCACAGAACTTGTCTTTCTGCTGGGAGAAAGCCACACGGCATACTCCCAGCACAAAGACCGGGGTGTCACTGGGAAGCCTGCCCCCCTTGTTTTCCATCTCTGAATGGAGGAGAGAGATACACTGTATCTCTCTGTCCTTTCAGAGAGAAGAATAAAAAACAAGTGTGTGTAAAAAAAAAATAAAAAAAATAAATAATAATTAAAACAAACAAAAATACCTAGATCAAGGTTTGATCTAGGTCTGTGCAAAGGTTAGTGTTTGGGGTCATGGTCAATTTAAAAAAAGCAAATTGCACACTACTGTTTCCGGGGTGTACTACGGGTATAAACAACAACTAACGTACACACATGGTATCGCTGCAATCGTCAGGAGCAGGAGAAATTAGTTTGGGTTGATCTTTGGTGGTAGGTTATGGTAGTAGCAAGAAAAATACAGCTAAATTTAAAAAAAAGATCTGTTTTTATTTATATTTTTGAGCCAGTTTTCCTTTGGTAATTAATAAAACAAAAAATCAGGAGATATCCATTACCATTTGCCACCAAATGAAAGCCCAATTTGTCCTAAAACAACAAGGTATAATAAACCTGGATGTACAAAGTAGTTGTGATGATATATATGGTTTTGCTAACACATGTCGAAGTTGCAAAATTATGCTTAGTCAAGATTTGTATTACCCTTAGGCACATAGGGGTTAATCGATGTCCCGAAGCAATAAATCGTGGGGTAGATTAAAAAAAACAGCCAAAAGCACCAGCAACATGCCAACAGGAAAAACAGCAGAAGGACCTTGTAGCTGAAGCACTGATCAGCAGAAGCTCAAAAAAAAAAAAAAACACTCAAACAGCATATTTTTTCAAACAAATGAGCAGCATTATGTGTATCTATCCATACTCCAGAATGAACTGCTTCAACAAATGGGTCCACAGTAGTCTACATGTGTCACAGTTCACAGAGAAATTCTGAAGGTAAAAAATCATCCACAGCCTCCGCTAAACTGTCAGCATTTACTTTCTGAAAATGGAAATACACCAAGCAAGTCGGATAATAACCTGTGGAGACAATCTAGTAAGGAAGAGCAAGAAGAGTATTTAAGGGTGTTAACATTCACCAATTCCAGATGTGTTGATAGTCCTTGGAATACATCAGACATAGCGGTAGAGAATTCTGCTTTAGACAGGCTGCATGTTGCGTGTCTGTGAGGGAGCCAGATTTAGAACCCATTCACACTTGTGTGACTTTCCATGCGACTTTGGACATCAAAATCGCATGACAAGTTGTACCCAATGTTTTCAATGGATAACCATTCATATATGTGCAGCAATTTCAAAGTAGCTCATGCACTACTTTGGTCTGACTTTCATGCAACTTGAGGGCCATAGACTTTAATGTTAACCCTCAAAAGCTGCATTAAAGTTGTACCTGAGTGTTTTATATGTAACAGTGGTGCAATAGTGAGTCCAACTTTGCAGAAGGACAAATCTCATCCAAGTAGCACCCATCCAAAGATGCGTCAAAGTTGCATTAGAGTTGCACAGCTTTGGAGTCATACAAGTGTGAATGGAGTCTTAGGGGGCTGGAGCAGTGTTGGTGTAAAACTTTGCTCAGGAAGAAGGGAAATGTTATCGACCCCGAGAGGTAGAGTTTCATTCAGGCCTGCAGCAGAATCCCTGTTTGTCCAATGTGCTCCCGCTCCCCAGCACCTGTAATCTGTCATTGCTATGTGAGGATCTTCCCTTACAGGGAATAGATGTGGCGTGATGGGTTTCAAAATATTGTTGGTAGAAATATGCAGTCAGAAGTGCATAGTAGGGAGTCTTATGAGCACTACGTAGCTAGCCAGAGAGCAACTTCCAGTAGTGAGTTGAAGAAAAGATGGCCAATTTTAAATAAGTAAATGCTATAATAATGTTACCTATAAATATAGATCACCTCATAACCTGTTGCCTCAAACTTGCTTGTGTGCTCAGCACAGCAGCGTGTCTTGTAGGATAAACTTATAGAGTGTAGAATCTACAACCAGTGTCAAATTTGTCCACGGAACTAACACTATTAACTAACTAACACTAAAGCAATTCAGATGACTAAAATACGACTAAAACTAAAATGGCATTTTAGTCAAAAGACTGACTAAAACTAAATCAAAATTTGACATGAAAATTAACACTGATTACAGTCATATCACAATGGCTAAATCTGTGTATGTAGTGCATGTTCAAACCTAATACCATAAATAACACGGTTAGATTTTTGTTCCAGGAGTATATAATGAATTTGGAAATTCTAGAGAAATGCTTAAATAATGCATTACCATTTAACCAAACCCCTTAGATTTTAGTTGAGTAAAATGTACTGGAGATTTTAGTCGACTAAAACTAAAACAATACAGATGACTGAAATACGACTAAAATGACTATTACTAAAACTAAATTGAAATTTCATATCAAAATTAACACTGTCTACAACATATCCAGGTAATAAACCAACAAGACACATAGCCAGGAACTGGTATGTAAAGCTCATCCACCTCACCCACATACAGTGGATATAAAAAGTCTACACACCCTGTTAAAATGTCAGGTTTCTGTGATGTAAAAAAAAATGACAAAGATAAATCATTTCAGAACTTTTTCCACCTTTAATGTAACCTATAAACTGTACAACTCAGTTGAACATCAAACTGAAAACTTAGGTGGAGGTAAGTGAAAAATGAAAAAACTAAAATAATATGGTTGCATAAGTGTGCACACCCTTAAACTAATATTTGTTGAAGCACCTTTTGATTTTATTACAGCATTCACTCTCTTTGGGTATGAGTCTATCAGCATGGCACATCTTGACTTGGCAATATTTGCCCACTCTTCCTGGCAAAAACACTCCAAATCTGTCAGATTGCGAGGGCATCTCCTGTGCACAGCCCTCTTCAGATCACCCCACAGATTTTTGATCGGATTCAGGTCTGGGCTCTGGCTGGGCCATTCCAAAACTTTAATCTTCTTCTAATGAAGCCATTCCTTTGTTGATCTGAATGTATGCTTTCAGTCATTATCATGCTGACAGATGTTCACCTTTCTGGCAGAAGCCTGAAGGTTTTGTGCCAATATTCACTGGTATTTGGAAGTATCCATAATTTCCTCTACCTTGACTAAGGCCCCAGTTCCAGCTGAAGAAAGACAGCCCCAAAGCATGATGCTGCCACCACCATGCTTCACTGTGTGTATGGTGTTCTTTTGCTGATGTGCAGTGTTGTTTCTGAGCTAAATTTATGTTATGGAATTGTGGCCAAAAAGTTCAACCTTGGTTTCATCAGACCATAACACATTTTCCCACATGCTTTTGGAAGACGTCAGATGTGTTTTTGCAAAATTTAGCCGGGCTTGGATGTTTTTCTTTGTAAGAAAAGGCTTCCGTCTTCCCACTCTACCCCATAGCCCCACATATGAAGAATACGGGAGATTGTTGTCACATGTACCATACAGCCAGTACTTGCCAGATATTCCAGCAGATCTGTTAATGTTATTGTAGGCCTCTTGGCAGCCTCCCAGACTAGTTTTCTTCTCATCTTTTCATCAATTTTGGAGGGACGTCCAGTTCTTGGTAATGTCACTGTTGAGCTATATTTTCTCCACTTGAGGACTGTCTTCACTGTGTTCTATGGTATATCTATCTAATGTCTTGGAAATTCTTTTGTACCCTTCTCCTGACTGATACCTTTTAACAATGAGACCCCTCTGATGCTTTGGAAGCTCTCTGTGGACCATGGCTTTTGCTGTAGGATGCAACTAAGAAAATGTCAGGAAACACCTACTAGAACAGATGAACTTGATTTGGGGTTAATCAAAGGCACTTTAAATGATGGTAGGTGTGTACTGATTCCTATTTAACATGGTTTTGAAATTGATTGCTTAATTCTGAACACAGCTACATCCCCAGTTATAAGAGGGAGTGCACCCTTATGCAACCACATTATGTTAGTTTTTTTATGTTTACTTCCCCCTTCCTAAAAGATTTCAGTTTGTTTTTCAATTGAGATGTAAAGTTTATAGGCCACATTAAAAGGTGGAAAAAGTTCTGAAATAGTTTCTTTGTCTCATTTTTTTTACATCACAAAAAAAACTGACATTTTATAGGGGTGTGTAGACTTTTTATATCCACTGTATACCTTCCTGTTACATACCAGAACTAAACGGCTTGATAGGACTGAATCCAACTGTAGACAGAATGTACCTGATCTTACAGAGGAAGTGTGGCAGGAAATCTTATATACAAAATTCCTTCATCACTCTTTTTACACCTCTTATATTCTTTGCAAGATGGGAAGTCTTCCCTCTCCCACTTGTACTAAATGCTCTGGAACTGTAAGTTCATTTTACCATATGGTCTGGGAGTGCCCTCCTAACTGAGCTTACTGGTGTGAGGTTACAGATTTTAGAAGTACTACTCTTCAGATTCCCAATATCTGTAATTTACTACAATTTTGTCTGCGTTATGTGGAGGAGAACATTCTCCCTACTGGAATGAAAACACTGATACGTTTACTGTTTTTCTACGTTAAAAAACTAACACTCATGCACTGGAAGTCTCAAGCCCCACCCTCCTTACCCTATGGCTTAATCTTGTTAACCAAGTTATACCTATGTATAAACTAACCTACGAAGCACAAGGCTACCCCAAGAAATTTACTAAAGTTTGGTCTCCCTGGCTGAGTCCATAACCCTTTTCTGTAGTTGGCTGAGAGATATTTCATGCATTTTTTATTTCTAGGTTTCATGTGATATTGTTTTTGCTAAGTATGTCTTGAGTGGGCACCTTCTTTTTTGGTCCCTATTGTTATGTACCGATAATCGGATATTGCTGTTCTGTATTGTTTCGAGCTGCATCTCGGTGTTGTGCCTTGCTGGGCAAATTTAATAAAATTGTCCTTTAAATAAAAACACAGTTATTCAGCTAACCTGTTAGTGGTCATAAAGTTATGACTGACCAGTGTGTGTGTGTATGTATGTATGTATGTATGTATGTATGTATGTATGTATGTATGTGTATATATATATATATATATATATATATATATATATATATATATATATATATATATATATACACACACACATATATATACACACACAGTCAGGTCTATCTATAAATATTGGGACATGACACAATTGTAAAATTTTTGGCTCTATACACCACCACAATGGATTTGAAATGAAACGAACAAGATATGCTTTAACTGCAGACTGTCAGCTTTAATTTGAGGGTATTTACATCCAAATCAGGTGAACGAAGTAGGAATTACAACAGTTTGCATATGTGCCTCCCACTTGTTAAGGGACCAAAAGTAATGGGACAAATGGCTTCTCAGCTGTTCCATGGCCAGGTGTGTGTTATTCCCTCATTATCCCAATTACAATGAGCAGATAAAAGGTCCAGAGTTCATTTCAAGTGTGCTATTTGCATTTGGAATCTGTTGCTGTCAACTCTCAAGATGAGATCCAAAGAGCTGTCACTATCAGTGAAGCAAGCCATCATTAGGCTGAAAAAACAAAACAAACCCATCAGAGAGATGGCAAAAACATTAGGCGTGGCCAAAACAACTGTTTGGAACATTCTTAAAAAGAAGGAACGCACCGGAGAGCTCAGCAACACCAAAAGACCCGGAAGACCACAGAAAACAACTGTGGTGGATGAATGAAGAATTCTTTCCCTGGTGAAGAAAACACCCTTCACAACAGTTGGCCAGATCAAGAACACTCTCCAGGAGGTAGGTGTATGTGTGTCAAAGTCAACAATCAAGAGAAGACTTCACCAGAGTGAATACAGAGGGTTCACCACAAGATGTAAACCATTGGTGAGCCTCAAAAACAGGAAGGCCAGATTAGGGTTTGCCAAATGACATCTAAAAAAGCCTTCACAGTTCTGGAACAACATCCTATGGACAGATGAGACCAAGATCAACTTGTACCAGAGTGATGGGAAGAGAAGAGTATGGAGAAGGAAAGGAACTGCTCATGATCCTAAGCATACCACCTCATCAGTGAAGCATGGTGGTGGTAGTGTCATGGCGTGGGCATGTATGGCTGCCAATGGAACTGGTTCTCTTGTATTTATTGATGATGTGACTGCTGACAAAAGCAGCAGGATGAATTCTGAAGTGTTTCGGGCAATATTATCTGCTCATATTCAGCCAAATGCTTGACAACTCATTGGACGCCGCTTCACAGTGCAGATGGACAATGACCCAAAGCATACTGCAAAAGCAACCAAAGAGTTTTTTAGGGGAAAGAAGTGGAATGTTATGCAATGGCTAAGTCAATCACCTGACCTGAATCCAATTGAGCATGCATTTCACTTGCTGAAGACAAAACTGAAGGGAAAATGCCCCAAGAACAAGCAGGAACTGGAGACAGTTGCAGTAGAGGCCTGGCAGAGCATCACCAGGGATGAAACCCAGCGTCTGGTGATGTCTATGCGTTCCAGACTTCAGGCTGTAATTGACTGCAAAGGATTTGCAACCAAGTATTAAAAAGTGAAAGTTTAATTTATGATTATTATTCTGACCTATAATTGTGGTCCCTTAACACGTGGGAGGCACATATGCAAACTGTTGTAATTCCTACACCGTTCACCTGATTTGGATGTAAATACCCTCAAATTAAAGCTGACAGTCTGCAGTTAAAGCACATCTTGTTCATTTCATTTCAAATCCATTGTGGTGGTGTATAGAGCCAAAAATGTTAGAATTGTGTCGATGTCCCAATATTTATGGACCTGACTGTGTGTGTATATATATATTATATATATATATATATATATATATATATATATATATATATATACATACATACACACACACACACATTCCAACACCAGAAAAAAGAACAGTTTGAAGTCATGGCCTTATAGGGTACCTATGTAACAGTTACTGGTACGTTAGCATTTACATTTTTGGATGGTACAGCAATCAACAGTTTTACCAACTACTGTTGGTACCCTCAGAAAAATTAATCACCACTCACCCAGTACAGGACAGTGGTCTCTGTAAAATGATCCTCCTTTGGCATCTTGCACACATTTCAGATCAGACTAAAAGAAAATAGTACAAATGAGTATTCAATCACTTAAACTGTACACTTTATCACTCATTCATTAAACAACTTAACTTGAAAGCCGAAGTGCAGCCAAAGTCAAAAACAGAACAGTACAAGTGACATAACCTATTGTTGGTATGCTATGTCCCTTGAGCTGATTCCTCTGCTGTTGGTTAGCCTCCTTCTCCTGCTCCCCTCACTTTGCCAACATAATCCTCTCTCTAGCCGTACTACATCTTCTATGAATGAAACTAAGAATGGAGGATTGGCAGATGATAGTTCCACACCCTCCTCCACAGATCCTGTTTCATTCATAGAAGCTGTAGTACAGCTTCAATGTATGAAGCAACTAGGCAGAAAGGGCAAGCATAGCCAAGCTCTCTTGATGAGAGCCTGTGATAACACCTTGCAACAACCCCTGCCGCACCCGAAGATTACGGAAACAGGGAAAGCGGGACAGGAGAGGTTTACTACTAACAGCAGAGGAATCAGCAGAAAAGACACATCCTACTTACTGTAATTTATGTCCATTGTGATAATTATTCTGTTTTTGATTTTGGCTGCAATTCGAATTTAGGAATAATTATCACCCTTGGTAAACTAATTTTGGGGTAATGCAAATACCTAATAAACAGCCAGAGGTTTTATTATTGTTAAAAGTCCTCTAAATGACTGAATGTTATAGATGTTATCTCTGATGATAATCATCAAATACTTGGATGGCTGTGGATTACTGCAAAGATCCCATCTTCATTAATGACGGATATTAGTGTTCTTTTATTAATGTGACAGAGTTCCGTATTTCATATAGTTAAGGATCCTGACATTCTCTCTCCCCATATCCATTCACAAAAAAAGCCTTGTATTCACAACACAGAATGCAGGCCCATTCCCAAAGCACCTTGCATTCTGTGAGAAGACAACAAAATTTTTTGTAAATGGATGGGGAAAGGGGAAGGGGAAAGCAAACAGGATTTTTCACTACATTAGAGCCAGAACCATCAGTCACGGCACCAGAAGGAGAGCACTGTGTATAGTATCCGGCATCAGGGAAAATAGAATTCGTACAGTAAACAGAAACCATCCAAACATAGGATGCTCATCAGAGATAACTTATTTCACTTGTGCAGTTTGCATTACACGAAGACATGACCTGCAATGTTCTGTGAACATCAGCCACTCATACTAGAATGTTCTTACACCAACCGATTCCATTTAACCACTTGCCCTTCCTGACCAGGCCATTTTTTGCGATACGGCTCTGCATTACTTTAACTGACAATTGTGCGGTCATGCAACGCAGCACATAATGAAATTTATGTCATTATTTTCCCCACAAATAGAGCTTTCTTTTGGTGGAATTTGATTACCTCTGCATTTATTTTTTGCTCAATAAAAAAAAAAATTGAGGAAAAAAAAAATATATATTTTTTACTTTTTGCTATAAAACATCCAAAAAAAAAAAAAATATCTAATTTCTTCATAAATTTAGACCAAAATGTATTCTGCAACATAAAAAATTCCAATAAGTGTAAATTAATAGGCTGACGTGAAAGTTATAGCGTCTACAAATGGCTGCATATATACTGGAATTTTTATACTAGTAATGGCAGCGATCAGCGACATATAGCGGGGCTGCGGCAGGCATTCTGACACTGGGTAGGAACTGACTAACAGCCACAGTGATCAGTGCTAATAAAAAGCACTAACACTGTACTAATGACACTGGGCAGGAAGGGGTTAACATCTGGGACAAACAATGGGTTAACTATGTGCTGTGTTTTTCTTCAGGGACATGCTGCATGTCCATACTGACAGGAGAGAGACCTGTGCTGTTTGCACACAAGTGTTTCCCCTGTCAACTTTCCCCGACGATCGCCAGCCGGGAGCTGGTGATTGACATCCCTAGCCGCAAATAGCGGTAATGCAAATCACATATATATATATACACACTTGATTTTGCGCATCCCTGCTGCCCTGTAGCAGTAGTTCTACTATAGGGTGGTGGGCAAGATGTTAAAATATTAAAAGCAGTTAGCATACAAGTATTACTCTTTCAAGAGTCTAGGAATTCAGCTCCTACAACTGCATTGTCAGGAGAGGCAGTAAAACACAAGAATAGAGTAGTAAGCCCTATTTTAGTTGAGGTCTAAAAGGAAATTAAAGCTCCTAGAGAGCATCCACTATGCAAACAGTGGGAGAAAAAAAAAAAGATATGGCAGAGATAGGGTTTTTCAGTGAACTTAACGACAAACAATTTAACGCCAGTTCAGTAATTACACAAATCAGCTCCTGCTTCAGCCTTTCGCCTTGTGACTTGCTATATTGTTATAATGTTGCACTCAAATCACTGGAGTATAATCAACTAAGGAAGCCCATAGATTACAGTGGGTTGAACAAAGTAAATGGACCCAATTCCCCCATCCACACACTTTATATGGATGGGGAAAAATCCCCCAGCCCCCCCAGTTGAACTACTAGTTTCTGACAATGTGGGACTTCCTTGCCATCAGAATACACTGATCAGTATTGCAGGCTATAGTCTGCAGCGCTGACCGAGTGGGGAAAATCCAAAAGGGCAGTTGTACAAAAGTCAGTCGGTAGAGTGACTTCTGTACAACCTCAGCACCCACAGATGGATTGAAATTCACCTGGTCCCTGCTGAACCATTTAATTTTTATCCAAGTATGGCCCGCCTACATCTTGAGGTAATATCAGTCTTGGAAAAGTCACCTGGCAGCAAGTTAAGGGCTGCTTTTTAATCATAAAATTACAGTCTGTTTGCAAAAATGTATGTTGTGACACATCCGGAATTTATTAATGGAGATTTATAAAGTTACTGAAAAGTTCACTGGATCTGTAGAAATAATCCAGCATGCTGTGCTTTCCTAAACAGGAGGTAATTATCAAAAACAATGCTCGCAAAACTCACACCAATAAATTAAAATTTGCAGAATGTGCAGGAAAAATGCCAGGTCTACCTTGAAAAAGTTGGAGATTTGTCTCACTGGTATTCAGCAATTATCTCTACTACAGAACAGTAGTAGAAGTATCAATTGCTCAGGTGACAAAAGAAGCTAAATGAGGCACCCAAACTAGTAGCAGATGTAACAAAAGACTGAACAGAAAGGAGAATAAAAGAAAGTCATTGTATTCACCTTACTGCCCCCCACTCCAAACATTCCTTGTTTTTTTGTCATCTTGTGACTACTTACCATGCCTTCAAAGCCAACTCTGTAGAGGTTTTTAGCACCATTGTCCCAGAGAACATAAGCAGCACTGTGTGGACTTGATGCACTCCAGTCTTGTATCTCTGTCACCTAAAGGAAGTTGAAAAAAAAAAAAAAAATATGAGACATGGCTAAATGAAAGCACATAAAGAAAAAGGATATAAGCAGAAATTACATATTAGATCAAATATAACCTTTGCTAAACTGGTAAAACAAAGGCAAGCACAACAAACTTTTTGCTTTACAGAAAATAAAAAGCATATAAAAATCAAATCATTGTTTATCAATGCAAATGACTAAGCAATATTTACATCTAAATCAGTGACAAAATTGTTGCCATATCTGGGGACTTGTATCTCCCCTGACGGAAAACTTCTCTCTGACTTCAGCTAGCTATGGCAGAATTATCCCTTGATATTTTTTTAGATTGCAAATGTGCTTAAAATGACGATCTTACCTCGGATTGTGTATCTGCAACACGAGGTGTCTATCTCGCTGCCTCAGACATTTTTCAAACACTTACGTAGGGCCTTTTTGACTTTTGTATGGCATGGGAAACTACCGAGACTTTCTTATGACATGTTAAGTAGCCGTAAACTGGACGGCGGGGTCGGTATCCCGGTCATTGCTCTGTATTATAAGGCTATGACTCTGGTGCGCATTTTAAACACTTGCCCTCCAGAGGATTTACCCCCCTTCCTGGCCAGGCCATTTTTTGCGATACGGCGCTGTGTTACATTAACTGAGAATTGTGAGGTCATGCAATGCTGTACATAAATTAAATTTATGTCCTTTTTTCCCCACAAAAAGAGCTTTCTTTCAGTGGCATTTAAACACCTGTGCGTTTTTTTTTTTTGCACTATAAACAAAAAAAGACCGACAATTTTGAAAATAAAATATATTTTTGAATTTTTGCTAGTAAACATGAGCAATAAAATTCTTTTAAAAAAATCTAAATTTTGTCATAAACCTTGGCCAAAATGTATTCTGCTGCATGTATTTAATCTCAATACGTGTAAATTAATTGGTTTACGTGACAGTTATAGCGTCTAAAAACTACAGTATATATACACACTGGAAGTTTTTTTTTAATTTAATACTAGTAATGGCGGTGATCAGAGAGAGAGAGACTTATAGCGGGACTGCGGTAGGCATTGTGACATTGGGTGGGAACTAACTGCCACTGACATCTCCAGTGACACGAATACAGTGATCAGTGCTAATAAAAAGCACTGACACTGTACTAATGACACTGGGCAGGAATGCGTTAACTTTTGGGTGATCAAAGTGTTAACTGTGTGCTCTGTGTGTTTTACTATGTGTGCTGTGTTACTAGGGAGGCATGCGGTTTTGTATTTCTCTGCTTTGCAGAGAAAAACAAAACAGCATGTCTATGCTGACAGGAGAGAGACCTGTGTTGTTTACACACAGGTCTCTCCCATCAGCTTTGCACAACGATTGCTGGGTGCTGGCGGGGAATCTCCAGTTGGTACCCGGTGATTGACATGCCTAGCCACCAATTGTCGCATGGGTAAGGCGGCATGTGCTCACTACCTGGAAAGGCAAATCACATATATATGTGAATTTGCGCAGCCCTGCCATCCTGTAGAAGTACTTCTACTATAGGGCGGCGGGGAAGCGGTTAAACTGGCACCAAAACGTCTCCTCTAAAATATGAGTCCTCCTAGAGAAATCAATGGCTGGTAGAGACCTGACGGGAGCACTGTGGCTTCCACAGACTCCAAGAGGACTCTCAGACTGGAGTTCCCCACTGACATGGAGCTTGTTGGCGGTCTGGGTTAGATTGAACTAAATTGGCCACTATGCAACCATGACATCCCCACCAACGCCTTTGGGAGGCTATCTATGGTTTCCGCCGGGTGAAGACTTTACATTTTTTTGCTCTTGGGGGGGTCAGATAAGGATAGATCCTGTGTGAAATTCGCCCCTTGCGATAAATTGCTACCCTTGTCCACACTCCAGGCTTCATATGGACACTTCCCACTTTTGGACTGGAGGTACCGACAGTTGTCAGACTTCTTTAGCAAGTTAGTGCCTAGGGTGAGGTTCAGGGATACGCTTTCCCAATTCAAATCTCTGTTTATTAGATTTCCGGACTCGAGACACTTATTTTCCCATATGTACAAATCGGTCCTTAGTGTCCACTCCCTGTCAGTTCCATACTTCATACGAGAATGGGAGAAGGAACTTGAATTGGAATTTTCCCCTTGCCAAACTTCTAGACTTATTACATTGACCCATACGATATCCATCAGCATGGGTACTCAAAGAGTAAATTTTTGACTCAGTGGTATCTAACTCCCTAAAGCCTGACTCAGATCTATCCTGCCGCTGATGCGCGCTGCTAGAGGGTTGGGGACAAAGGGGCTCCTTCCTCCATATTTAGTGGTTCTGCCCTAACATCAAGCATTTTGGGATTCGATTGCCCCATGGGTTTAAAAGATAACTCTTAGGCCCATTATTTGCTTCTCCTTACAATATCTTTTTCATGGCTCTCCCTCCTCCATCAAGTGTGTCATCCCACATTTGCTGAATGTAGTGAAATCCCTAGATTTTGGAAGCAGGCCGTCTGGCCTTCCTTGGCTGATTGGAAGAGGGAGTAGAATAGGATTATGGAGGTGGAGTGTTGGGTGCATACATTGAAATGCCAACAAGAAAAATTTACAGATGTCTGGAGGGGGTGAATGTTGTATACTGATCAAATTCCAAAATTCCAGACGCATAATTGCAAAGTCTTCTGGAATTGACGGCAAATCTTTTGACACCTGTTACCTGGTTTAATTTCTTCTGTAGGAGCCATCACTGTACCTAACACCCCCTCCCCTGGATTTATACTTGTTATGGTTTTATTAAGAAATGCTTCTTTTTCCTCCTACTTATTTTTGTGCGGTTGGGTGGTGTATTGTACAGGTTTTTTCAGCATCGATATCTAAGCTGTGTTTTTTTTTTGCCTTTGTCTGAGAATAACTATTTAATTCTTCTATGTGATTGTATTTTGCCAACCCATGCTTTCCTTTTGTAATGTTGTACAGCGCGGACACCTAATTTCTATTGCCTTTTCTCCATAATTTTTGTTCTTTGGAAAATTAATAAACTTGATTATAAAAAAAAAAAAAAATCAGTGACAAAATAAAAATGTCAAAATCTAATGGTCTGGGCTGAAAGATCAGATCATTTTTATATTACGAATTGTCCTTCGATTCAGAAATAAAGAAAATTATTAGAATCCTGAGGGCCGGTCCATACCAATTGCAATGCAGGAACACAGCCATTTTCCCACACCGCATGGAAACTCGCCTCAATCTGCAGACATGCGAGGTTGTTATTAGTTCTTAAATGGCACCCCCATGCATTTTGCAAACACAGGTGCATTCCTGGGCATCAATCAACAGTACCATCCAATTTGGTGTGACACACTTAATAAAAAGTTGTGCCTGCCACACTTATTGCACGTTCTCGTGCGTTTGACAGTTTGTTGAAATTAATGGGCTGTCAAGGGAACACACAAAAACGCGCATGTAAATGCACCCTTTATGGAGTGAACCAGCCCTTGAAGAGTATTGTGTGGGCAAAAAAAAATCAGTTAATATCTACAATACACACAAATTTCTCAGTGTTTTGCTTTTTAAAATAATGCTGTAACTACACAAAAAAGCCTGTCGATACACCAGAAAACCAGTGAGCTTGTATAACTTCCTCTTGTTTGATGACAACACAGTACCTCTGCTGCACTGGAATCCCAAGCAGTGTTGTCAGCCCTGCCAAGTATTCCTGAGTTCTTGAGGTGAGGTGAGTGGAGTGGGTGTTCTGCAGTCCAGCAGACTAGTGTTCTGGAGCCCAGCAATAAAACTGGGTTGGATTTTAGAACAGAAACACTGTGTTGTTGGCTGAAGCAGGAATTTGGGTGCTGTGTGCATTTCTGGCAGGACAAACAGATATTTATCTGTACTTGCAACATTTCAAACAGATAAAATATGTGCAAATGTGCATGTACACTTTAATTGTATATCTTCTTCATGGAAAAACGTCCTAAAAGTTAGGCTTGGTAAACAGTGGCTAGAAAACTCGAGTACACAGCTTTCTTCCAAAATTATTCGAAGGAGCAAGTAAGAAATATTTTCTCGTACAATACCAGGTCATACGATTTTCATTTAATCAGTACAGTTTTGTCCAAAAATATAAAACAAATACAATGCGATACATTGCATCACATTCGAATTTGTACAGGAGTTTTTGAAACTTTAGTAACCTCTTCACTTTTGATATGAAACTAGCATGTAAGACGACAATCAATCATACCGAATTACAATGGGAAAGGTCTTTGTGTACCACCTATCAGTTTATCACAAAACTGCCTTTTTCTTTTGTACGTTTGTTGCATTAAGTACACAGGTGAAAAGTTTTTAGCAGCATTTTGCCATGTGTAAGTGTTTTGACACAGCACGCATCCAAGACCTAAATTTTGACACTAGACATAGGCGCCCTATTTACTGAACACTAGGCACATGCTGGCAATTTTGTTGCATCTAGCCAAGCTGCCCACTTATACCTCAAATTATATACACAGGTCTAAGAGTATCAGACACACAGACACAATGTGTAGTAAATTTAAAAGGCAAAACTTTTTTTACTCCATTTTGGATACAGTAAGGAAGAGTTATAGCCCGTGACAGTGTTTTTTTTTTTGCCATTGGGGTCCTAGTGGGAAGATTTCTCTTCACTTCCTGTCCCATAGCCACAACAGGAAGAGAGAGGAAAACCCTTCCAATAAGGGTATTCCTGGCTGTCATCAGAACTGGTGTCCCAATTGAAACATTTCTTACTATTCCTGTTCTGGTGACAACCCAAAGTTTCACTCTTAGTGACAACAGGAAACAGGACTGATAGAGGGTGAATCTCCCTGACAGAGATACAGACAACAATAAAAATCTGACAGGTATTCTAAACCCTCTGCAGAAGTTAACCCCGCTAGAACTATGAGGTGAGTATGGGCTGAGGTCACCCATGACAGCGTGACTGTCCTCTGTGCGACTTTAGGAAGACATGTTGTGCTGCATAGTGATAACTAACCAGGCATAATAGAGAAGGTCTCAAATGCCCACAAACCCAGGCAGCAGGTGTGATGAGAGTTTCAGATGGCCAGAGGTGACTAAGCCTATGTATGCAAGCAATGGACAGGCATGCTAGGTGGAGGAGGTGTTATTAGGGATGCACCGAAATTAGCTGTCATTTTCCCCCCAGCTAAAAGAAACAAAGTTTTCTTTTATTCCCCCCCCCCCCAGTTAAAATAAACAATGCTTCCTTTTAGTGTCTTTCCCGAGATAAAAGAAACAAAGTTTCCTTTAGCTCCGAAAGTGACAGTTAATTCTCTGAGCTATATATATAAAAAAAAAAAAAAAAAACACGGCAATTGGCATCGACATATAGTGGCAGCCAGTGAGGGAGCCTCTCTGTATACACTGCTCCTCTCCTGCCCCATTCCCACTACAAAGAGGACCTGTCACTCATATGTTATCACAAAGGGGACTATTGGTCCCCTATGTGATAGCATTAAAATCATAAGTTAAAATATATATAATTATAATATACATGAAAGTAGAAAAAAAATAAATTAATTTGAAGCCTCCCCACCCCCACATACGCAGACAGTTTGGTTCAGTTTTCAGCCACATGCATTCTGAATTGTCGGTATTGGTTTCGGCAACAGAATTTTCATTTCGGTGCACCACTAGGTGTTATACATGGGCTGATTTACAATTTTTCTGTTTGCCAGCGTCACAAGTTTTTGTAGGGGGCAATATAACTTGACTGTTTCTGAATTTTAGAATACCGCAATGGAACGATGGGAAAATCATAATTAAATACCTTTTTAGGCTGTATTCAAAGAGAAGTTGAGCGGCAATTGTAAATGCATCTCTGGCATTACATTAGAGATTAGTGAACTATGCCACTGGTGAAACTAGGAAAGTCTGACCCTTTCTGTTGAGTTGTGGTGTTACATTATTTTAATGTGTATGCAGATTCTCTCTCCTCTTAATAGACATGCAACTGATTAATTTAGGCTTGAATTAAAGGCTTGTTTTGATGAGAAAATCTTGCATTCTATGCCTAAGCACCCAGTCACATCAAAGCCAATTTTGAAATCGTGTGACTTACAATAAAGGCGCACAATTTCAAAATCAGGTGACCTGCTGATTTCAGTTGTGATTTGCAAGACATCTGACATAGATGTCTATGCAAATCGCAACAAAAGTAGTGCATGTACTACTTAGAAATCGGTGCAGCTCTGACCAAGTCGGAACCGAACCGTTATGACCACTTTAATAGCGAACAATAGGGTGTGATTTGACATACGATTTGCAAATTGCATGCCAAGTCGCACCCGATGTGACCGGAGTGTTAAGGTAAAAAAACCTTCCACTAGCTCCTCCCCCTCCCCCAAAAACATTTACCTGAATCCTGTATCAACCCAGGGCTGTGCTCGTCTGCAGCTCTTCTCTCCCCTCCTTTCTGCTCTCACAGGCTTCATTAATAGACATGTGCTAAGGATAATGTATTAGACCAGTGCACCCACTGTTTTATGATTACAGATGAAACATAAGTGATTGAAAAAAAAAAAAAGAAAAAAAAAAAAAAGGAAGAGGGAATAGTATCTCTGACGTTGTGACATTTTTCTTGGACTTTACTGGGGGCTACTACATTTCTCACATTCCTAGTTTTTGGAAATGCCACCCTTAGTCACTCTGGAATTTCTCAGGCTTCAATTTGGGATCATTGAGTAGCACTGCCACTTAATAGTTCTCCGTAACAACCAATGCTGGTCATAAAACTTGGTTAAAAAGAAAGAAAGGACCCACATAGTACATACAAGACTATAAATTTGGATTTCTCTTCAAGGAGGATGGTGTAAATATCTAAAGTGTAGATATTCCAGCACTGCTTGCTCTATAAATCCACCATCATAGCCTTTTTCCAAACATCTCTACTTCAGAGTCTCACTCACATATTCATCCAGGGTGCTGCAATTTCTCCTTAAATGACAGAACTGACTGTATAGAATGTTTCTCTTCCATCGAGGATGGTGATAACGTTTGTTATAAAGCTACAAATTTAAACACATTAATTTTAAGTAAAGTGGCACACCTCTGAGAGCCTGAATGTCATGCTTGCTTTTTTTTTTTTTTTTTTAGCATAAATCGATCTCTAGGTGCTCTGTTTCATATATAACAGGCAAACAATATGGCTGTGGGCTCTATTCCCACCCCTTCTGGGATCAATGGCGAGGTACAGAAAGCAGAACATGAGGAACCTGGAGGTTCTTGTTATGCAACATTATACTGCTTTTGAGCGTTAACAGCAACCACCTATAGAACTAAAGTAGGCCCATACATTTTACTTTTTTTTTTTTTTGCTCAACCAGAGGGTTGACTGAAAAGGAATATGCTGATTCTTCCATCCTGATGGGAAGTCAGTTGTTAAAGATAGAAAATTTGTATTTCAATTAACATTATGTGGCTAACCAATAAAATGTTGAGTCTGGGCTAGTGCACTGAGCATGAAATCATCTATTCATACAAATAGGCATGCATTCTACGCCATATAAAAACACAGCATAAGGAGCACACTTTCTGAACACTTTTATTTCAAGCATCAAGCCAGTCTCTGCACATTCAAATAATTAAAAATACACACAAACCTACGTATGTATAAATAAAATATTCATCTTAAAGTCCAACTCCAGGGAGTATAAAAATAAAGAAAAAATGCATTCTTGCAGTGGGGACTCACTGCAAGAGTTGAATGCTTGTTATATCTAAGGGTGCAAAGTGCAGGCTCTATCACTGACCTTATACTCAGTCCTGGGGCCCTAAGCTCTTCTCTGTGAGCAGAGCCTTCACATCATCATATACAATACAGGAACAATACCGTTTTGTAAGTTGAGAAGGTTAAAATGGGACCAGAGCCGGTTGCAGCTTACAGGACAGACAGTGAGGGACCTTGCTGGAGCCAGGAGTGAGGTATTTACCCTTTTTCTGGGCACCTCTAAAGACATAACAAGCATTTAATCCTTGAGGGCCAGAAAGAAAAAAAAAGGGGGTGGGGGGGGTTTGAGATGAGTTCAAGTTAGGCTTTATCAAAGCAGAACCAAAACCATAAACAAAATTAAGCTATTTTGCACCCTTACCCTCCCTTAGGCTGGATTTTAAAAACACTGTTTTAGCAAACCTCATTAACCATCCAAATCAATGCCAGCCACGAGCTTATTTTCAAATTTAGCAGATGGCTTTCCTCTTAAGGATGGACTTCACCCAGATCTAGGAAAATTAGGAGTCAGCAGCTACAAGTACTGCAACTGCTGACTTTAGAAAAAAAAAAAAAAACCCAAATTTAACAGCCTAAAGAGTCCAAAGCTGTCTTCCTACAACCGGACGTTTCCTCAGCCTTCCTTGTATTTGGGAGCTGGTTAAGTGATCAGGAAATGACAAATCAAAGATGGCTGCTGAAACCACTGCTCATGCATGGGCTGGCAGACTGCAATCTTCGATCTCAGATGCAGCTGAGTGATAAGAGTGACAAGTCGGCTCCCAAATTAAATATGGCTGCTGAAGCATCTGTGCAGGCTTTGCAGACTGCGGGGAGTGTGCTCTGCAGCCCCCAGGGATGTGCGATGTGATGAGGACTGGTCAAATTTATTCACCTGTGCCTATGTCACCAAAAAAAAAAAAAAAAAAAAGGGGAGTACTTGCTCACCCCCCCCCCCCCCCCAAAAGAAAACCCTGCAAAATGAGTAGAACAACGCCAAGTCATATATATATGAAAGTCTGCTTTAAGCAGAATTTGAGTGGATGACTGTAAAACCACCACATCCCGTCTATGGACCCTCAAGTGGTCGTCTTCCCTATTTGTCCTCAGGTTCACCTGGCTCTTCCATGAGCCCAAGTCTGCTGGAGGGTGATTCAGGTTGAAAGATAGTAGGAATTCAATAAATCCCAGCCACTCATTTCCTCTTAGAATAAATCTGGAAGCACTCAGCTCTGTCCGCAGTTAGGCTGTATATTTTAGCCTTCAGATGGCAGAAATAATAGAATTTTGCATATTTTTTTATTTATAAACAATATTGCCTAAAAAGCATTGTCTGCAGTAATTTTGTTATTGCTTATAACCCCAAAGTAATATGATCATTGGGGAAGCTTAAACGGTAACTCCACTTTTGTGTGGTGTGGGGGGGGGGGGCGCGGAGAAATATAGAATAAAATAAATAAAATACTACAGCATATACAATTGCAAAATATTGTAATTGAATGTTATTAAAAATTACCCTGCCCTTTTCAATATGCAGCTCTGTAATTTTCTGTAAAATGCAATGCAATATGGCTATTTGCAGGTGTTCTGTACACAGATGGTGTACAAAACACACCTAGAAACATGATTTCATGCTTGTGTGATTTGCTCACTGATTTTCTCAGAAGTCTGCACTAAGATACAAGTCAGATTTCAGGCATTCTCTGCAACAAAAATCTGATTTTTGTTGAGATACTACCAATAGGAAATAAAGTCTAAAGGGATGCAGACCCTGCAATTTTCCTTATTAGAGCCCTGCTGGTGTAGCAGCTGGTAGATAATTATGAATGACGTCACCGCTCAGGTATTCCATCTGTTGTCAGTGAGCTCTCCTTTCCCCTGAAGGCAGCAGTTGTGGACATCACTTGACCAGAACGAACACTCTGAGAATAGGTAAATATATGCATCTTCCTTTACTGGGTAGTTTGTATAGGTGTTAGAAAGAGGGTGGGAGCAGTTTTAAGCTTAGTTAGTTCTAGACATGAATTCCACTTTAAAGAGGACTCACAGTTTAGCACAGCTACAGAGTTAACTCGCATTATCACATCCAGTTTTGACATACCACTTATACTTACAGCTTTCATGACTTGCTGCCATTCCTACAATTGAGGGTCTTGATCTGCTGAGCAGAGCTGCTATCAGCGGCAGTTTGGCCAAATAAAGTTTTATGCTCAGTGTAGCCATCCTCTCCCTGACTCCTTAATAAGATATTTTTGACCTATTCTTTTTTTCGAGTTCATGAAAAAAAATTGTTTTAATTCATCTGGTGAAGTTTTTATTGCATAAGCACATAAAAAGAAAAAATTAGATATAATTTGTGACTAATTCTGCCATGCACTGTACCCAAAAAAACCCAAAACAATTCTGGTGTCATAATAAACTTGACAAAATCAGAGAAAAAGAAAAAAGTAATCTAGATCCATAATAAAAACAGTTTGAAAAAGTTCCTTATTAAACTGTAATCTGTATTATTTTTTTAAAAGTATATGTTAACTCTCATCTTATAAAACAACCCATTCAGTTTAAAATAGAAATGAAAGGCAAAACATTTCTGTATTGATAAAAAAAAAAAAAAAAATTATAAATACTTTTTTTTTTTTAAATAAGTGATCACATTTCCCCTGTTCTCAGATGCATAAAGAGCACAGGCATGAGAAACATCAGTCCACTGATCTTTCCAGTGAAAGGATATGCTGGCGAGAGGGAGTCAGCATAAGCCTAAGCATTGGATTAGCTCCCAGAACAGCCAGAAGACTGACCACAATGTGCTATCAAGCCTAGTGTGGTCAGTATCATATAGGAAAGCAGAGGGACTGGCAGGAACACCCAGGATTTCACACAAAGCAAAGTGAACAGGATACGTTTTCATACAAGTACATGGTACAGCAGGCACATATCAAGAATATGAAATGTTAAGTTTACACGTTCTTTAATAAGTCAATACCTCCAAACTAAATATAGTTTGTCCCCAAATAACAACCAAGCAATAGCAAAGTAATGCCAAATCAGTAGACCCACTGCTGAGGTGCAGAAATGGCTTTGGAGCTTAATCGATTACAATAACCATAAGTTTTACTAAAGCCTGTTGTTCAGGGATGCTCTATATTTCAGTATCAATATTATTACCTTGCCTCTCCTCCCATTGCCACCATCTTGGTCTTCCCACTGCCAGTCCACTCCACGCACAACTCTAGCACCAGCAAAAATTCCCCGTGCTGTTATCTTCTTTGACTTGCGCCGGGATTCCAAAAGCACACTGAGGGTTAAAAGGAAGAATGTCCAATTGATGATTAAAGACCAACACTAGACAAAACATTGTGTTTCATTCCAGATAGAGCAGAAAAGGATACACAGTCAATCTACTTGTCCTGATAAAAAAAATACATTTTAACCAAAACAGTATTTAAATCTGAGGTTCTGTTAGTAATGTCTGGGGCTTTTAAAAACAAAAAGGGGCTTTACAGCAACTTAAATGTTTAATATTTTTAACATTGAGCTGCTTATCTCCTTCTCCCCTCCCTGCCTGTCTCCAGCCCTGCACCTAGGGACTACCAGGGAGGGGGGAGACCTTGCAGTGTCATGAGCACCGATTGGCTGCTTGTCAGGGAAGGGGAGTGTCCGGCTTATCCTTTATTACTTTTGCTGCCAGAGCTGTTTTTTCTATCCGCTCTCCTCATTCCCCTATACCGGCACCGATGGAACCAGTCCTGGGCCCACAAATGGGCAAGCGTACCCTGGGACATAAAACAGACGGAGGGGGGGCATAGTGGGTTGAGGAGGCTGGTGCTGTGTGGACGCAATCGGGCGCCCGAATGCTTCCACCTGACAGGTGACGCCCACAGCAGGGCTAAACGTAAATAAAAACTACCTGCCAGGCGCCCGGAACTACATGTCCCAAGCATCGGGCGATAAAAAAGAGGTATAGCACTGCACAGTGACCACGTTAATGAGATCCTCTATCTTTGTTTCAGGTCCTAAAATTTTAAATATTGGAGAAGAGATAGGTCACTTGCATATATGACCCTAACAATACAATATAACATTTCTCCCTGAAACACGCAGTCCTGACGCTCTTCCTAAGGTTCAGCTTTGCAGTTTGCATGATTTAATGAATGCAAAATAAATATTTTATGTGATAAACATAGAAATTCCATTATCTGCAATAGTCACCTCTGACAGTAGGTTTACCATCACTTTGGAGAAGGTATGTTGTGTATGCAAGCTGGTTTTACAGTAATACATTAGATAGAAGAGATTGCTTCATTAAGATAAAGGTCTGAAAGAATAACATCTTACTCACAGCAGTTAGAGCATCCCTACCAGTTAAAGAGATGCAACAAGGAGAGAGCAACAGGAACAGTGAGGAGAGAGGGTACAAAACCAAAATTTAAAAATAAATTGGATATGAAGTAAATATGCTCTAAATCAGTGGTTCTCAAACTGTGGAACCTCAGGACCCACATTTGTCCTTGGTCATTAAAACACGAGCCAAGAATAATTTAATTTCAGAAACATTATAATTTTTTTCAGCAAAACAACTTGTGCAGTATGCTACAATGTATATGCAGTAAACAAACAGCTTCTTTCCAAAATGGATAGTGCAGTAATCATAGCGTTAGTGAAAATGAAAGAGCTGCTGAGGTAAACACCCAATAAAATAAATGGCAATTGAAACATACCAAATTAATTAGAACGAATGGGAAAACTGGGGATGCCTCGTGCTCTTGATAAGTGTCTCAAAGTCTAGGGTGGTGGTAGGGGCATTAGAGAGGCCTGGGGGGCATTTGCCCCATAGCCCAGTCCACCCCTGGTCACGACCCATTTCTTGAGAAACACTGCTCTAAATGTTTCTGTATAATGCCCAAATAGCCTATGCTTTAGAAACAGTCTGCAAAAGGAAAAGAGAACCTGGATAAAGGTTGAAGCTAATCTTAAGAAAACAGTACCATGTAAAGCAGAACTTCACTCTCTCAACCAATACGATTTTAATCCTGCTGGCAGCATTAGTAAACAGATCAGATATATAATATATTTACTTCTTTTAAACTTTTTTTTGTTACATTCCTTCAGTTGCTTCCTGGTTTCCATGCCTAGGAAAATGAGGTCATACATCCCAGGAGTTTTAAGGAGAAGAGGGTGTTTTCTAAGCACACCCTCCTGCCAGCATGCCTGAGCTAAGGGCAGATGGATTCCAGAACATAATTGCTACTTGCATTATCTGCTTTTATTCAAAATGGGGACCAGAAATGCTAGGGGGTGTTTTTCAAAGTGATTTCTCAGCAAAATTCAGTATAGAGACATGGATGGATCAGCGAGTTTGCATTGAATAATAAAAATCAATTAAATTGTGTTTTTGGTGCTCAAATGAAGTGTAGTTCCGCTTTAATCCTCTGCTTAGCACAGAAAGCTCTGTTAACACATACCACACCTGCCTAAAATTCAGCAGACCAGTCTACCCAAAACTTATATCTCATAATAAAACGGTCCGCTAATTTCTTACATTTCTTTAGGGACTTTGTTTGGGCAATCTCTGCATTTGAATAACTGGATTTACACACCTAATGTGGCCTTTATGAAGGCTTTCCAGTTGCCCTTGTCGCATGTTTAATTTAATTTATATTATAGAGAATCTAACAGTAGGTGCAGCAAAATAAGGGAATACAGCACAGAGCATTGATTGTTGGGAGTATGCAATAAGAGGACAGAAGCTGGCTCCACTAGAAGTATGGCCTACCCATGGAAATGAATCATACCACAACTAAGCATGCAGAGAGGTAAAGAGGATGTTTGTGTTACAAGAGCTCTGCAGTTGTGGTCAGGAGTGCACACTGGAGATTGCAGGAATGACAAAAGTGATAGATATCTGACAAGGTTGCCTGCACTAAAGGAGTGTGGGGAAACCATTTAAAAAGTAACTCCACTTTTGTTAAGAAAAAAAAAATCCCCTCCTGGTGATCTATGTACTTTGCAAGTATTTTAAACTTTGGAGCAGATTCCTACCAGCTTGTGCTCTAAGGGCCAGTTCACACCAGAACACATCTCAGGAAACCAAAGTTCTGCCTGCATTTCCCGCACCACGTTCAAAACACACTGCACAACACACAGGTCGCAAATGCAGTGTGTCTGCCTGCACTGGATCGCATAGTACAGAAGTACCATGCCATCTGGCTACTCTGCATTTTATAAAATTGTTAATGCACTACTTTAGTTGTGGTCCGATGCGATCTCAACCTATTCAAATGAATGTGCTGAAATCGAAGAGCGCCTGGATCGCATGTGACACACACAGGAATGTGTTCCTGTACTATTTGGGGTGTGAACCAGCCCTGAAGGAACACCATTTGCAGTGTGAATGGGAGTGACTTTTTCATTATTAAGCTGATGCATTTGCAATATTCTATCTAGGAAAGTTGAAATGTATGCATCCTTATAAAAGTACAGTAATTAACCCTTTGAGAGTATCCCACCAAGTATGGATTTTTTTTTTATTGCAGAGAATGCCTAAAATCTGACTTGCATCTTACTGCAGAGTTCAGGGAAAATCAGTAAGCCAATCACAAAGCAAGAAACAACATTTCTAGAGAAGTTCTGTATACCAACTGCCTACAGAAGTCCTCCAGGTTGCCAAAATGCATTGAATTTTACAGAAAATTACAACGGCTGCAGAGAAAAAGGAAAGGTAATTTTTATTAAAATTAATTTAGAATATGGCTTGTATAGCAATTGTATATGCGATAGTATTTATTTGCTATGTTTTTTCCAGTGATTGTCCTTTAAGTGCAAAACCCTCTCAAAAAACTGTAGTTACCGTTCACTTCCTGGTGTAGTGATTCGATAAAATCGGTGCCTCAGATGATGCTTGTCACCGTGATAACACATAGTGCATAGGTCATAGTTTGTGCATTCGGCGCACTTCCAACGGATCCCAATGATCGGCTGCTGTCTACATGTATCACACATTGTCCCATCATGTTTGACACCTTGAAGAAAAAACAATTTTAATACACAATGGCTAGACCTTTTTAGCAATGAATAATGTATTTTCTATAACTAAATGAGAAGAGAGAAGTACACTGGATATAAAAAGTCTACACATCCCTGTTAAAATGTCAGGTTTGTGATGTAAAAAAATGAGACAAAAATAAATCATTTCAGAAATGTTTCCACCTTTAATGTGACCTATAAACTGTACAACTCAATTGCAAGACAAACTGCAATCTTTTTTTTTTTTTTCTGGGGGGGGGGGGGGGGGGGTGAGTAAACATAAAAAACTAAAATAATGTGGTTGCATAAGTGTGCACACCCTCTTATAACTGGGGATGTAGCTGTGTTCAGAATTAGGCAATCAATTTCAAAATCATGTTAAATAGGAGTCAGTACACACCTGCCATCATTTAAAGTGCCTCTGATTAACCCCAAATAAATGTTCAGCTGTTCTAGTAGGTGTTTCCTGACATTTTCTTAGTCGCATCCTACAGCAAAAGCCATGGTCCGCAGAGAGCTTCCAAAGCATCAGAGGGATCTCATTGTTAAAAGGTATTAGTCAGGAGAAGCATTTAAAAGAATTTCCAAGGCATTAGATATACCATGGAACACAGTGAAGACAGTCATTATCAAGTGAAGAAAATATGGCGCAACAGTGACATTACCAAGAACTGGACCTCCCTCTAAAACTGATGAAAAGACACGAAGAAAACTAGTCTGGGAAGCTGCCAAGAGGCCTACAGCAACATTAAAGGAGCTGCAGGAATATCTGGCAAGTACTGGCTGTGTGGTACATGTGACAACAATTTCCCATAGTCTTCATATGTCTGGGCTATGGGGTAGAGTGGCAAGACGCAAACCTTTTCTTACAACGAAAAACTTCGGCTAAATTTTGCAAAAACACATCTAAAGTCTCCCAAAAGCATGTGGGAAAATGTGTTATGGTCTGATAAAACCAAGGTTGAACTTTTTGGCCACAATTCCAAAAGATATCTTTGGCGCAAAAACAACACTGCACATCACCAAAAGAACACTATACCCACAGTGAAGCATGGTGGTGGCAGCATCATGCTTTGGGGCTGTTTTTCTTCAGCTGGAACTGGGGCCTTAGTCAAGGTAAAGGGAATTATGAACAGTTCTAAATACCAGTCAATATTGGCACAAAACCTTCAGGCTTCTGCTAGAAAGCTGAACATGAAGAGGAACTTCATCTTTCCACATGACAACGACCCAAAGCATACATTCAAATCAACAAAGGAATGGCTTCACCAGAAGAAGATTAAAGTTTTGGAATGGCCCAGCCAGAGCCCAGACCTGAATCTGATCAAAAATCTGTGGGGTGATCTGAAGGGGGCTGTGCACAGAAGATGCCTTTGCAATCTGACAAATTTGGAGTGTTTTTGCAAGGAAGAGTGGGCAAATATTGCCAAGTCAAGATGTTCCATGCTGATAGACTCATACCCAAAAAGACTAAGTACTGTATTAAAATCAAAAGGTGCTTCAACAAAGTATTAGTTTAAGGGTGTGCACACTTACGCAACCATATTATTTTCATTTATTTTTACTTCCCTCCACCTAAAAGATGTCAGTTTGTTTTTCAACTGAGTTTACGGTTTATAGGTTACATTACAAGGTGGAAAAAGTTCTGAAATTATTTAGCTTTGTCTCATTTTTTTACATCACAGAAACCTAACATTTTAAAAGGGGTGTGTAGACTTTTTATATCCACTGTAGATAGTCCAGCCAAGCACATACTATCCAAGTTAGTCATCTAAAAACCCCTAGGCAGTAAAATGATTCACAACCAAAACACACCAAAAGCAATTACAAAGAAACATTACTCAAATTAGGCCTTTGGCTATGTTAAATGCTGACAAGTAGGAAGGAAAGATTGTCAATCGGTATTCATTTTATGTGAATCTTGCCTATGTATGGAAAGAAAGAAAATGTTCAGGTCCAGTTGTCAAGTAATTGTAACAAGAAAAGTTCTGAAGGCAGAAGGTCTCACTAAAGTGGAATCACATAGGAACATAGTGGACTGAACCAAGTACTGCAAACCTCTAGAGTTTTACTTTAAAATATCTGGATATTATTAGAAATCAAACTATACCTTATCAGTCAAGCCATTTGTCTTTTCTACACAGCTGCCAAGGCAGAAAATAGAGGCAGATCCTTCAGTTTTACACTGCAAACCCTGGGCAATTGATAGTGCAATGATCAGCCATTGTAGGAAGAGGTCTTTATTGCTCCTTATGTAACCGGTAACCAAACAGCTGCATGCAGAACACTACAGGTGCACCACAGTATCAATGCTGGAATTGTCAACAGTTCCATTATTAAATGTGAATAGAAATTGAAATACAACATCCAAAATAGTAAAGAATTCAGAAAGAACATATACTGTATATAAACAAGTTGGTGTCAGAAAGGTACTTTTTGTGGTAGGGTTGCACCGACACCAGTATTGGTGCAGATACGAAGCATTTGCAGGAGTACTCACACCCATGCAAACGCTCCGATACTTGAAACAGATACCTTTGCGCTGCTATTTGAACACACAAAAAATGAATGGGCTAAAACTGCACTGCAAAAAAAAAAAAAAAAAAAAATGTGATTTGAAAAGTAATGCAGTGCGATTTCTGTCCAAATGACATGTGATTTCCCTGCGGGTGCGGCGCGCTTGCCCCCACAGGGAAACTGCATGTGATTCGGACAGGAATCTCACCGCATTCTTGTTCAAATCGCAAGCAATTCTTTGCAGTGCATTTGAGCCCATTCATTTTAATTGGGCTGAAATCGCACTGCAAAGGTATTGGTATTGGTAAGTACTTGAGCACAAGTATCGGTACTCATACACACACTGATAAAAAAAAAACGGTGCAACACTAGTGTTAGGCATTAAATCTGTAGAAAAGTCTGTATTTAAACTTGTACCTACAGGTAAACTTACAATTCAGCTTACCTGTAGGTACAAGTAATATCTCCTAAACGTGCACCTTTTAAGTGATATTCACATCTGCAACAGCTGAAGATGTCACGCATGCATGTGCAATGACACTCCGAATTCAGGGCATACAGTATGCTGCGCAATGCAGATCGCTGTTGCAGCACGTGTGGGTGTGACTTCATCATGGCCCCGGCCTTTCAAACAGCAAGAGCCCTCGAACCCGACAAGAAGACCGAATGAAGATGGAAGCGTAGGAAAGCCATGACAGCACTGCGATGAAGGGCTCCATTTGCAGGCAAGTCTGTCATAAAGTACTAGTATGCAGTGCATACTAGCACATTATGTCAAAAACTGGCAGGGGACCCACTTATTTCTATTTTTTCTGGAGGTTTACTACTGCTTTTATCTACAAACTTACAATTTTCATACAAGCATATTGAGGGATACATTAACCACTTGACCTCCTGAGGATTTAACCCCCTTCCTGACCAGGCCATTTTTTGCGTTACAGCTCTGCGTTACTTTTACTGACAATAGCGTGGTCATGTAACACTGCACCCAAATTAAATTTACGTCCTTTTTTCCAACGAATTGAGCTTTCTTTTGGTGGTATTTGATCGCCTGTGTGGTTTTTAATTTTTTGCACTATAAAAAAAACCAAAACAGAATTTCGAGAAAAAAAAACAATATTTTTGACTTTTTGCTATTAAACATGTCCAGTAAAAAAATGTTTCTGCTACATGTCTTTGCTAAAAATGAACTGAATTGGTTTACAAGAAAGTTATAGCGTTTACAAATGGCAGCTTAGATACCGGAATGTTTTTTGTTTACCAGTAATGGCAGTGATCAACGACTTATAATGGGACTGCGGCAGGCATTCTGACCCGGGGGGGGGGGTCTGACATGGTGTCACTGACATCCCCAGTGACACCAAAACAGTAATCAGTGCTAAAAAAAAAATAAAAAGCACTGACACTGCACTAATGGCACTGGGCAGGAAGAGGTTAACATGAAGGGCAATCAAAGGGTTACCTGTGTGCTGGGAGTGTTTTACTGGGGGGCGGTGTGTTGGTGCTCCACTGTAAGCAAACTGCTCTGGATGGCAGTGCTGTGCACAGCCATCCAGCGCAGTGTGCCCGAGCCGACAGAGAGGGCTGTTAGTAAACAAAGCAGTCCTCCTCCCTGTTGGAGATGCTCTGTAATCACTGGCCGGGACCCGGTGACTGACAGCCGCAGCTGGCGACACGGGTATATACACACATATACACACACATACATATATATTTATATACATACACACACACAGTGAAGGAAATAAGTATTTGATCCCCTGCTGATTTTGAATGTTTGCCCACTCACAAAGAAGTGATCAGTCTGAAAATCGAATGGTAGGTGTATTGTAATACAGAGACAGAACGGCAACAAAAAATTCAAAATATGCATATCTAAGAAATTATGCACTGATCTGCATGTTCATGAGGGAAATAAGCATTTCATCCCCTATCATTCAGCAGGATTTCTGGCTACCAGGTGTCTTTCATACAGGTAACAAGCTGAGATTAGAAGCAGTCTCTTAAAGGGAGTGCTACTAATCTCATTTTGTTACCTGTACAAGAGACACCTGTCCACAGGAGCAATCAAACAATCAGATTCCAAACTCTCCACCATGGCAAAGACCAAAGAGCTGTCCAAGGATGTCAGGGACAAGATTGTAAACCTACAGAAGGCTGGACTGGGCTACAAACTATTGCCAAGCAGCTTGGTGAGAAGGTGACAACGGTTGGTGCAATCATTTGCAAATGGAAGAAACACAAAACAACGGTCAGTCTCCTTAGGTCTGGTGCACCATGCAAGATCTCCCCTCGTGGAGTGTCAATGATCATGAGAACAGTGAGGAATCATCCCAGAACTACACGTGAGGATCTTGTCAATGATCTACAGGCAGCTGGGACCACAGTCACCAAGAAAACAATTGGTAACACACTACGCCGACAAGGATTGAAATTCTGCAGTGCCCACAAGGTCCCTCTGCTCAAGAAAGCACATGTCCAGGCCCGTCTGAAGTTTGCCACTGAACATCTGAATGATGCAGAGGAGGACTGGTTGAAAGTGTTGTGGTCAGATGAGACCGAAATCGAGCTCTTTGGCATCAACTCAACTCGCCGTGTTTGGAGGAGGAGGAATGCTGCCTATGACTCTAAGAACACCATCCCAACTGTCAAACATGGTGGTGGAAACATTCTGCTTTGGGGGTGTTTTCCTGCTAAGGGGACAAGACAACTGCACCACATCAAAGGAACAATGGACAGGGCAATGTACCATCAAATCGTGGGTGAGCCATGGCATTGAAAATGGGTCACGGATGGGTGTTCCAGCATGACAATCATGCTAGTGGCCTAGCCAGTCTCCAGACCTTAATCCAACTGAAAATCTGTGGAGGGAGCAGAAAGTTCGAGTTGCCAAACATCAGCCACCAAACCTTAATGACTTGGCGAGGATCTGCGAAGAGGAGTGGGCCAAAATCCCTCCTGAGATGTGTGCAAACCTGGTGGCCAACTACAGGAAACATCTGACCTCTGTGATTGCCAACAAGGGATTTGTCACCAAGTACTAAGTCATGTTTTGTGAAGGGGATCAAATACTTATTTCCCTCATGAACATGCAAATCAGTGTATAATTTGTTAGACATGCATTTCTTCTGAATGCTTTGTTGCTATTCTGTCTCTCAGTGTTACAATACACCTACCATTCCATTTTTAGACTGATCATTTCTTTGTGAGTGGGCAAACATTCAAAATCAGCAGGGGATCAAATACTTATTACCTTCACTATATTATATATATATATATATATATATATATATACATATATATATATATATATATATATATATATATACACACACACACACACACACACACATATACATACACGTACATATACATACACGTACATATACATACATACACACGTGATTTTGCGCACCCCTGCCGCCCTGTAGCACTGTAGCAGTATATCAGCTATAGGGCGGTCAGGATGTGGTTAAAAAAAAACAACACAAGTAGCATCTTTGGAGGAGGATCTACCTGGTTAGAGAAAAAGTGCAGAACATAAAAGGTATCCTGTTCCTGTCACATGAAGACATACATGAATTAGTGTTCCTGCATTTGCATTATTTCAATGCAGAGAGAAAAAAGGATGAACACTTGAACTCAAATGAGATTATAATATATATATATCTGTTATCCACTCATCGCTTAAAGTAGCAGAGCAAGCACCACTTGTAAGTTTTGTGCAATACATACAGTGCCTTGAAAAAGTATTCATACCCCTTGAAATTTTCCACATTTTGGCATGTTACAACCACATAAGTAAATGTATTTTATTGAGATTTTGTGTGATAGACCAACACAAAGTGGCACATAATTGAGAGGTGGAAGGAAGATGATAAATGGTTTTCAACATTTTTTACAAATAAATATCTGAAAAGTTTGGCGTGCATTTGTAGTCAGCCCCCTTTACTCTGATACCCCTACCTAAAATCTAGTGGAACCAATTGTCTTCAGAAGTCACCTAATTAGAAGTCCATCTGTGTATAATTTAATCTCAGTATCAATACAGCTGTTCTGTGAAGCCCTCAGAGGTTTGTTAGAGAACATTAGTGAACAAACAGCATCATGAAGGCCAAGGAACACATCAGACAGGTCAGGGATAAAGTTGTGGATAAGTTTAAAGCAGAGTTAGGTTATAAAACAATATCCCAAGCTTTGAACGTATCACGGAGCACTGTTCAATCCATCATCCAAAAATGGAAAGAGTATGGCACAACTGAAATTCTACCAAGACATGGCCATCCACTGAAACTGACAGGCTAGGTAAGGACAGCATTAATCAGAGAAGCAGCCTAGAGGCCCATGGTAACTCTGGAAGAGCTGCAAAGATCCACAGCTCAGGTCGGAGAATCTTTCCACAAGATAACTATTAGTTGTGCCCTCCACAAAACTGGCCTTTATGGAAGAGTGGCAAGAAGAAAGCCATTGTTGAAAGAAAGCCATAAGATGTCCCATTTTCAGTTTTTCGAGAAGCCATGTGGGGGACAGAGCAAACATGTGGAAGAAGATGCTCTGGTCAGATGAGACCAAAATTGAACTTTTTGGCCTAAATGCAAAATACTATGCGTGACAGAAAACTAACACTGCACATCACCCTGAACACACCATTCCCGTGAAACAAAGTGGTGACGTTATTATGTTGTGGGGATGCTTTTCTTCAGCAGGGACAGGGAAGCTGGTCAGAGTTGATGTGAAGATGAACAAAGAACCAGCAAACACAAATGCTCCTGCGCTTGGGGATGCAGGCTACAACCACATTAAGAATGTCCTGGAACATGCACACCTTGCTGCCCTCAAATGGACCGGGGGAATCCAAATATACTGAATGGAGAAAGAACAAAGAGAGGGCGCACAGGCCTAGTGCATTACCATAAAAAATGTTTAATAAGAAATAAAGTAGGTGTTGTACTCACAAACGACAATAAAGTCAAGGCACATCATAAAAGAACAGCTGGGTCAACACCGCGCTGAGTAACAGTCCGCGATAGGGAGTTTAGACATCCAAAAGGTTGACGCGTTTCGAGGACTTGCCTCTTCCTCAGAGCCACTGTGACTCTGAGGAAGAGGCAAGTCCTCTTCCTCATATCTTTATTTCTTATTAAACATTTTTTATGGTAATGCACTAGGCCTGTGCGCCCTCTCTTTGTTGATGTGAAGATGGATGGAGCCAAATACAGGACAATCTTAGAAGAAAACCTGTTAGAGTATGCAAAATAATTGAGACTGGGGTGGAGGTTCACCTTCCAGCAGGAAAACGACCCTAAACATACTGCCAGAGCTACAATGGAATGGTTAAGAGCAAAGCATATTCATGTGTTGGATTTGGGTCTGGACTTTGACTGGTCCATTCTAATTGAGAATCTGTGGCAAGACTTGAAAATTGCTGTTCACAGACTATCTCCATCCAATCTGACAGAGCAAAGAAGAATGGACAAAAACTTCACTCTCTAGATGTGCAAAGCTGGTAGAGACATACCCAAAAAGACTTGCAGCTGTAAATTGCAGCAAAAGGTGGTTCTACAAAGTATTGACTCAGAGGGGCTGAATACAAATACACGCCACACTTTTCAGATATTTGTAAAAAATGTTGAAAACCATTTATCATTTCCTTCCACTTCACAATTATGTGCTGTTTTGTGTTGGTCTATCACATAAAATCCCAATAAAATACATTTACGTTTTTGGTTGTAACATGACAAAATGCGAAAACTTTCAAGAGCTATGAATACTTTTTCAAGGCACTGTAAGATGCCTCTATATGGCAAGTCTGCATTGTAGAACATCACATCATCACACACCTGATCTGCCTTATAGACAACGAATATTTCTGATTCAAAACTAAAAACACCCAAAAAGCCATGCCCTTAGAACCTATTTGCCAAATGTGTAAAAAGCAATAAGTCCAAGCCTTTACCGATTTATGTATTAACAATACAGCAACTCTGAATCCTATGATTTGCAGACGGTTTCAAACAGAGCTGTGGACAGCAGTACAATTTTACAGGGCTTCTAATCCTGCACCATTCTATCCAAATCCATACACAAAATTACTGTAAGAAAGTATTTATAAAATGCACCAGACTAATGCAGGCCTTAGACATGTCGAAAACCGGCGTAAAAAAAAAAAAAAAAAAAAAAAAAAAAAAAAAAAAAAAAAAAAAAAAAATCGGCCGATTTTTGTCCCGTCTACAGCCGGCATTTAATTACTTCTGTCCCTTGCAGAGAGCTCCGCTATTTTATTTGACACGAAAAAGTATTGCGGTTGCAACAATGTATCCATTTGTATCCATTTCAGATACAGATGTTTTTCATCGGATACAAATAGATACATTGTTGCAAATGCAATACTTTTTCATGTCAAATATTCCTATTCTTTTTCTTCTTTTTGCAGGTCACTGCTCATGCACAGATTTTTTATCGGAAAAACGATCGGCCGATTTGCCCATCATTGCCGGGAAAATTAGCACATTTTTTTCCAACTTTACTGATAAAAAAATGTGCCAAAACCCCAAAAAATGGCCGACCAATTAACCCACTAACGGTGCAAAAATTGGCCGATTTTTTTTTTCTGGCCAAAAATCGGCCGATTTTCGACCAGTCTATGGCCTGCATAATTAGCCCTTTCCTCCAAATACTGGTCTGTAGTCATAATCCTATCTGTGATAAATAGATGCTCTGATACATGCATATCTGTCAATATTATACAAATAAAAAGGACCATTGTGATATACTGATGCAGAATAGTAAAAACTGGAATAAAGGAAAAAAAATCAGCTAAAGTTTCTGCACTGAGTTTTTAATCTACACAACAAAAATAATAGTGTCTTTGCCACAGCTTTTCGTCCCTTAAAAAACAGCACCAGTGTCTCATAAAATAAAAAAAAGACTTGTGTCTGAGATCTCATTGTCATTTTTGAGTCCATGCAATCCCCAAACTGTTCCACTATTTAGACAAAGAATGACATCACCACTGACATCCCTGATAGCTGCCAAATGATTGGTCATTACAATTTGAAATGAACCAACTGCTCCTTGAAAGCTAGCTATGTGACAGCTGTTCATGAATCTGTGTAGAATCAATGAATGAATACACACAGGCTGCAGAAAGATGCAACGGATTACATATATTGCCATTCTTGTATCATTACCATTAAATTGCTATCAATTTAGGGTACACGTAACCAAATTATCAATCGCTGTTTATATGTGTTCTTTTGATGCTAAATAAAGTTATATGTTTCCACGCCTTTCAAAATAAGACTAAGGCAAGCATAACACAAGATTACAAAGTATAAGCTTGGACCAAACAATTCGGAAACCCAAAATATATTTTCCTTTGTTCTCAACTACACCACATCACACGTTATAATGTACCTTTCCTGTGATGGGCTGCCTAAGCCTCGAACACACTGACAAACACGTGAGTTTCCAGGACATTTCCTAACACATACAAATACATGCCATGATAATACCGGTATCATTTACATGAAATTCGGTGTAATCAGTTTAGCTGTGTTTAGAGAAAACAGGTTTCTGAGTGTGGTGGGCAGAACAGATAGTCTGAATGCATCTAAATGCAAGTAAACGCAGGAGAACGTGGTCTAGGAGGTATAACATTTGTTCATACTTCCCAGATAATTTCTCTTGTCTAGGATAATGTCACTGCCTGCATCACATGAGCACTTCCCATTGGCTGTCCAGAACTACGGTCCTCACAGAACCACGAAGAAGAGCAACAAGTGGTCTTGTACACATTCGCAGCACTGAGTTAGGCTGACCATACATTAAACAATTTTCTTGTACAATTTTCCTTTACATTTTCCAAAACCATATTATGAGGTCAAACCTAAACACTCAATTTGTGTGCAATCAAGCAGGCCCTTGCACTACATAGCTGAAGGTAAATCTAAAGGAAATTGAACAAGCAAATTGTATAATGTATGGCCAGCTTTAGCAGTACCTAGCACCCAGAAACTGTAGTGGCGAGGAAACTGAATGGTGGACTTAGGCCAAGTAAAGAAAAACAAATAACCTTACAGCAAAGCAAATGCAAGGGGCTAGCACACACGCATGTGTTGTGGTGTAAATGGGCCTTTAAAAGAGAAGTGAAGGGCTCACCTTTTATTTTGGGGTGCTTGGTGATGCCACTGGAGCACACCTCACTATTACTTAGAAAACGGAAATTCTATGTGGAGGGCTAACGTTTATGGTGTTATGGGATCCTGACAGTATTGTCGGGAGCCTCCACACTTGTCTCTGCTCCTAATTACTAGTTTTCGTTGCAGGTGTTCAATCCTTCAGTACAGTAGCTAAGTGGTTAGCACTTCCGCCTAGCAGCACTAAGGTCATTGGCTCGATTCCCAACTACGGCACTAGCTGCATGGAGTTTGCATGTTTTTCCTGTACCTTTGTGGGTTTCCTCTGGATACTCCAGTTTCTTCCCACACTCCAAAGACATGCTGGTAGGTTAATTGGTTCCTGTCTAAACTGGCCCTAGTATGTATGAATGTGAGTTAGGGACCTTAGATTGTAAGCTCCTTGAGGATGTACAATATATGTAAAGTGCTGTGTAAATGGATGGCGGAAAAAAATGAGGGGCCATATCACAGGCTCTGTCCCCCACTTCCTTCAAAACACGGACTGTTGCTCACAATGTGCTGAGAACTTGAGGGATAGGGACTGATGTGAATGTACAATATATATGTAAAGCACTGTGTAAAGTGATGGCGCTATATAAGTACATGAAATAAATAAATAATAAACTGGTTTACTGATACTGAAATTGTACAATGACAAAGGGTGGGGTTAAAGGATAAGTTCACCTTTTTTTTGCAGGTAAAAAATGTGCATTTATTATTTTTGTCTGCAGGAGCCTAGAATGCATTGCTCCAGAGATCAGTAGATCGCAATGTCATGCAGGTCTCCGGCAGACCTGTCAGTACATCTGTGTGCGCGGCTGAAGCTATGGGAATAGGTTATTTTTTCCACCCGAAATGTTCCCAAAGGTGAACTTATCCTTTACGATTATTCTGTCAGAGGGTAATTTCTGACGTTGCATTTGTGCAGGTCATAATCCTCCTTTAAAGTCAACAAGATATTTTAATAAGAACAAACCTGGTCCCTGTAAAACCTACTACAAAATACTGTAGGTATAATAAAGATAAGCTCCACCATACAAATATGAATATACTTTACACCCACTTACATACAATGACATGTGTCATCCAGTTCAGATGTCCAAATCTACATGAGAGCAAGCCTGTATGATCAGACCTGCAACCAAAGGCCTAAGACTGAATTACTATTAAATCATAAACAATCGACAGTAACAGGATACACTCTGCCACCAAGGTGATGGAGAACCATGCCCTGCACAGTGTGAGCTGAGTGTGTTTACCACATAGCAAAGCCCAGTGCTGGCTCTTCATCCCTATTATATAGCAGATCCCAGCGCTCCTGATGCCTCCTATATAGCAGATCCCAGTGCCATCTCCTGATCCCTCCGTTGTAGTAGATTCCAGTGTTGGCTGCTGATCCCTCCTCTACACAGCAGATCCCATTGCTGGCTCCTGATCCCTCCTATAAAGCAGATCCCAGTGCTGACCTCTGATCCCTTCTACATAGCAGATCCAAATGCAGATTTCTTATACCCCCTACATAGCAGATCCCAGTGCAGATATCTTATCCCTCCTACTCAACAGACCCCAGTGCAGTCTCCTGATCCCTCCTACATAGCAGATGCCAGTGCTGACTTCTGATCCCTCCTATATAGTGGATCCCAGTGCTGACTTCTGATCCCTGCTACACAACAGATCCCAGTGCTGACTTCTGATCCCTGCTACACAACAGATCCCAGTGCTGACTTCTGATCCCTGCTACACAACAGATCCCAGTGCTGACTTCTGATCCCTGCTACACAACAGATCCCAGTGCTGACTCTTGATCCCTACTATATAGCTGAACCCAATGCCATCTCCTGATCCTTCTAATATAGTAGATCTTAGTGCTGTCTCCTGATACCTATATATCAGACTCCAGTGCTGTCTCCTGATCCCGCTATGTAGTAGATCCCAGTGCTCCTGATCCCTCCTACACACCAGATCCCAGTGCTGTCTCCTATGCAGTAGATCCCAGTGCTCCTGATCCCTCCTACACATCAGATCCCAGTGCTCCTGATCCCTCCTACACATCAGATCCCAGTGCTGTCTCCTATGCAGTAGATCGCAGTGCTCCTGCCCCCGTGTAGATCCCGGCGTCGCCTGCTGTCCCGGCTGGTGGGTGGTCTTACCGGTGGGCGCACTGTCCAGCACTCTCAGGTCGTAGGCCCCGGAGCAGCGATAGTTGGCAGCGGTTCCGTTGTCCCAGACCACCACCACCTCCTCCGGGCTCTCGAAGCTCCGCACGGTGCCCACATGCCCCTCTCCGCCGTCCTGCTTGCCCCACTTCCAGTCCGGGCCCCGGGCTACCCTGGCCCCCACTCCTTCCACCATGACCCGGTTATTGCGGGAGCCGCTCATTCCCCGGGAAGGATTCAGGGACCGAGGGCCCGGCCGCCTCACTTTCCCCCGGCAGTCGGGCTATGTAATGAGGGGTAGGACTCCTCCGGTACAGCGCTCCCGTCCTGGAAACTAAACTTTCCCCGAGAGAAGAGCAGGCCAGCGAACCGGGCCCGGATACCAACAGCTCAGCGCCTCCGAGACTGCGCAGCAGCCTGGGAGGCGTGGGAACCGGCGCGCCCCCTGCCTGAGGAGACAGGGACGCGCCTGCGCTGATTGCAAGCTTCGAGAGCGCGCGTGGCTGTGTAAGGCCCGGGCGCCTCAGAGACGTCTGAGTCTTTGTTGTGTCTTATCTCTCCTCACATTACAATGGATGACTGAGGTTACTGAAATGGTCACAATAGAGCGCATTTCAGGGAACAAAGAACATTTTCCGTTATTTTTTACCAGCAACCTTCACAATGCATTAAAACACTTCAGTATAAGGTTTGAACCACTTGCTCCCCTGAGGATTTCTCCCCCCCCCCCCCCATCAGGCCATTTTTTGCATTATGGCGCTGCGTAAATTTAACTGACAATTGCGCGGTCATGCAACACTGCATCCAAATAAAATTTATGTTCTTTTTCCTACTAAATTCGTTATTTTTGGTGGTATTTGATTGCCTGGTGCATTTTTTATTTTTTGTGCTATAAAGAAAAAACGACAATTTTGAGAAAAAAAAAATTTTTTTACTGTTTGCTATTAACTAGTTGCCGACCGCAGATAGCCGAATGACGGCTGCACTGCGGCCGGCCAGTTCTGGGTGGACGTCATATGACGTCCTCCCAGAACGCGCTCTCCTGCGCGCCCCAGGGGGCGCGCACCCGGCGATCTCCGTGATCGCTGTGTCCTACGGACACAGCTGATCACGTGATGTGGTAAAAGGCCAATCACAGCGGCCTTTTACCACGTGATCAGCGGTGTCCAATGACACGCTGATCACAGGGAAATGCAATTGCCGGTTCTCGGCAGCACTTTCCTCACGCTGTCAGATTGTGAGGAAAGTACTGCTGAAAACCGGCAGTTGTCAGAGCGAGGATCGGCACCGATCATCAGGGCACTGATGATCAGTGCCCTGATGATCGGTGCCCAGCAGTGCCACCCACAAATTCTGCCCACCTGTGCCCAGCAGTGCGCCCACTAGCTCCACCCACCTGTGCCCAGCAATGCACCCACCTGTGCCACTCTGCAGTGTCACACACCTGTGCCCAGAAGTGCCACCTACCTGTGCCCAGCAGTGCCACCCACCTGTGCCCACCCACCAGTGCCACCCACCTGTGCCCACCAGTGCCACCCACCAGTGCAGCCCAGCAGTGCTGCCAGTCAGTGCCACCAGTCAGTGCCCCGGGGTTGTACCAGTCAGTGCCGCCAGTCAGTGCCCAGCAGTGATGCCAGTCAGTATCGTCTATCAGTACCCATCATCAGTGTCACCTATCAGTGCTGCATATTAGTGCCGCCTATCCGTGACACCTCATTAGTGCTGCCTATCAGTACCGCCTATCCGTGCCACCTCATTAGTACTGCCTATCAGTGCCCTTTAGTGCTGCCTATCAGTGCCCATCAGTGCCGCCTATCAGTGCCCATCAGTGCTGCCTCATCAACGCACATCAGTGAAGGAGAAAAATTACCTGTTTGAAAAATTTTATAATAGAAACAAAGAAACTTTTTTTTTCAAATTTTTTGCACTTTTTTTGTTTATAGCGCAAAAAGTAAAGTGCCCAGTGGCGATTAAATACCACCAAAAGAAAGCTCTATTTGTGAGAAAAATATGATCAAAATTTCATATGGGTAAAATTTTGCATGACCGCGCAATTGTCAATCAAAGTGCGGCAGCGCGGAAAGCTGAAAATTGGCCTGGTAAATAAGGGGGTATAAGTGCCTGGTAGGCAAGTGGTTAAACATATCCAGTATAAAAATGTAAAAAATCAAATTTCGTCATAAATTTAGGCCAAAATGTATTCTGCTACATGTCTTTGCTAAACAAAATCCCAATACGTGTAAATTAATTGGTTTACGTGAAAGTTATAGCACCTATAAATGGTGGTATATACAGGTGAAACTCGAAAAATTTGAATATCGTGCAAAAGTTCATTTATTTCAGTAATGCAACTTAAAAGGTGAAACTAATATATGAGATAGACTCATTACATGCAAAGCAAGATAGTTTAAGCCGTGATTTGTCATAAGTGTGATGATTATGTCTTACAGCTCATGAAAACCCCAAATACACAATCTCAAAAAATTAGAATATTGTGAAAAGGTGCAATATTCTAGGCTCAAAGTGTCCCACTCTAATCAGCTAATAAAGCCATAACACCTGCAAAGGGTTCCTGAGCCTTTAAATGGTCTCTCAGTCTGGTTCAGTAGGAATCACAATCATGGGAAAGTCTGCTGACCTGACAGTTGTGCAGAAAACCATCACTGACACCATCCATAAGGAGGGAAAGCCTCAAAAGGTAATTACAAAAGAAGTTGGATGTTCCCAAAGTGCTGTATCAAAGCACATTAATAGAAAGTTATATGGAAGGGAAAAGTGTGGAAGAAAAAGGTGCACAAGCAGCAGGGATGACCGCAGCCTGGAGAGGATTGTCAGGAAAAGGCCATTCAAAAGTGTTGGGGACTTTCACAAGGAGTGGACTGAGGCTGGAGTCAATGAATCAAGAGCCACCACACACAGACGTATCCTGGACATGGGCTTCAAATGTCGTATTCCTCTTGTCAAGCCGCTCCTAAACAACAAACAACATAAAAAGCGTCCTACCTGGGCTAAAGAAAAACAGACCTGGTCTGTTGCTCAGTGGTCCAAAGTCCTCTTTTCTGATGAGAGCAACTTTTGCATCTCATTTGGAAACCAAGGACCCAGAGTATGGAGGAAGAATGGAGAGGCACACACTGCAAGATGCTTGAAGTCCAGTGTGAAGTTTCCACAGTCTGTGTTGATTTGGGGAGCCATGTCATCTGCTGGTGTTGGTCCACTGTGCTTCAATAAGTCCAGAGTCAACGCAGCCATCTACCAGGAGATTTTGGAGCACTTCATGCTTGCTTCCGCAGACGAGCTTTATGGGGATGCTGACTTCATTTTCCAGCAGGACTTGGCACCTGCCCACACTGCCAAAAGCACCAATACCTGGTTCAATGACTGTGGGATTACTGTGCTTGATTGGCCAGCAAACTCGCCTGACCTGAACCCTATAGAGAATCTATGGGGCATTGCCAAGAGAAAGATGAGAGACATGAGACCGAACAATGCAGAAGAGCTGAAGGCCGCTATTGAAGCATCCTGGTCTTCCATAACACCTCAGCAGTGCCACAGGCTGATAGCTTCCATGCCATGCCGCATTGAGGCAGTAATTGCTGCAAAAGGGGCCCAAACCAAGTACTGAGTACATATGCATGCTTATACTTTTCAGAGGTCCGATATTGTTCTGTGTACAATCCTTGTTTTATTGATTGCATGTAATAATCTAATTTTCTGAGATTGTGGATTTGGGGTTTTCATGAGCTGTAAGCCATAATCATCACAATTATGACAAATCACGGCTTGAACTATCTTGCTTTGCATGTAATGAGTCTATCTCATATATTAGTTTCACCTTTTAAGTTGCATTACTGAAATAAATGAACTTTTGCACCATATTCAAATTTTTAAAGTTTCACCTGTATGCACTTTAAGTTTGATGGATTTATAATGATGTAAAATGGTTTATGTTATAGTGGTGTCTGAATAATTTTCATGATTTTTGATCATTGTATTAATAGGATAGCATCTGTATTGTTCACATATTCACAGATTGATTAACTCACTGTGACGCAGTTTTAATTTAGTTGATAAATAGCTGACAGTAGTTCTAACACTTTTCCCATTTCACTAAGAAAAGGTTTACCTGCTGGAGCATCTTCCTGCCACTCATGATCCTGTTATGAAGGTTTCACCTCACTTCCTGTCCCTCTGAGAGCTTGTGATAGCAACTAGTGAAAGGCAGGGAAGCAACATGCAGTAATAACCATCCTCTATTTTACAGAAAAAGTAGATGTGTTTGTTGCAGTCTACGGTCCCACTATAGAAGTTTACCATCATTTATTTTCCCAGCAGAAAGTGATGAAAACCTCCCTAATGTAGACCTAGACCCCAATAAAAATCCATCAAGGTTTTTATATCTTCTCCACCCTGTCTGTAAATTTAAAATACAGTTTAGTCATTAAAGTGGACCTAAACTCAAAAAGTTCAGATTTACTATGTTATAAGGAACATTTATGTGTTTGTAAAGGCTTTTATATATATATATATATATATATATATATATATTGTTTAAAAATAACAAACATGATATACTTACCTGTTCTGTGTGGATGGAATTGAATAGCGAGGCCCCAACCCTTCTCTTCTGGAGTCCATCATAGGTGCTTCAGGTTCCTTCTCTTCTTTGTGCACCACCATAATAAGTTGTTTGCTATGGGGGACCATGTGCAGCCTCACTCCCAAACTGGGCTCCAAAGACACGCACAACATGACTTGGCCCCGCTCTACCCCCCACTCTCTTCCCACAGGATTTGATTAAGCCAGTGGCTCCTGCTGCCTCAGCAAAGACTGTGAGAGTTGAGGAGAGGGCTGCTACAGCACTGGATCGAGCGAGGACTTGGGTAAGTATTTAGGGCGGTGAGGGGATGATACAAATACTGGGAAATGTTTTACCTTGACCCCTTCACGCCAGCGCCCTTTAAGAGTTTCAGAAGCCGGGAGGCGGGACGGGCGGGGTTTAGGGATCATGTGACTGCCTTGACATCAGTCACATGATCGGGAAAGGTCCCGATTGAAAGAGGAGACCGGGACCTTTCTGTGAGTACCGGACATGTGTGCTGGGAACGCGCGGGGCGCGCGCTCTCAGCACATATTTTTTTTATTAGAACGCAAATGTGCAGCCGCTCGGCGTCTAGGCCCAGACGCCGGGAGGCCGCACATTTGTGTGCAGCCGGCATGAAGAGGTTAATCTGGGGAATGTATTAAAGAGTTACTCGCCACCAGTTGCCACACCCAACCCCTACCTTGCCCCCTGAATACACCCTCGAAAATGATCTCATGAAATGACACTGTTAAATGTTTTATGCAGAATAAAGTGACAAAAATAAAGATCAACAATAACAACTTTAACAATATTAACATAAAGCAATATAAAGGAAAGGAAAATAAGTGCTATACCTCATTTCCACACTACAGCTACGTCCTTTACCCCCCTTTACACCCTCTCCCCCCCCCACAGTCATGCCCTCTACCCCCCTTCACACACACTCCATCCTCCGCAGCCATGTCCTTTACCCCTTAGCACCTCCCACTCCCCCACAGCTATGTCCTTTACCCCCCCTCACAGCCACGTCCTCTACCCCCCTTTACACCCTCTAACCCCCCCACAGCCACGCCCTCTAACCCCCTTCACATACCCCCCACAGCCATGTCCTTTACACCCATTCACACACCCCCACAGCCATGTCCTCTACTCCTCTTCACACACACCCCACCCTCCGCAGCCATGTCCTTTACCCCTTCACACATTCCACTCCCCCACAGCCATGTCCTTTGCCCCCCTTCACCCCCCCACAGCCATGTCCTTTACCCCCCTTCACACCCCCACAGCCATGATCTTTACCCCCTTAACACACACCCCACACTCTGCAGGCATGTCATTTACCTCTTCACACCCCCGACTCCCCCACAGCCATGTCCTCTACCCCCCTTCACCCCCCCTCACAGCCACGTCCTCTACTCCTCTTCACACACACCCCACCCTCTGCAGCCATGTCCTTTACCCCCTTCACACCCCTCCCCCACAGCCACGCCCTTTACCCCCCTTCACACACACCCCACACTCCGCAGCCATGTCCTTTACCTCTTCACGCCCCCCACTCCCCCAAAGCCATGTCCTTTACACACCCCCCATCACACACCCCCTCACAGCCATGTCCTCTACCCCCCTTCACACACATCCCACCTTCCGCAGCCATGTCCTTTACCATCTTCACACCCCCCCTAGAGATAAGTCCTTAACCACCCTTCACCCCCCCCCCCCAGCCATGTCCTCTACCCCCCTTCACTGCTGCCTCCTGGGATCTGCAGTTCTACAACAACTGCATGATGAGGCCCCTCCCCTGTGTGAGGGATTGGTGGACGCCGTCCACTGACACTGGTGGATGTTGCTGTCATCCTGGGTGGACTTAAGAGCTTACAATCTAATGTTATAGCATAGCCCCAGCCCCCTCGAGTGACATCTGCTGATAAAAAAATAATAATGCTGGAGATAACAACTCTGTCATGCCTCTGTGTCATCACTAGCACTGTGGAGTACTACAAGTCCCAGCAAAGATGGTCCTGTGGTCTCTTTCTGGACTATGACAGAAGGAGAGGACCAGACACTGGGCCAGAGGGCCCCCCTCACTGATGCATAACAGCCAGTGTTACTGGGACCGTCAGATCCGCGGGGGAGAGTAGCACAAAGGGGACAATGAAGAATATCTGAGCACCTGACACCCCATCCTCCTCCCCCGGCATCTGACCGCAGGCCGGTCCCACACAAGCCGTGTCCATGCTTTCCAGCTCCTGCAGAATCCTCTAGTGCTCGGTGATGCTCTCCAAACTCCCGCCCTCCGCCAAATTGCTGAGAGCTGGGCAGCCTGGGCAGGGGACAGATGGCTAGTAAAGCAGGAAAGGCAGAGCAAGGCTGGCACAGGACACTGGAGAGCACTCTTGGGACACCCCACTACTCTCAATACAGACATCACACAGGTGATACACAAGAGAAGAGGGGAGGTCATACTGAGGCAGTATTACAGAGGACACATGGTGCAATGCGGAACCTGGGACACACTCGCACCCACGATTTTTCCACTCGCCAAATGCAAGCAGGCGAGTGGAAATTTGGAGGCCAGTATTAAAATATATGTAAACACTCACTTTGTAAAACAACCCCTTTAGGTTAAGATAGAAATGAAAGGCAAAACATTTGTGTATACATATAAAAACATTATAAATACATTTTGTGCTCTTTTATATAATTGATCACTTACCCTCTGTTCTCAGCTGCATAAGGAGCTCAGGGAGAAGAAATAGCAGTACACTGTTCTTCCCAGTAAATGGCAGAGCATGTTAGGACAAGTCTAATCATTGGAGGAGAGCAGGCTGAGTTCCCAGCACAGCTAGAGAACTGACAGCGCTGTGCTATCATGCCTAGTGTGGTCAGTTTTTAATAGGAAACAAAGAAACCAGAAGGAAAACTGGGGATTTCACACAAAGGAAGCAATACAAAGAGAACAGGATACTTTTTCATACACGTCCATGGTACAGCAGGCACATATCAATAATATAAATTCTTGGGTTTACATATTCTTTAAGTTAAGTTTATTCTTTAAGTTAAGTTTACTACTGTACCTCCACTGTTCTCCTTACAGGAGGTTCTGACATGAACAAGCAGAACCCTGTCTCTACCAAGATGACTGCCTCCACACAGAGACAGAGTACACAACAAGACATAGTAAATCAGTAATGGGGAAATATCAGTTGCAGGAAGACCTCAAGCAACACTGGGCACTAGTCCTTCACCCTTTGCCTTGCTCTTTGGGCACAGCTTCCAGAGTTTAGTTACCATACTTTATAAGTGTTAGGGGGAAAATTGAGTGTGAGGTATTACCAAACACTACTTATCCATGAAGATTCTTGTTCTGCAGTTCTAATTGCTGTCAGCAAAACACCCCAGCATTTACAGCGACCTTGGTAGCTCAGTCACCATAGTCCAATCACCATGGAATGTGCCAAGGCAGATCTAGATTATCTAAGAACATGAAGCAAATATGAAAGTTTGTGAAATTGCACTAAAGCTAAAAGTTCTAGTTACATGTCTAAAAGCATAAATGGTGTTAAATTGCAGGTGTAGATATGTAAAATGAACATTGTGTGGGTGTTAAGTGTCTTTTCTTGTTCATTTCCATGTCATTTTGACCCTGGTTTCATTTACTATGAGAGTGGAAGTTTTATTGCAGTTTCTAAGAATAGTTGCTAGATGGCAGCAAAATGTTACTAAATTGAAGTTCGTGTTACCTATAACACAATCCTGGTTTTGTAGTATATCTTCTGTCCTATTTTTTAAAAATAAATAATACACATACATTTTTTGGTAATGGACACCAGAATAAACAAAGCGGATTGCAGTGATTGTAAGGGGTCACTTTTTATTTTTGAAAAATAACAAACATGTCCTACTTACCTGCTCTGTGCAGTGGTTTTACACAGAGCAGCCCTGATCCTCCTCTCAGGTCTCCCACTGGAACTCCTGGCCTCTCCCCCCTGTCGATTACCCTCATAGCAAGCAGCTTGCTATGGGGGCAGTTGTGCATGCTTGCTCCTGAGCCTGTTCTATGTGTCCTTAGACACATACAGCATGACTCAGCTCCGCAACCACCGCCTTCTCATTAGCTGTGATTGTGATTGCTGTCTCTGAGCCAATGAGGAGGGAGAGAGCTGAGAGAGCTGCTGCTCTTGTGCACATTACTGAATCAAGATCTGGCTCAGGTAAGTATGGGGGGGGGGCTGTTTTTTTTTACCTTAATGCATAGAATACATTAAGTTCTACCTAGTGGGTGCACAGACAGCAAAAAACGGTTGGGTTATAAACCCTTCCTACTCTATCCGAGACTTAAAAAAAATAGGTTTGGGCTATACATACTCTTTATAAGAGAAGTATGGTCAAAGCTTTTTTGGCTATACTTCTCTTTTGGATCACAGGATTGCATCAATTTTTGTTCTCCTGTGATCCAGAGCAGCTGACTGATAGCCAGTGGACAAAGTTTGAGAAAGATCTGACTCTGCCTTTCAGGATATGGCTGAGAGCCAGAGACAGCCACGTCCACCCTCTTCCCATCAGTGAGTGCTGGGGGAGTAGAGTATAGAGCCAGTGACTGACATGACAAGAGCTTATTGATCAGTGATAAGGTGATCAATCAGCTCTTGGATTTAGAGCTGGTGTGGTACAGCTGCAATGTCACGCGGATGCTGCAGCATGGAGTATGTATATTTTGTCTTTTGTGAACTCCAAATTTCTAGATAGCTAGGAGGAGCTAGTTAGGTTTTTTTTAGATAGAAAGGCTGAGTAGCACTCTGGGAAATAGTCAGCTGGGTCAACCTTAGGTCAGGGCTGAGAGGCTCTGCAGGTCAGTTCCCTGATACCTCCCCCTGCTCTAGAATCTTAGGGAAGATTCTAGAAGCAGTAGGCGAGGGTGAGGAGGAGCTGACCTGCACACTCAGAGGACTTTGACCAATCCCCAAGCAGGAGGCTTGGCATGGGGCCAGGGCAGTTTTTAAGTGAGTTTGAGCTTGCTCAGCAGCAAGAGAGTTCAGATGGAAGATGTGAGGAAGGCTGAGATGCAGAAGCCTGGGAGGAGACCTAATGGAAGGGGCCTACCTACAGGCTGGGACCTGGAATGGAGGGTCACTCAGCCTCATTGGTCCCCCAAGGGAGGACCACCTGTGGGGCCAAGAAAGGATCCAGCCCAGCAGAAGGCCGGAAGGCAGCCACCAACCCAACCTGCTCACAGGTAAAGACTGAGTGATTAATCCTATACCCCCTGGGCCAGTTAAGGGGAAAAGAGCATTCTGGTGGGAAACCTGACTAGCTCCTTACCCAGAACTGTTTAACTTGTAGTGACAGGCACTGGATCCTTTGCCCAGGGAGTCCTCCAGACAGCTGGGTAAAGAAGAGGCTTTATCTGGGCTCTGGGGTGGTACACCTGGAGAGCTCTCCAAGAAGAGACTTGTATATAGTTTCCAGGAAGTTGTCCTCAGTTTACTATTTCTTGGGCATCCCATACACCCCTTACCCCATTCAAGTTTAACACTCCTAATAAAACTTAAAAACCAAGCTCAAGGACTGTTTACTGTCTCTGGAATGCAAGTCTGAGAAAATGCATGTTGCCTGGCTGTGCAGGACTATAGAGAGGCCCAAATCTTCAGCAACTCCTAAGGGGGTAGTGCTACATTCTCTTTTAAGAAGAAACTATCATGGACAAGGATGGAAAAATCCTTTTGCTTAGCCAGACAGACACTCTGGATATGATGTTGCTGACAATTAAGCAATCTGACCTTTGAAATCCATTTGTAGAAAAGGATACATTTACTTAGTTGCTGAACTTGTGATACATTATCTATACATTTACGCACACAGAGCTCTCCGATAAAAGATTTTCAGCTACTGTTGATATGTGGCTATATGTATTATTCAAAAAAGGCATGAAGCAGTGGTTTATAAGTAATAAGCAAGGTTAAAGCTGAACTCCAGGAAGATATCAAAGACATAAATTAATGCAGCCATGTATTCATTAATTCATCATGAAATGTATTGTTTCTAAATTTAGACAGTGAAAGTACCTGTATTTCACTTGGTATCAGCCTGTTGCAACCTACTTACAGCAGGACCAGAATGGGGAAGGGAGAAGCAGCATAAGGAGCTGGTCAGGAGCTGTAATGCTCATATGCCAAGGAGCTCACTATCCATTCACAGGCTGGGGGAGGGACAAGACCTGTAGGTTTTAATTAACAGCAGCCAAGAAAAATCAGGTCTCCTGTCCTACGAGACAGGGCTCCACTGTGTTGCACAGCTGTGTAATTCTTGTAAATGGATGAAGAGAAATACAAATCCATTTTGCAGGTAAAACACCTTTTTTATAGGTATTTCATTTGTGTATTTGGCTGTTTGCTGGGAGTTCAGCTTTAATCTTCATTAGCAACAAATTATATACCATAAGGACCCATTCACACTTAGCCATTTTGCTGCATTGCATTAACACATGCAAGTTAATACACAATATGTTGCACATGAACACGTTTCGCATTAAGCAGCTCAACAAAACAGAATGGATGAACATGCAGCATTTTTTCTGATGCAGAACACCACAATGAGCAATAGCGTATTACCATGTGTTCAGTGGTGAGCATTTTTAAATTAATTGCTCTGCAATGCACTGATCCACATTGCAAATGTGTGATTCAGCACTTAACAGCATTTTTAAATACTGAGAAAGTATAAATGAGCAGACCTGTAGCAGGGAAATTACAGGGGAATGGAATCGCACCACGCTGAAATGCATACGAATGGAAAAGGAACAAAGCACATTCCTGTGTGACTCCTAATTTGAACCAGCCCTGAGGTATATCAGAAAACTATATTGCATTTTGCCCCCTAAATAGAGCTGATGGTATAGGTATTAATCTTTTAGGTGACATTTTGTTAAGCTTGCATAATTGATACTAACATTCATGTAACAAATGTTTTATAAGTAGACTACTAAGTGTAAACCTACTACTAGGGGTGGAGTGACCATTTGAGCACTCGGGCACTGTCCGAGGGCCCGGGGTCAGTAGGGGGCCCCATGAGATGCCCCTGATACCTTTCATTGGCTTTTTCATAGGCTTTTTTTGGTGTGGGCGAGGACACAGGGGCACCATAATCCCCTATTGCCCGGGGGCCCCATGAGTTGTCAGTCTGCCCCTGCCTACTACAACAGAGTGCAGGGAAACGTGCAGGATTATATTGACATACTGTATAGCAGACAGGGAGCTCTTTCCAGAAAGTTCAGGTTGTAAAGCCTTACACTTTCATACATCTGACCCCGTGTTCTATGGCTGTGTGCCATTGAAAAATCAATAGATTGCATAATACAGTGATCCTTGTCTAACCTTTTCAGAAGAATCTTTATGAACTTACTCTGTTAATAACAGGATCAGCAATATGCTGACAAAAAGCTATTTATATGTATTTCTCTGCAATAACTGTTCCATACAATACCATGTTTCAAGGTTTCTGAAAGTTCTAGTACTGTATTTCTACCCTTCAGTTAGTACAGTAGAAATTACAGGGGAAAAAACAATCATAATCAGTTTAAAATAAACAAAGACTTAATTATTTAAGTATATGTTAGACATCAGCGATCAGTATTATTCAAAACTTCATTCTACATAACATCAGTAATGAATAAATACCGTACATGATTTTGTAGCTTATTTAGTTACGCAGATATTATATCTACACATTTGAAAATATGAAACCCTCTAATGTGGTCATTGCTCTTAGGGCCAGTTCACACTACATGAGTTTCAAATGCTTTTTTTTCTGCATCCAAAATGCACAGAAAGTTGGTTATGTGGTTGTCAGTGTCATAGTTCACATCAGTGCTTGCAGTCCCAGTGCGTTCCAGCTGCAGAAAAAAAAGTAGAACACGCTGCATTTTTTCTGCAAAGAACTGTACTGGAACGCAGTAAAACGCATTAATAATGTACCGAAACACACTGAAATGCGCCAAAAATGCACAGGAACGCACATGTCCCTATTTAATTTTAAGAAAAAGAGAGGGGAAAATGAACTGGAATGCATAAAAAAACGCACTGGAACGCATCTGGACTGCGTTTCTATAGTGTGAACTGGCCCTTAAGCTGGTTATAATTGGCTGAATTTCAGGCTGAACAGGAAAAATCTAGCTGTATATGTCTAGTATTGGATTGCACGGCCAAGCTGAAATAAAATATAGGAAAAAGCAGGAGGCAGTGCAATAAAACAGCTTCAGCAGTAACTGCAATCTGTGACCTGTATTTACCTGACTACTGACCTGGCTTGTCTTGACCTGCTCCCGTGCCTCTTGGAGTCTAACCTGTATCTCGACTACACTCCATCTATACCTAATCTGTTTAATTGTTACTGACTCTGGCCTGCACTCTGACTGCATGACTGCTGTCATCCTCATACCCAATCTGCCCTCCTATTACTGACTTGGCTTTTACCTTCACTCTGTACTAGTCTCCTGCCTTCACACATCGGTCTGCTTATCCTCAGAGCAGCCACCTGCCTGCACATCTGTCTACCAATCCTGAGACCAACTGTTTGCACATCTGCCAGATCTTAAGATCAGATACTGGTGTGCACCTTTGCCTACTAGTCTTGAGATCAATCATTTGCCTGTCTATGGTGTCTCTGCTCTCTCTTTTAGTGACCAGTCTTTAGCCTGCCATTTTTCAGTGTTGATTCTATACATCAGTGACTAGAGAAGAGTCTCCTATCCATTTGCACTTACATCTAGCAGACCAGGTAGTCACTCGTGCCAATCCGTTCCCTTGCTCTATCTTATCATGGGCCCTGAGCTGGAGGTGTAAGTGAGGCCACCTTACCTCATCGAGCTCCTAAATCAGGCATGTAACACCAGTAGGACAATTTTAATGGGCAAGGATTAGGCCCAAATTTACTAGAGACAAAGTGCAAAGGCTGGAATTTACTACAAAATTTAGGATACTGCAGATGATATATCAATGTACAACTGTCCAGCAGCAGGATAATTTTTTTCAGAAATAATAGGCCTAACTGGGGTATGCCTAACTTGGGCAAGGATTAGGCCCAAATTTACTAGCAACAAAGTGCAGAGGCTGGGATTTACTACAAGATTTAAGATACTGCAGAGGATATATCAATTTAAAACTGTCTAGCAGCAGGACAGTTTTACTCAGAGATAATAGGCCTAACTGGTGTATGCCTAACGTTTTGTTCATTTATGAATATAGTGGGCTGCATCAAATGTGAGTGATATTAGGTGCACAATGTATATATAAGCATAATACATGATAGCCCAAAAAGTTAGCAATTAGAACAAAAATACAGTTTCCTGACCTAAATCTCTCCCTATGCAGTTTGTCAGCTTTCCATACAGCATTTTCTGATTCACTGACATTATGATTGCAGTACACAAAAGCCCCAGTGATGGGGGTGGATTACCCCTTATTGGCTTCTCTAAGCTTGTTGGCTATAGTTCAAAGGTTATGAAGTGTATTACGGTTTAAAAAGATTCTGCACAAACCTGCACAAACATTTGCTGAGATCCCCAATCTTGAACATACAGGATTTGCTTTAAACTCGTAGTAGTGGCAAACCGTAACCTCATCCCTACTCACCATGCTACTTCAAAACATACCAACAAAAAGGCACAATGTTACATATCTGGTGGTTCTGCCTTAAAGCACAATGGTTATGGATCAAGGCTTATCACTTAACAAACACAGTACCTAACTATGACATAGGAAAAGACCCAGTAGAAGCCTTGTTAAACAGGCCTACACCTCCTAAAAGATTGGTCCATTTCATATTAAATGTTGCCAAATAAGTTGCTCACCAAAATCCCCACATTATCATTTCCAGAAGTCTAAAACAATATTATAATAAAAGAGATATTGACATCTACCACTCAGTGCACACTATAAAGACGAATGACCTCCCTTTCTTACTTTTTTCCATTTCTCTTCTTCTTTCCTTCCTTTCTCTCTTGGGCTCTCTTATATTACAGTTTACTCTTATACAACACTTTACTCTCTCAAATGATTATATACATTAAATTTTAACTCTTACCTATGTAACCCATTGAAATGTTATTACTTTCAATACATTAAAGTGGACATTAGATGGCGGTGGCCTGCTATTCAGAGTTACATTGACAGAACAGCCCTCAGGAACTTGTATTTCTGAACAGCAGGAGTTGGCTGATAAGCAGAGTGCCTGGGACTACATTTCCCAGGAGAGGTAGCGTGTGGACAAGGCATATACATATCAAAGCTCGGGAGATTGGCCAGGAGAGTGCAGAGGGAGATTGAAGGAGAAGGAGGTGTGCTGACGGCTGAAGTGATGAACTAGGTTGCTCAGCCAGGATTGGAGAGAAAGAACTTACTGACTGTCCGGCCTGCCACACTGCCAAACAGGCCACTCTGACAGCAGGAGACAGAGAGGAACACCAAGTCTGAACCAGAGGGCCCATGGACTGTTCCTAGCCATTGGGAAAGATGGATCGTGGCAATCCGTCAAACCACATTGATTGGGTGAGGGAGACCCATGCATCCATTAATAAAGTGAACATTGATAGTTTGTCACCTCAGTTATCTACCTGCACATAGTTGTGAACATACAGATGCCCTAGTTTGCAGCCTAGTTATACCAATGCCATTGTTAGAATACATCTGCAGTACAGTTAGCTGAGAGCAGGATATACAGTTACAGATCAAGATACAGCAGTGCCAACTGAATCAACCAATCCATTTCCCTTTTTGCAGAGCAGTTTTCTTACTACTGTCCATCCTTTGCCTTTGTCCATATATATTTATGCCAATTGTTGCTATTTACTATGTCAAGTTCAGGTTATGGTTAGAACTCCAAAAGGGAACCTTGCACTAATTATTTGCCATCAATCAGGGAAGTGTTAAATCTTTTCCTTCACTATCTTTGATGTGACTATCCTAAGGAACTACCATCCACCCCTTGATGCAATTTCAAATCAATTATTATTATTATACAGTATTTATATAGCGCCAAAAGGTTTGCTCAGTGCTGTACATTATAGTGGGGGACAGTACATGAGACAGTACAGTAACAAAACAATACACAAGGGGTTCGAGGGCCCTGCTCTTTCGAGCTTACAATCCAGGAAGGAGGGGATAGTGGTACAGGAGGAAGTGGCTGTGCGGGATGGAGTGGTAGGAGCAGTGGAGGAGATCAGCTGTTAGGTGAGAGTGGAGTAGGCTTCCCTGAAGAGATGGGTTTTCAGGGTGCGCCTAAAGGTGAGGAGGGTAGGTGACAGTCTCAATTGGGCCCCAACAAGTGTGCAGAAAAACATTATAGAGCTCTTAAAGGGGACACTGCCAATTATAACTGAGAATTCTCTTTATTTCACATCTAATGCTTGTTATCCAGCTCTGAGGGCCCACAGTGAGCTTATCTGTCATTGATAGTGATTCCCGCACACTGGGGATTCAACAGTTCCCTCAGATTGAAGGCAGTGGATTATTTCTGAAAGCAGGCCTGCTAATAGTCACTGTTGCTTCATTGTGAATGTCATTATTTTTGCTCACAATTGCCAAGAGTGATCATATTTGCTGTCCATATCAGTGTTATTTTGTTATTCTTGTCTCAGTTACCTCCAATTCCAATCTAAACTTTAATTTGGTTTATACTACTCTGTGTGTGAGTCCATTTTACAGGTGTGATTTATTTGGGTCACCAGAGCACAGTGGTGTCAGCAGAGGTTGGGCTTTCAACGAGAGGTCCAGATTGACAGGGAACACAAACATTCATCAGCAATACCTAAGGGGTTAGTGCTGCACCTATTACACAGATTTTCAGTTTGATATTGTACTTGTTACATTTGCAACATTTGTCAATACCTGGGCATATATCTTTAAGAATGTATATTATGCAAAATGTTGTATTGTTCCCCCTTGCTATCTCACACCCAAAAGAGAACTATGTATACTAACTGTATTTCTGACACCGTTACTTTGCAAAAGTTTAATAAAAATACTGTACAAGAAAGAATTGTGTCAGCCTTTTATGTGTTGTACATTAATAAATTCTTGCAATAAAAAACAGACTTTTTCTTGTTCATTTGTGCCTGGTAATTCTTAAATGAAAAGGCCAGTGAAATATTGCCTTCTTTTCAGCTTATGCCCCCTTTTCTTGAACATCTTGAAGAAATAATCCAAATAACATCCATGGTGACTGTGGAACAAGATGCCTGTTACACCAAGGGTAAATTACATCAAAAGCAATGGCTAGACATTTGTTGTATTCCCGAACTGATGATTAAGGCTCTAAGCGGTTAAGCCCTTTGAAGCTTGAGTATTTAATAGTTGAAGTCATGAGGTAATAATGGATGGTGTGATGATCTGACCATACAACAAATAAACTATGTAAACTTAAATAACTTAACTATAAGTTATAATAAATATGTATAAAATATCAAGTCCAGGGTATGACCCCCCCCCCCCGTGGGTAGCAGAGCAAACTGCTTAGAAGCAGCCCTGCTGCTCTTCCATAGACCAGGTCATTCATTACCATTTAGGGAGGAGCCTACATGCTGGCTTCACGCTGCAGCATCCAAGTGATGGTCCGGCGGCCATCTTTGTAAGTGCTTTTTATCGATTGATGATTTTATGCTCCACGTGGTTGTTATTTTTTTAATAAAACATACTACACTATATGATACTGTCTCTGGGCTCAGTCTATGAGCTTGCCCTCTAGGAGGAATCCCTTTCCTTGGTTCACCGTGGGCTGGAGATGGAAACTTGGCTACTCTACTTTTGATTGTTCATTTGGCGTATCACTGGCTTCTGGAGAGATCCCACCTTCAACCGGGTCACTGGCAGGAGGAACAAGCAGGAACACCCCTTAGTGACATTCCGCTCTGGGCTTGCTTGCTACTTACTTCTGGTGAGTGCATTATGGTGGAGGTGCAGTGTGGAAGTCACAGAAGTCACTACATTTTGTTGATTTGATCACATCACTATTTTGGGACTATTATGATATTTAGAGGACTTATATATTTTAATTTGTTATTTGTTATACTGTCCAATCTGTTTCTTAATTGGAATATTCACAATTACCTATTTTTTTTTTTTTTATGTTTCCTTTCTTTTTTTACAATCACACTGGTCATCATTGATCACACATTTTTATTAGTGCTGCACATTGAAATTATAGTGTTTTGTTTTTGTGGAGACAGAGTGTTTGCCACGTTGTGCTTGCTGCTTTACTTTTTCCTTTTTTGTCTTGCGCTCATTTATTCTTTGATTATTCATTACGATACTTTGGTCACCAGCCCATGCAGATTCATGTATTCCAGAATGATTATAGACTGAAGCTCTGGAAGGTTAATGCATTATCTGTTTCCGTCTCTCACAGCGCAGAACTGAACAGCTGGTTGGTATAGCTGGCTTCAATGAGGACATGGCATTTAGTCAAACTCAGGTTTAGTTATACAGAGCAGATCACAGGATTCAAAGATGCCATGAACAATTTCTGTTTTGCTGTTCATTGGTCTGGCATTACAAAGCTCAGCTCTAGATGTGATTTTCTAGGTTCCAAGCTTCTCCTATTCCATCTCTCCTTACAGCAGCTGTATGGAACTGTAGAACTTTCTCTGCAGGATAAAGTGGTCTAGACTAGAAAAGAAATGAAGGAGCACTGTGTTTCACACCCCTCTTCAGCCTCTTTCACCAGAGAATTCAGTAAGAAAATCCCAGCTAAAAAGCAGAATGCCATTCAGTCTATTTTTAATGGCTTGAAAACTTAAATTAGATTTCCAGGCACTGACTATTGTGAGGTTGGTGGTTGTTGCAATATATGTCCAGTAACTGTTCCCTATGGAAGAGGACAGGAATGGGTTTGTGGGAAAAAAAGCTTTGAAAGGATCTCTGCAAATATTTGTATGGAGAAGAATGTGAATAAGGTTGTACAGTTTGATACAAAGTTTAGATACTTTACAGCAGTGCTATCAAAAATGGGTCATAGTGCCTGGTTGAGAGCAACCTCTGAAGTACAACTAGGGGGCTGTTTGTATTGCTCTAAACTAACAGTGGTGTCATGCCACCTATAAAGAATTTTGTAGGAGCTCTTTGGGTTCGGCTGTAGCCAGACATACTGTGTGTCCTGCCAATCCTCCGGAGTCAGGGTGTAGTCCAGTTTAGATTCTCAGTTTTGTTGGTACGCTTGGTGGTGATAGATTTGGCAAATAAAAAAGGGGGTATTTAAATTCAGAAGATAAGACCATGAGAATGTGAGTCTGATATACTTTTTTTTTTCAAAGCTTATGAGCAAGAGAAAATGATGGTTGCTAAGGAAAAGCATGCGTATTATATCTAATCTGTAGGTAGCAGAAATGTTCTCTAAGAGAACATCATACATTTCATGAAGCTGTTCAAAGGTTCAAAGCTGTTCAAAGGTTCTCATACCAAAGGTTCTCAGCAGGTAGCAAATACCCCTAAAACTATGTTCATTCCAACATTAAAATTGATATGGATGGCCTGCTTCTGGTGAGGGGTCACCAATCCACCAGAGTACTTGCCATACCGGCATGTAGAGAAGTGATATAGCTTTGGATCCTTCTATATTTATGGTTATGTACTATGCATATGCAGGGCTTTTTTTTCAGAGAATAGTTGCAGGAACACATCCATGCCCCGGCACCTCTGTTCCCCCCACACACACAACCGCTAAACCGCATCAAATAGTAGGTGTGGCCAAGTTTCACTATATATATATATAGATATATATACATTGCTGCTATACCAGTAGCTTTCTGGTGAGTGCATAGCGGTGGTGGATTGTCTCACTGGATTTCACAGCTCCTGCATGGAATTGAACACTGCTATGTCTTGTAGTACCACGGACACATTTCTTCATTTACCCACACTGATTGATTTCACTTTGACTTTTTACTGGATGTATTTTATTTGTTTATTTTATCATTCAGTTATAGTTTGATCATATTTTGCACTTAGCTTTTATTGTGTGATTTATAATATTCAATTTGCATTGGTGATATATTTTACCTTTATTTAATACTCAGCGCTGTACTTTATATGCATATTCCCTTGTGAGATTTGTTGTCACTATCTCTTGTGCTAGCGGCTTTGTTTTCCTATATCAGCGCTCGCTATTAATATTTTTTATGTTTCACTAACAGTTGGAGGGTCTTAGAGGGGCTTCAGATGCCAGGAGTGCATTACGTACAGAGTGCGAAGTTCAAGGGTGCACTACACATAGCCACTTCAGCCCCAGGCCATTTCTGGCACTTTTAGTTTATATTTTAAAATCAGTATTTTTTTGCTAGAAAATGTCTTAGAACTCCCAAACATTATATATTTTTTAAAGCAGAGGCCCTAGAGAATAAATTGGTGGGGTTTTTTTTTGTCACACGGTATTTGCGCAGCGGTTTTTTAAACACAATTTTTAGAAAAAAAAACTTTTTAAAATTTTATTGCAAAAAACACAATACATAACCCAATTTTTTTGTAAAATATAAAAGATGATGTTACACCGAGTACATACATACCAAACAATGACACATGGCGTAAATTTTACTATTCACAGGCCATGCTTTAAAAGCCTTTACAGATTAGCATTTTAGATTTACAGAGAGGGTCTAGTGCTAGCATTACTAGCCATGATCTGACGATCACGGCAATACCTCATGTGCGGGATGATCACTGTTTGCGTGGGTGTGGGACTGATGCATGCTTTCGCCTTTGCACGAGAGCAAAGGTGGGGGCAGGGGCACTTTAATTTTTTTTTACACTGTCACTAATTTTTGTTTTCACTTTTATTGCTGTCACAAGGAATGTAAACCTCCCCTGTGACAGCAATTGACACATGACAGGATTTTTATGGAGGGATCTGAGTTCTTTGAGATCCCAAATCCCTCTTCTGCAATTGAAACCATTCAAAACACCAAGATTGGTGTTTTTGAATGCTTTCAGATTTTAAAAATGGTGCCAAAAGTTTCTGAGTAAACTGTAAGTGATGTCAGGTCATCGCTTCTGGTTTACAATAAAGAAGAGCTTTGAGAAGGTCGATTCCGGCTTTGTGCGGCTGTCCAGCCAACCGGTGGATATGCCGATTGATCACTCGGGACTCCTGGTGGCATAGGAGATCCTGAGAGAGCGGCAGAAGGTGGCAGGAGGTGGGGCGTCCCCTCCCGCTGCTTGTACAAACAATGGAGTGGCTATTAGCTGCTCTGACTGCTTGTATAAGAAAGCTCTAAAAAACAGTACCAGTACAACCACTGAAGGTCCAGTGACGTAGGAGTATGTTGCTAGTCCAGAAGTGGATAGAGAGTTCAGGGATTGCTCTACACATGGACTGCAGATCTCAGGAGTGTGCTACACACAGAATGCAGGTTTCAGTCCTCTTCCACAGCTGCTAACCCTTGCATCTCCCATCCACATCTCACTTTCACCCCTCTTCAGCTCTGACCTCTGCACACAACCCCCCCCTTCATTGTGCCCCCCCCCCCCCCCATTCCTTAAAAGCTCGACCATCTTCCACATGCCTTACTTTTATTGCTGTAATAAGATGAAGCACCCAGTATCTCCCAGAACACTGTAGGCAGCTCTGCCTCTCTCACTTTCATGAAGATCATAGGCATCTGGGCACCAAGGAAAAAATGGAGATCAGAGGGTACAACCTAACAAGCAATGTCTCCCTTGACCCCATGATGATGCCCATGGCCGCTCAGGAACCTGCATCTCACTTGATTTCTTCTGCACTCAGTGGGAGCCACTCAGGAGATCAGATCTGTGGGAGCCATTGGGAGACAAGCTGTCACATGACATCCGGCTTCTGTGTTTACAAGTGATAATGGTAAGCAGGCAGCAAAGGGTATGAAAAAAAGCCCTGTGCGTGTGTATTAATTTGTACCTTATCAAAGAAGTCCTTCCATTCGCATTCCCTTTCTTTCTGCCCTCCTTTTTCTTTTTCTCCCCTCCATTTCAGCAGGCAATGATTTCCCTCTTTTCCCTTTTCTCCATTCTTCCCTCTCTCCATTTATTTTCTCTCTTTCTTTCTTTCATGCTTTTTTTTCCTTCTGCTTGCCACCTCACCTTCTTTCAACCCATCCTTTTCTTCCATATATAATCAAAAAGTGCAGCGCTGAAAATATAACAATGTATACAATGGTACTGTTACTTTAAATAGTGTAATAGTTCATAAAGTGCAAAGTTCATATATATGGTGAGATTATTTGGTGTAACTATATGCGATAAATTATATATATATATATATATATATATATATATATATAAAGTTCATATAAGAGTGATATTTTGTCCTCAATTATTAATGTAAGGTGAAAATCCTGTGCTCAGGTGAAAATACATTCCATGTGACCTTTATTCCATTTGGTTAAGTGCAGGAAATATGGTAAAAATGCACACTCACCAGATGTGCATTTAAAATACGCAGTATAGTATATAAGATGTAATCAGCCAGAGGTTCCCTTGAAGGTGGAATGGGTATACAGCCTGGAAAGGATCTCCCTCCTCTGGGTGCTGGAGCTGCTCTGCAGCTTTGTGTCACATGGGACTGTTGACACTGGAATCCTTAATTCCCGAAACCCCAGATGAAGTCGGTGCAGTGGGAGCAGAATGTCGGCTGTTTTCCTTTTCTTCCCTTTTATCATTCAATTCCTCCCTCCCTTCAGGTTTCCTTTTCCTTTCTCTCGCTCCCCTACTTATCCTCAGTCATTCTCCCTCTATCTTCATGTAACACCTTCAATCCCTCTGTCCTTTCCCTCTCATTATTACTTTGCTTCTTCCCTTCCCATTCTACCTCTGTTTCTTGCCCACAACGTTTTTCCTCACTACATTACTTTTCTTTTCTTCTGCCCACCCCATGGATTTTACCCTTACTCCTTCCCTTCTCTTTATTCCTTTCCTTCCTCACTATATATTCTCTTTCTTCCTTCCCTAATCTTTTTAATTTGTTTCCACTGCCTCTCCTTCCCTTTCCTTATTCCATTCCCTTTTATGTTTCTATCATTCGATTACTTACTTCTTTCTCGCCCTTTCTTTCCTTTCCACTCTCTTTCTCTCCTCCAATCCCTCTGCCCCTTTTCTCTCTCTAAATTGTGCTACAAAAAGTGTTGTTAGATGTTGGGAACTGTCAATAACTGCTGACTGAAAAATTGCAATTTACAAAAAAATTAAGAGCAAAGAGTAATTATAACCCAGCATCAACTATTTTAGCATCATTGCTCATCCACTAGAGTGCACTGTTACCCTCTAGTCTAACTAGACTTAGTCTGAGTCACAAATGAGTGATGTTAAAACTGGTTCATATTTTGCATGTTTGGTTGATTTAATGAAAATTACAAAGATGTGTTTCCCTGAAAGGGCTAAAATAGAAAGCTTAGAAACCAAAACTTGCTCCCAAAATCCCTAAACAAATCTATGTCCCTTTAATGTTTTTTCTACCCTGCCTTTAATCATAATTTGTAATGCTAGTTCTGTATTGCAGGTGGAACAGGTATAGTGCCAATCCTATCTGCCATAAAGAAAAAAAAATTAATCACTCTCAAAAGATATGAGTCCAGCATGCCAGATACGTGGTCTGGTATGCACATGGATAAGAACTGAGTGTGGGGGTTCCATGCTAACACCAGGTCATATGCTCTTCAATAGAGGATGGATGGATGATGGATGTTTTAAAAGCGGGGTACCAAAAATGGTTCACATCAAAGTACCTGCGTATGTATGCTTTAAAATTTTGAATCCATGTCTTTGCTAAGAGGATAAGTGAATCACAGCAGATACTGCCCAATCTAATTCATGGCCCACTATTTTTATCCTCATCTTGGACACATAAGACAGGTGTAAGTTGCAGCATTCACACATTAGTATGTCAATAATGTGGTCACATGTAGTCCACGTAATAGGGAAAAACTCTGGTGGAATCACCTAGGCCAACCGGAAGTGGGTACCTGTCAAAACTAGGTACCCGTTCCCCCCCCCCCCCATAAAAAAAAGTTCCAAAAGAAGTAGAGGGGGGAGGGGAGGACATAAAGCAGAACTTCCTCTTTATGGTGAAGTTCCACTTTAATGAGCTTGTAAACTAAGGTCATATCTTCACTTACTAGGGCTACTTTAGACAGGAGCCAGTCAACCTAGCAGTATGAAAGCACAGGGAGTACAGGTAAACTCAATGCAGGTAATATCCTGGCTGGGATTCAAACTAAGGACCCTAGTACCTGTACTCCTGGGCCATTATAGCAGCCATGTCTAACAGGGATTGTTTGGGCTGCATGCTGCACTTTCACTTTTTTGTGGCCCTAAACCTGTTTCTGTCCTGCACAAAGCTCAAGCTGTTCCCTGATTGAAGTTACAATACTGTACATTTTGCATTGGTGTCAATACACTCTGGTGACTCAATATCTCAGGAAATGTGTTTTATCCCTTTTTGTGGGATACAATTACGTATGTCTGCTGCAAGTATTACTATAAAATGATTACCCATAAATGCTATAATAATTTTCTGAAATGAAATAGGTGTGGCCTTTAATAGACAAATATGGCCCCTTTTGTTTCCCAAAATTTAGCTTTTTTATATGAAATTGATGTGTCCGATTTATAGCAAGGACAAAGAATGTCAGCAACGGTCAACATTGCTGATAATCCTCCTTTTTGGCAGCTCCCAAGGCATATGTTCCCATGCTCGATGCCTAATCCAGATTGCTGCAAATACAAAATCTGTTACTTTCTCCATAGGCCTTCCACGGCATTTACTCATCTCAGCAGTTTGCTGTGCACATAACTATGGATCCTTCTTCAAGTGACTGATGGTTCAAGAAACATGCCAAGATGATGTCATGCTAGCTTGCATTGTCTTACCTAAATCAATTTTAATCAGAGAATATATCTTTGGCACAGTCTCATCTCCTGTCTGTAATGCGGTACATCTTTTTCTACCATTGCCTAGGAGTGTGTGGATGCTCAGCTGTCTGTATCCTCACATCGATCCTCCTGCATCCATAAAAGTAACCCAGCAGAAATGATGTCTGCACCACAGCAGCAGACTCACTCTCTTCCAACAGTTATCTCTCCTGCTACTTAAAGGTTAAAGGTTCTTTACCTTAAAGTGGTCCTAAAGCCTTAAGGTTTTTTACCTTAATGTATTCTATGCATTAAGATAAAAAGACCTTTTGTGCTGCAGAATCCCCCCAGCCCCGATCCAGCGATGTGTAAAAGAGCAGTGATGTACAGAAGAGCAGTGGCTCTCACCGCTGTCTCCTTCCTCATTGGACAGATTGATAGCAGCAGAAGCCATTGGCTCCCGCTGCTGTCAATCAAATACTGTGATGAGGGAGCGGGGGATAGGGCGAGCTGCCCAGTCTGTGTCAACAGACACAGGGTGGCTGAGGAGCGAGCTCACATGGGTGCCCTCTCATGGGCGGAAGCTTTCTATGGGGACACTTGCTGAGGAGGAGCCTGGAGCGCCGGCATGGAACCCAAAAAAAGGAGGATTTGGGCTTCTCTGTGCAAAACCATTGCACAGAGCAGGTAAGTAGACCTGGGGAGGAGGGTTGGGAAGAAGTGCAGGGGAAAGGAGACTCAAGGCCAACATAAATAAAATATCAGATTAGCAGTCATAAGCCTGGCTAAGACTGAATCGTCCTAAGTTGAGGCCAGTTGGTTAATGCCAGGTGGTAGGTCAGGACTGTCAATAGGACACATTATCTCCTCATATGTGGTAAAACAGGAAAAGAATGTTTACAGTTACAATGTGTCACAAAATGTTTGTCCTTCCCTTTATAGAGAGAGGCTGTGAGGTGTTCCATGCATTCAATATCATTGATTTTAGGTTGCTTCCAAAGGGCCGAGAAGCAAGCCCGAGCTGCATTCAGCAAGTGTACTGTAAGTGAAGATTTGTGCCATGATAGCACGCTGTTAAGATGAAGCAAATACCTCATAGGGTGGCTGTCCAATTCCACCGACGTGAGCTTGAGCACCAGCTGGCATACCTGTTCCCAAAATGGGCAGATTTTCAAACAATTCCAAAGCATAAGCAAGTAAAAGCCTTTGTCATGACCACTGCATCAGCATAAACCCGGCGTATGTGAAAAGATTTTGTGCATAGTCATTGGAACCCTGCATCAACGGCATAGTTTGAAACCTTGCTTTTGGAATTTGTTGGCAATAGAAGACTTGTGTGCAAATAGTATATCCCTGTCTACTTGAGCCAGGGAAAGAATTTGTAGATCATCTTCCCATCTACGTATCTATGGCCGAACAAATTCTGCTGGAGGGGCAAGCAGTAATTTTTACAGCTGAGATAGAACATGGAGTACATACGACATAAGCATACATTTTTAAATGGAATAGGGCTGTGCAGTATTCTGTATTTCTGTATTTGTTAGAAGTAGATTTGAAGAACTGTTAAAGCTGGCAAGCCAACCAGTTATCCATGATGATTGTCTAATAACTGCTGGATAGCAGCTGGTGGGGGGCATCAAGAGGTTGAGAGAATGCATAGGAGATGGACTTTGCCCTCTTCCAAAAGCCGGTCAAGATGTTTATTTGTATTACTACATATGAACGCCAGATCTTTCAATATGGGAATCACAAGAGAAGGGTGAGGTCAATATTTTTTTAAATATACAGTTGTGACCAAAATTATTCAACCCCCACTGAAATTGAGTGTTTTGGCCAGTTTGACATTGCTTTTGATCATTCAGTCATCTTGCTTACATTTACATTAAAGAGGCACTTGTAGGTCAGACAAATATAACATAACAGTTATAATGAAATAACCACAAATGTCTTTTCTGTGCTCACAGCATTATCAGTTTTATTCAACCCCCAAGTGACATTCAATCTTAGTACTTAGTACAGCATCCTTTTACAGTTATAACAGCTTTTAAACGTGAAGCATAGCTTGACACAAGTGTCTTGCAGCGATCTACGGGTATCTTCGCCCATTCTTCATGGGCAAAGGCCTCCAGTTCAGTCACATTCTTAGGCTTGCGCACTGCAACTGCTTTCTTTAAGTCCCACCAGAGGTTCTCAATCGGATTTAAGTCTGGTGACTGCGATGGCCACTCCAAAATGTTCCAGCCTTTCCTCTGCAACCATGCTCTAGTGGACTTGGAGGTATGCTTGGGATCATTGTCCTGTTGAAAGGTCCAACGTCTCCCAAGCCTCAGGTGTGTGACGGACTGCATCACGTTTCCATCCAATATCTCCTGGTACTGAAGAGAATTCATGGTACCTTGCACACGCTGAAGCTTCCCTGTACCTGCAGAAGCAAAACAGCCCCAAAGCATGATTGACCCTCCACCATGCTTCACAGTAGGCAAGGTGTTCTTTTCATCATAGGCCTTGTTCTTCCTCCTCCAAACATAGCGTTGATCCATGGGCCCAAACAGTTCTAATTTTGTTTCATCAGTCCACAGAACACTATCCCACAACTTTTGTGGTTTGTCCACATGGCTTTTGGCATACTGCAGTCGACTCTTCTTATTCTTTGGAGACAGCAAGGGGGTACGCCTGGGAGTTCTGGCACGGAGGCCTTCATTACGCAGTGTGCGTCTTATTGTCTGGGCTGAAACTTCTGTACCCACATCTGACAAATCTTTTCTCAGTTCCTCAGCAGTCACACGGGGACTTCTCTCCACTCTACGCTTCAGGTAGCGCACAGCAGTCGAAGTCAGCATCTTCTTTCTGCCACGACCAGGTAGCGTTTCAACAGTGCCCTTTGCCTTGAATTTGCGAATGATGCTTCCTAAGGTGTCTCTTGGTATGTTTAACATCTTTGCAATCTTCTTATAGCCATTGCCCTTCCTGTGAAGAGAAATCACCTCTTCTCTTGTCTTCCTGGACCATTCTCTTGCCTTCACCATGTTTGTAACCACACCAGTAAATGTCTAGAAGGAGCTGAGTATCACAGTCATTTTAAAGCTGCCTAATTGGTGCTTATTATGCTTGATTGCTGCTCGGTGACATCCACAGGTGTTTTCAATACCTGATGGAAAGCACCTGTATGAACCTCTGTTCTTCAGAGTGGTAGTCTTTAAGGGGTTGAATAATTGTGGCAATGAAGAAACCACATAAGAACCATTTACTACTGTATTACATAAACAATTGATGTCATTTTAGTTGCATTTGGGTAGTTACAACGTCCTTGTAGGATTTGATTCTGAATACAATTCCAAATGTACACTATAGTCCCTAAACCCCTTTACAGCATTGGGGGTTGAATAATTTTGGTCACAACTGTAGCCATGGATATTTATACTTGTGACCACCAAATAAAAAAAAGGAAAGATGGTTTAATGTTTCTTGAACTAAAAAGAACCATGGGTCATACCACTGGTCAATGCACAGTTGCAAAATGCAACTGAATACTTTTTATGCAAGTAAATACATGACTTTGAAAAACCATGGTGGAAGCCAAAGATAACAAGGATGGCCTATTTTACACCCCCAGCCCAGGAACCCTTGGATTGAGTGACAGGTGGTGCAAAGGCATTGGAATGGCACAAATAGATCTATAATCAGATCCACCAGAACTTGGGAATGATAGCTCAGTGAACACAGGAGCACAGCAAGCATGATACAAAGTAACCAAAGATCACATGGCAGGAATGTAATCAGGGTACAGGCAATGTTTGGCAAGGGACGAGCTCCAAGGTGCAGGAACAGCAGGCAAGATTATGTGCAAATAATGCAAGTAGTACATTTTTTAGTAAGTCTGCTGACATATATATTTGCATCATGAAAAGGAGCAGTAAAGCCTGACCAATGTGTGGCAAAGCATGAAGTACAGTAGTTGAGTAAGTAAAATGCCCATTTGGCTGCCACATGTATCTAAATACTAACTATACAGAAATGTGGTTTCTAATAAGGACTAACACACAATAAAAGAAGTATTTACAGCAATTATGTTTATAGCTGAAAAAAAGTAATTAAAAACACTATACATTTATTTTAAAAACTTTTCTTTTTTTTTTAAATCTATTCTGAAATTCCTACATATTTTTCTATTGTTCAGTGCTGCTGACCTTGTTACTGCTGCAGGCACTTGTCTGGAGGACTCTGTTTCTCATGCCCACACTGCATTGTAACATACAAGGCTCCATCTGTGCAGGCTTTGTATGAAATCTCAATTTTGTGAGATTTATGCATTTCCCTTTTCATATTTGACTGCGGGATGACAATACATCTTTACATTTTAAGCACAAGTTGAAAGTGGTTCATAACTCCAGCTGTTTTAGTCATGAACTAGGGAACTCAGTGAAAAATATTTGATTCTACTGTATAATATGTTGGTACTTTGTAGTTTTGGGGGCTTTCGTGACAAGAACTGAAAGAGTAAAAAGTGACTCTCTTGACTAAAAAAAACTCTGGATAGCTATAACCTTTAAAGTTGAAGGTTAGACATGACATTTCTGTGAAGTTACATTGGTCCAGCTTGGCATCCCTGACATTACCACTGCTCCTCTCCACCTTGTTCGATCATAGAACATCTTGTATTTTTTGAAAACACACAATAAATTTTCTGGATGGCGGCAATGCCAAGCAAGCGATCCCCTGTGGTTACTATGCAGTACAGCCATTTGTCACTGAAAGCAGAAGACTTCTGCTATCACTGTAGTAGCAGCAACTACAGGACCAAACCCACAGGATTTAATAGAAGTCTATGGTTCAGTGCAGCTGCACTGTGCTACACCTGCAGATCAGTGTGAAAAAGCCTAATAACCAATTTTTAAAAGTGATAATATGCCCATTGTAAAACTATGTGATGTTTAACCTGGCGCCTCCCGGTCCTATAAGAGTTTCAGAAGCTGGGAGGCGGGCGGGTTTTAGGGTCATATGACCATCGTGATTCGCCGTCATTGGGGTCACGTGAACGGAAAAGGTCCCAATCGAAAGGGGAGATCGGGACCTTTCCGTGAGTCATGGACATATGTGCTGGGAGTGCACAGGGAGCGCGCTCTCAGAACATATGTATTTTCTAATTGCACGCAAATATGCGGCCGCTCGGCGTCAAGGCCCAGATGCCAAGAGGCCACATATTTGCGTGCAATTAGAAAAAGGATAGGTTAATAAACTATCCTTTTTCTCTTCCAGCTTCTGCTGGCATTGCTAGGATGCTAGAAAAGTCCCAGGCTAAGTGTATTTGGTATCAGTTCGCCTAGGACAGGAGCTGGTACTACAGAGGAAGCATTGGCTTATGTGGCTGCTGCTCCTCATGCGGCTGCTTGCTTCCTTTGCTGCCTGCTCCGGTTCCATGCATTCTAAAGTTCTGGGATTGAAGGTCGGCAACCCACGATATGAGCTTGCCAACCTGCCATCCAAGAGCATGAGGTCGCAGGCCACATCAGAGGGCTCCCCTGAGTTAGTGGACTGACTCGTCTGAGCACCCAAATTAGAGGAATTGACTCATCCCTCTCATTCAGCCTCCCTGCTTTCTGTGTACATACAGACATAGGAAGATTCATATAAAGATACAGATGTGAAAGCAAACAGCTACTGCTGTGCTGTTTATTTAGAGAATCCATAACATTCAGGTGTGGATCCTGTGTTGTGGATGCTCCCTGCCTGTGTTCAATCTTTATTTGTTAAACAAAAACAAACAAAAACAGATACAAAACATTATTTTATAACTTTAAAGTTAATTGATAAGAGAAGTTAAAGAGGAGCTCCAATCTCCTATGTAAAAAGTCAGCAGCTACAAATACTTTTAATAAACAGCCATTCACCTGTCCTGCGTTCCAGCGCTGTTCTCGGCCCAGCCATTTTCACCCTGTGTGTGCCTCTCCCATCACTGCCATCTTTACTATGAGCACCTGGCTTCACAGTGGGGTGCCCACTACATATGTGTGAGCCGCACTGCACAGTGTAAATAGTCCAGAAGTCTACTGCGACTTACAGAAGATAGAGGGAAGAAGGGGGGGAGGGGGAACTTCCACTTCCGATCGCCTAGGTGGTTGGAGTGGCAGTGGGAGTGGTTACCTGTCAAAATCAGATGCCCACTCTCCCCCTCCTCCCCAAAAGCTCCATTTCACAAACAGGAGCTGGGGAGGAGGCCTAAAAGCAGAACTTCCCCTTTTGGGTAGAGCTCTGCTTTAAAGTTTAACTCCAGGATTACTATAGAAGTGCATTGGCACCTTCCCCTGTAAACTTCTTGCATCTTTTAAAGGATAAGTTCACCTTTCGTAACATGTTACACCCATATTCAGGTTGTAATATGTTAAGAATGGACTGGCTTCCGCTCCTCCCCGCTCCCTGTTGTGACAGCTAATGGGGACCTCCTCCCCCCACTAGCTGTCACAATTTTAAAAAAACACAGCTGAGTGGGGCTCCGCCCACCCAGCCGCATCACTCTTTCGCAGCATTCTGTGAATGAGAACACTACAAGTTACGACAGCCTTTGCGCCTGTCAGCTTGTAGTTCTCAATGAATTACCACAATGAATAAAAAAAATGCTGTGGAAGTTTATGTAGTCTTCCTGTCAGTAAGTAACTGCTTGCCCGCACGGAATGTATGGACACACAGATACACTGACAAGTCTTCAGGAGACCTGCATGGCACCAGCAATCTGCTTAATGCCGGTGCAATGCCTTAGAGACTCCAGAAACAAAAAATAATAAATGTAAAAAATTTTTTTACCTGGAAAAAAAGGTGCATTTATTATTTTTTGTTTAAATGTGAACTTATCCTTTAAATATAAAAATAC